>NC_061514.1:16576112-16692551 GCF_022539505.1 Lolium rigidum | reverse complement strand
CACGTTGAAGGTTGATGGCGGCGGAGTGTAGTGCGGCGCAACACCGGGGATTCGGCGCCAACGTGGAACCTGCACAACACAATCACAGAACTTTGCCCCAACGTAACGGTGAGGTTGTCAATCTCACCGACTTGCTTTGTAAACAAAGGATTAGATGTATAGTGTGGATGATGATGTTTGTTTGCGAAGAACGGTAAAGAACAATTGCGGTAGATTGTATTTCAGATGTAAAGAATAGGACCGGGGTCCACGAGTTCACTAGTGGTGTCTCTCCCATAAGATAGACGAGATGTTGGGTGAACAAATTACGAGTTGGGCAATTGACAAATAAAGAAGGCATAACAATGCACATACATATATCATGATGAGTACTATGAGATTTAATCGGGGCATTACGACAAAGTACATGAGACCGCTATCCGGCATGCATCTATGCCTAAAAGTCCACCTTCGAGGTTATCATCCGAACCCCCTCCGGTATTAAGTTGCAAACAACAGGACAATTGCATTAAGTATGGTGCGTAATGTAATCAACACAAATATCCTTAGACAAAGCATCGATGTTTTATCCCTAGTGGCAACAGCACATCCACAACCTTAGAACTTTCTGTCACTGTCCCAGATTTAATGGAGGCATGAACCCACTATCGAGCATAAATACTCCCTCTTGGAGTCACAAGTATCAACTTGGCAGAGCCTCTACTAGCAACGGAGAGCATGCAAGAGCATAAACAACATATATGATAGATTGATAATCAACTTGACATAGTATTCAATATTCATCGGATCCCAACAAACACAACATGTAGGCATTACAAATAGATGATCTTGATCATGATAGGCAGCTCACAAGATCTAACATGATAGCACAATGAGGAGAAGACAACCATCCCAGCTACTTGCATGGACCCATAGCATCACCGGGAAGTGGGTCTTCAAGCACAAGTTCCATCCGGACAGTACTCTCGACCGTCACAAGGCGTGGTGGGTGGTTCGTGGCTTTCGCCAGCGTGCCGGCGTCGACTTCACCGACACCTTCGCCCCGGTTGTCAATCCCGGGACGATCCGCACCGTCCTTCAGCTCGCGGTCTCCCGTGCGTGGCCCGTGCACCAGATGGACGTCTCCAACGCCTTCCTTCACGGCCATCTCGAGGAGCAGGTCTTCTGCCAGCAGCCCACGGGTTTCATCGATAGCGCCCACCCCGACCATGTGTGTCTGCTCTCGCGCTCGTTATACGGGCTCAAGCAGGCCCCACGCGCCTGGTACCAGCGCATCGCAGCGTTTCTTCACCAACTCGGCTTCCGCTCCACCCGCTCCGATGCCTCGTTGTTTGTGTACAACAATGGCACCACCACCGCGTGCACTGCTGCTCTACGTCGACGACATCATCTTGACGGCTAGCTCGACGGACCTCCTGCGACAGATCACTGAGCGTCTTCGCGCTGAGTTTGCCCTCAAGGACTTGGGGCCCCTGCACTACTTCCTCGGCATCGAGGTCGTACGTCGCACCGATGGCTTCTTCCTTCATCAGCGCAAGTACGCCCACGAGCTCCTGGACCGCGCCGGTATGTTTAATTGCAAACCCGCGGCCACGCCTGTCGACACGAAGTCCAAGCTCTCCGCCACGGATGGTTCGTTGGCCACAGACGCGTCATTGTATCGCTCCATCGTCGGTGCCCTGCAGTACCTCACCTTGACCCGTCCCGAACTGCAGTACGCTGTCTAGCAGGTGTGCCTTCACATGCATGCTCCGCGGGATCCTCATTGGGCTGCGGTCAAGCGGATCCTCCGCTACATTCGTGGCACCATGGACTTCGGCCTCTCCCTCCATGCCTCCACCGCCACGGACATCGTCGCCTACTCGGACGCCGATTGGGCAGGCTGCCCCGACACGCGTCGCTCCACGTCTGGCTACTGCGTCTACTTCGGACCTTCGCTCATCTCCTGGTCGTCTAAGCGACAACCCACGGTCTCTCGCTCCAGCGCCGAAGCGGAGTACCGGGCTGTTGCTAACACGGTTGCCGAGGTCTCTTGGCTGCGGCAACTCCTCGTTGAGCTCTCATGTCCTGTTGCCAAAGCCACCGTGGTCTATTGCGACAACGTCTCCGCCGTCTACCTCTCCGCCAACCCGGTCCACCATCGCCGCACCAAGCATATTGAGCTGGACATCCACGTTCGGGAACAGGTGGCCCTTGGACACATTCGAGTACTTCATGTGCCCACCTCCCAACAATTTGCGGATATCATGACCAAGGGTCTTCCTACGGCATCATTTGAGGAGTTCCGGTCCAGTCTATGCGTTCGACCAGGCGACGCTTCGACTGCGGGGGGTGTTGAGATACATATCCTTGCATATCCGGATGTGTATCTTCTGTAGTTATGTATAGCGATACATATCTTTGTATTTATTATTGGACCCGTCTCCTTCCTTGTATAGTCGAGGACGTGGCCTATATATGTAACGCCATATGCACCAAATCAATACATTGTGAGTTGCATCCCTTTCTACATGGCGAAACGGGACGCGCAAGTCATCTATCCACGGATCTTGCTCTCAAAAAAAAAAAAAATCTATCCACGGATCGGACTCCATCCGGAGTCCGGATCGTTCGGATTATGGAGTACATTGCAAAGTGTAGTAAGCTCGGCGGTCATGCTCGTTTGCTGGAACTTTCATCAGCCTCTTCCCTTCCCTAAGGCCTCGTTCGGCATACCGGATTTGAGAGGGTTTCTTGTGTAAATTTTCAGATTTGTTCTGTGTAACACCATGAAACACCTCACTAATTGTTCGGTAGACCGGTTTTGCAAGGGTCAACCCCATCAATACTCCCAGTGTACGACGAAATAATTATTGTGTCCACAAAGATTAGAAACGCTCCGCATACCTCGCGTTTTGTTTGATTGCTAATTTTCTGGTTGCTCAGACGGATCTGCAGCAGATTCGAGTGTATTTTCTGGTAGCTCGGGATTAAATCCCGCCGTGTTACACGCACCTACTCCACCTGTACTCCCACGGATCAGCAAATGGTTCAACTGAAAACACCTCGAACACAAAAAAAAACCCGGCCAATCCACACCGCCTCATCCAAGACACTTGAGATAAAACACGCTGATCCACGGCTGCGGAACAAGGCCTAAGTGATAACCGCGAGGATTAGAGTCGAAGGCTGTGCTTGGATCTCGGTGGTCCGTGCAAAGAGTTCAGCGAATCTCATGACTTATATCATTTCCCTGTGTTTTGTCCTACTTTATTTTTGGCTTGCCGCTCTATGTTTTCACTCATTCTTAATCAATAAAAAAGGCACAACTCCTATAAGAATGGGCAATAGTAATTCCAGGAATTTGTTTCAGGGCATATTTTATCTATGCAAGAAGAATGGCAAGCACACAAAATATGAGCCATTGAGAAACACATAAAAATATCAGCGGTGGTTGATCACGGTGGCAAATTATGAGATGAAAAAGGACCTCAAGCTTGATTCATAGTAAATGAATGTTAACCGACACATCGGATAGAGAATTTGCTTGAACATATATTATCAAAGAAGAACTAACTAGTAGGTTATCACCAACGCCTATAAACACTCAATGATTCCTCTGTCTTTACGTATGCGAATGTCCGACAAATACGACCTCTTAAATCAGAAATCACCGTCTCTTTGTAGCAGGTGTTGTCATGGACCGCGGTGCACTCGGCTCTTTCGCCATTTTCACCATAGTAGTAGTAACTGGTGGGCTTATGCTTGTACATGAGCAGTTTATCGCCCCTATCCATGAGGACATAGTCGCCGTGAATGAAGTAGGGCTGCGCCATGTCTTTCCCGCGTCCGGACGAACACCCTAAGCGGTATAGATGGATCCAGGCCTGCTCGTTCCTCCTACCCTCTAAAACCCACACCTGTAGCAATCACAATTTGTAAGAAGACACGCCAATATGCATATCAAATTACTAGTGTACTAAGGGGGGCAGGGGAGATTTGCAGAGTATTACCTGGATGAGGCTATACCCATGAGACGGATCGCCGTGGGCAGGCGTTGCAACGCTGAGCCTGCGATTCACCTGAGTCAAATGGCGGACGGGTCTGGCCGGCATTGGCAACGGCTGCGTGCAGGTGACCCGCTCGGTGTCGAGGTCGAAGGACATGATCCTGTCCTCGGACCCCTCCGCGACCCAGTACGTGGCGCCGTCGACGCTGACAACGCCGGCATCCAGCCTGCACCTGGCATAGGTAGGCGTCGGGACCTCCCTCCAGGAGGCCTCCCCGAGGGTGAACACCTGGAGCGTGTCCTTGGTCTTGAAGAAGCAGGGGACGTGCACCACCTTGTACTGCCCCGTGGCGTGGTGGTACCCGAAGCTGTAGGCCTGGTGCCAGCTCCTGCCGGTGCGGCGCGTGTTGTGGCGCCGGAAGAGGCCGTCGCGGGGCGTGGGCGGGAGCGCAAGGACGTCGCCGGTGGCGGGGTTGGCGAGGGTGATGGCGCCGCCGGGCTTGTTGTCGTCGCAGAGGCAGAACACGCCGTTGCAGACGCCGACCACCTCCGTGTGCTCGTTGTAGCGGCCGCCGAGATGCAGCTCTCTCGGCACGCAGGTGTGGGAGGAGTAGGACTCTTGGTCTAGGTCTAGGTCGTCGACGTCGAGGACGTAGGCGGAGTCCCTGGTGACGACGAGGGGCGCGGTGTGGCGGCGCTCCTTCATCTCCGTGGTGTGCTGGTGGACGAGGTCGCGCCAGGCACGGCAGACCAGGCGCAGACGCCGGCGCGAGGTCCAGGGGAGGCGCTGCAGGATCTCCAGCACCAGCTCCGCCGGGATGTCCATCGATCGCAGCGGCCTTAGCCTTGGCTTGCCGACGAGGGCTGGATTCGTTCGTATTCTCCCCGCACGGTTGCTTTTTGGTGTGATGAAACGGGACGCGCAAGTCACCTGTCCACGGATCGGACTAGAGTTCGATGGCAAGAGTTTGGTCTGGTAGACTGCCTGCCAATACTAGTATAATCATCTTTTCTAGACAAAGCAAATATATTTCTATAGTGAAGAATATATATACTAATTATATTTAGCTTTTGCAATAATGTAGTGCCCTAATGATAATACATATGCACACAATAAAAAAAAAGAAGAAGAATTATACCAAAAAATATTGATCTATTCGTGGTAACAGCGGACCAAACACCACAAAGACAGCACCAAATATCCATCTTCTCCATAACGACGCTTGCTTTCAGGAAGAGAACAATGCAGAAACGCCGGCATCGTCCTGATCATCGATCATAGATTTTTACTTAAAATTCACGCTCACAAAACAATGTCTTCAACAAGGATTGCCATGCACAACGAATTAAGGTCATACTTTTGCTTTTAATCTTGCAATTTTAGACTCTAAATTTCTCATGTGTCATCGGCCCCACCCCACTTGCCGATGCCGCTGCTCCAACTCACGGGTCACCAAGCCAAACCCTCATCGCCACTAGGACTTGAACCATCATTACTAGTCCTTAGATTTTCGGCTTCCATGCATACTATTCCCCGCGACTAACTTCACCATGGGACTAAATACATATCCCACGATGGCAACAGATAGCGAATCTTGGCATCGCTCCCTCTGAAAAGAAACGGTCAGAAAGAACATGGTTGCGTGTGATTGAGCTCCATCCTATCCGGCAATCTCCAGACATGTCGTCCATTGGAGTTCGACCGATGGAGCCTTTTGAAACCCGACACTCCGGTCAGATCAATAAAGACATGCATCAAGCATCATGGCGTGAGAGGGATCCTAGGACTAAACCCCCTTTATTCGAAGCTAGGCGGACAATCCCCACACCACCGTCCGTCTTCGGCCGCCAGACCCACCGGAACTATCATCATTTTTTTGCTCGATCGATTCCAAGGCCGTGGATGACGAATCCTTTCTTTCCTCACTCGAATCAATAACAAGCTACCCGACGTCTCCGACCGTGCTTTTCGAATTGGGGTGACATTTCTTTTAGTTTTTCAAATTGAGGAACTTTTTTTACAGTAATCCAACCTTTATTTAAGCTATGTCCATTCATGTCCAACAAGTCCTAGCATATACTTACAATATTAGGCGGCGCCACAACCTTTTTATTTTTATTTTTTAGGGGCTCGCTATTGGTCTCAGCTGAGATCTAATTAGATTTCGCAAATTCTATCTCATAGTCGACTTCCTTTTGGTCGTACACCAAGGTCGCGCGTCCGCGCCGTTGGATCAGATCGGACGATCGCGCGTCATCCCGCGCGGGGTCACCACCTGGTCGTAACGTCCGACCGCTTTTTGGTGCGTGTAGTAATTTTCCAGGCGGTTCAAATTTCGGGACTCGTGCGGTCGTCGTCATCCATTTCGCCCTTCGCCCAAATCTCTCCCGGAGCTTCGCCAAATCGCCGGCCAAATCGCCGCCGCTCCCCCGTGATTCTCGCTGTAGAGTAGAAGATCCTGGCCGCGGCGGGTGTACACCATGTCGGCTGGCGGCTGATTCATCGTCGGAGCTCCATTTTCGTCCGCTCGGCGGGGGGAAGGTTTGCGTCGTCTCGCGCTGGTCACATCCCTGCATCGCTCGTCGACGGTGAGGTCTGGTTTGCGCGCTCTCCTCCCTCGACTGCAGCACCGCATCTGTTTTTGCTCTCTGTGGTTACATCCTTCGCATGTTCTGGCAGGGATTCGGGGATTTTTCAGCTTTTCTATGTTTGCTGCTACATCTACTTTTGCGCCCGACCTATTCCTGGTAAGTGATGTCGATTTTCGTTGAGCATATATTAGGATCTGTTGAAGCATTCACGGATCTAAGTTATTTTTCGAGGATCTCCCCTCCGCAACTGCTGATTTTAGTTGTAGCAACATATACATGGTCAAGCTCATAGCTGATGTTTGTGGATCCTTTTTTTATGCAAACAGGTGTCTATCTGAGCTATTTATGTTGATGCTGCTTGTGCCCCTAGTCAGATTTGCACATATCCGTGGTTTCGGTACATGCTTATCACTATGCTCATAGCTGATGTTTGTTTTATACAGTGTTACATTCTAATGGTATGCTCTTCCTATCTAGTGGTTACATGCACCCATGGTTTTGCATGCAGTGTGCTATGTATGTGGGAATGAAAATGTAACAGTGTCCCCTGTTTTTCATTTTTTAGATTGTGCATCTGCAAAATCAAATGCTAAGTCTAGTTTAGTCCCTGCAAAAATTAATGGTTATCAGTTGTTCAGATGTCACAAAGCATGTAGCACATGGTCCACAAACCATGTAACTAGGTCACACAAACCATGATATAGTATCTGCATTACTGCATGTCACATGATAGCTATACCTGGGGCATGTAACTGAACATGATATGTTTGTGTTCATTACCAGCAGCTGTAGCTGTGTAAGTGCTTGTAACATATTTTGCTAGATGTAGCAAGGGGAAAGGGATTTTTTCTTTTTTTGCTAGGTGCATGTAACTGAATCTGGTCAGTATATTACCTCCAGACCTCGACGTAGTATGTTACATGAGATATCTATACTTAATTTTTTTCTGGCTGCTTTAGTGGCATGTAAGGTAACTATAGATTTACTCATCTTACATGCAGTGTTTATAGCATCACGTCGACCTTGTTTAAAATTTATAGCTCCCACTCTCTACCATCCTTTTTTCTACGATTGAGTTTTTTGGTGAATGTAACATCATAATGTGTAGGACACAAAATGGAACATGCAGCTTACATATATGCTATATGCAATAAGAGATTTGAGCTAGCTTTTTTTCCTTCTGTATATTCAGATTAGTTGTTTTTTGTTTTCACAGTAAAACTAACTAATGTTCTTAGACAGAAAATATAACTATGGACAACAACGAAGAATCTAGGAACCCCATGGTTTCTCGTTTAGTTATGGATTACCTTAGTCTGCAGCCTGGCCCAGTAATTGGTGTCCTCTTGGTTTGTGTCCGTTTCTCTTCATCACCTGAGGCAATTTTCCATGCACTCCACACAGTCAGAGCTTTGACTTCTGCTCCTATCAATTATGTCGTAAACAGCACACGCATGCTCAACTGATTGTTAGGTGCACAAACCCAGTTGATGCACTAAACCTAAATTACACAAGGGGCACCTTCAAGTTTAATGACACGTTGATCAAATGCATCAACCTCGAAACCATCAGCATGTTACCTTATGATGAAGACGATGTTTACTCATGCACTGTTGAGCATTTCCTTGCATGCCATGAAGGCAATTCTATTATGCACTACCCTAGAGGGTTCGGGACTCCAATCGAAGACATGGAGTTGCATTACTACCCCACGTTGTCCGCCACCACAATGGACATCCTTGGTGTACAAGAAGGCCCTTCAGATTCTCTGCTCAGAGTGGAAATCAAGTATTTCGGACGCCCTAGGGATTTCCTGTATGCCATACGAGTTGCCAACCTCCCAAACCACAAGTTTGCTGTTGACCAAGATGGAACAATGTACATGAAGTACAGGACCACATTTGAAGCTCATTACACATCTATCCATCACTTCTACGTGGGTGGACACATGATGATCAAGTTCTATCGAGTAGCATATGTCAACAAAAGGATTGCTGCCCTTGACGCGTCTTTCATGCCAATATATTTCAGGGCTTCAATTGATGATGCATGGGAACGTGTTGTCTAGTGCATCTAGGGGAGGAAATACCATCAGGCTGCACCGGGGGGGAGAGGCTTCAAGTGATTGTTTTTTTTTGGAATTTCATAACTAGATTTTTGGGAGGATGTTCCCAAATCTTGTTTGTCATATTCCCCCTGTGTTTTTTTTACCTATGCTGCAATGTACTTCTGAACATGGAAATGTAATAAGTACTTTTTATTATGTCGAACCTTCATTCTCATTTTCTATTAGTTCCTATGAACGACATTTATGGTCTGTAATTTTTTTATATATGTGTGGATTGTTCGTTTCTTTTTAGAGAGAGTCTATAACTCTTTTTCTGTAATGTATTCCATCTCAATTTCTATTACTCTGAAATTTTAAGGGTTCACTTTTCTGGGGAAATGTCTTATGCAGGTTACATTTTTCTAATAAATTGTAACTTTTTTTATGCAGATTTTTTGTTACAGGTACAATGACAAGATCTAGTAGTAACAAGAAAAACAAGTCTGTCAGAAGATATTCAAAGTACAACCAGATGCGTCATAAGCTTACACTGAAGCGTTCGATGTCACCATCAAGCAAGAGGAAAATGTGCCAGAAGCTAGACCAGCCATTCAATTTGTGAAACAAGAATCTCTAGGGGCTGGTAATGAACAGCACCAAGATAATATGGTTAGCCTCTTTATAACATCCTAGTCTACTGCCTTTTTTGCTCTTTTTCATTTGTATTCTGTAACTGTCATAGTGAAAAATACATCCTCTGATTTTTTTCAACTACTTTTTTGCTTTGTTCTGTAGACAAAAAGTAAGAAATTGTTTCAGAGAGCTTCACCTATGAGGATGGTCAGGATATACCCAAACATTACAGAGGAACAACAGCTGTTGATAAGGAACAATGACTATGGCGGTCTCCTGGATATTAAGTGTTCTAAGTTGCATCCCGATCTGTGCCAGTTTCTAATGGAAAGCTTTGATCCAGCGTCTTGCACATTAGTGTTCCCGGGACGTGGCGCAATACCAGTGACAGAAGAGTCTGTTCAACAAGTTATCGGTGTTCCATTTGGAGATATTGATGTCATTTTTGCTCGAGATCGAGAGGCAACTGCTTTCATGAAGGAGCAACTATCACTTACTGGGAGGAAACAGCCGACCCTTACCTCATTAGAAACAAAGCTTACTGCAATGAGACCTGCTAACAGCAAATTTCTGAGGCTTTTCATAACTTTTGCAATGTGCTCTGTTCTGGCTCCAACAACTGGAATCCGCGTCAGCCCTAGAGTATATCCTTCATTGATAAATATTAAAGAAGCAAAACGGCTCAACATGTGCAAGTTTGTTATAATGATCCTTTGTAAATCATTGAGTGTAGATGCAGACAAGGAACACGTCAGTCCATGCATGTTGTACCTCATGGTACCTCTTCCTTCTCCAATTTATTCATATGTTTTTGAAATCTAACTTTTACCCATGCATCGTCTCTTCTCAACATGATTCTACAAAGGAAACGCTTTTACTTACATCCATGGTCATCTTTTTCTTCTCTTTTTTTATGACAGGTAAAATATCTTGACTCATTACAGTTGCGAGATTTGGATGTAAACCCTGAAGGTACTAGAGTGTCAGTATGGACAAATTAAATGGTTAGAAAAGCTATAAAGCAAGACACTAAAGAAAATGGCTCATTCGGTGCATTACCGGTGAGTTTTTCCCTCTTCATTTAGGTGCTTTTGGTGTTTTTTTTTTCATAAACTCCATTACTCTGACATGTTACATTGCATTTCACACTCATGTCTTTTTAAGAAACAACCTTATTATATCCTTATGTTTTTTCTCGATATGATTGCAGCTAAAGCAAGAATTCTCAGAAGTACAAGATGCATCGGATGACAGGACAATAACAGATGGAAGTGATAATGAAAATGTGAATGTTGCATCCGATCCAGAGATGAATGAAAGCTGTGGTAATGATGGTTGCATGTCGGAGTCTGAAGTTGCAAAAAGCATAACAAGTGGCCCATCTGATGCACCAGCACAGCGGTATGAAAACAACAATACTGCTAATGACAATGGACAATCAGAAGAAGATGAATATGTTCAGATGTCACAAAGCATTCTATTCTCAGACCCTCGCAAAATAACCAAGTTCATCGAAAAGAATGCTCCACAAAACGTTACACAGGAAGTAAGTCGTGCAATCGTTTTTTTATACTTGCACATTTAAATGCTGACCACTATCATTACATCCTTTTTGAAAAATTTATATAAAACACCATTTTCTATGAACAACAATTTTAAATTTCTTCTTCTACAGTACATCTCATTTCTTTCCAATTATCTTCTTTTGTAGGACAAAAGGAGATTTACTGAAGCAGTTGAGTATGCGTGCCATGGTTTTGAAGCTTCCTTGCAGATGCTAGTCAGGAACCTAGCCACGAGCCGAAGTGACCCAACGACATCAAGGAACCACAATTCTATGCCAGAGAAATCAATATTACCCAGTCCAAAAAAAAAGCAAGAGAGCTCCTCCAAGGAAACCAAAGGTACACAAAGACACAGAGTTGCAAGGTCCTAAACATGAGGATGTTGGTACGATTCATTCTCAAGTGGAAACCAAGGATTCAAGTAAAATAACGGCAGATGTAACTAAAGCAAGACCAAGCAATACTACCAGTAAAGAGAATGTACAAGGAGAATCAAAGTTGGATGGTAACACGCATGCCGCCCAACATCCTTCAGTTGGCGCAGTCATAGCAATTCGAGAGTCAGAGAAGAAAGAGTCTGATCCTGCTCCCGCAAGCTCTGATGCCAAAACCAAAAAGCTTGTCAGTGAACATGCGAGTTTGGAAAAAGAAGATGAAGCTTCAGTTGATGCGAAGAATCTTCAAAAGGATGAGGAGCATGTAGTTATAGTGACACAGAAATATCAGCACAACGAGAATGCGAGTGTTGCCCATAGAGGACCGAGCACACCACGAAACATGCTCTTCCCATCGCAAAAAGTGCTGCCACATTCGATAATCAGCTCAGTGATCATGGAAAACTTGAAGAACAAGCTGAAGTTACAGTAGTGGAGCAGGAATGTGGAAATGTTATTCCACTCATTGGTGGCAAAGGAAATAAAGTTCTTGAAGATGCAGAGGTTACATTGGCAGATACTGATAATGTCACAACCAACACCCTCAAGTTTACTCACATTGACAGTACGAAAACTGAACACATAGTGGCTTTGATGAGGGATCTGAAGAGGAAAAGATGTAACAGAGCAGAGGATGATGTTGACCAACATGAAATCAATGAAGAAGAAGTTAAACCAGAAACTACATGCATCAGTTTTGCTGCCATCGATCGCAACGCAAACATGACTTCATCACAGAAGGAACATGTGGTACAGACACCAAACAAGTTAGCAGATGACAGCACTTGCAGTGAAGAATCAGAATACAAACTAGAAGAAAATAGGAGGAAGGAGTTCTTGAAGTATGTTGGCACCGAGATACACAAACAGCCTGAATTTCCTTTGTTCGAAGAACCTGAGTTCGTCGATAGGTTTCAGTTAATGAAGAACATACCACAAATGGAACCTTCAATGGTTGGGCTGGAAACTGTGCATGATGCTATTCTGAGGCCTGAGTGCCAACAAATTCTTGCTCAAATGGAGCCTAAATTTGATAGCCCGCGCCAAAACAATGGGTATTCCAACTGGACCAGACAGTATTCCAACTCAAAGATAAAGATCATGGACTGGCCTATAGAGATAATTGATAGCCCGCGCCAAAACAATGGGTAAGCTTCATAATACTTTTCAATTCAAACGTATAACGCATTTTTTATATTTTTTGGAACAATGTAACTTCATTTCTATCGTAGGTTTTTCATTTCTGCTGTTTCTAATAGTCCGATCGAACACATTATATTTTTCATCTCCCATGTATGACTGTGGTTTTTTCACACTCGAAGAATCTTGAAGCATGCCCAAGCGGGACCCCGACAACGTACTCACGAGAAAGACATTTCAAACATTAGGAAGTTGTACACAGATAAATGGTTACGTTTCACGAAGAAAGCAAATTGGCAGTAATTTGTCTAGCAAATGTGGTCAAGTGGTAATTCATATCTCTAACCATGCTCTTTTTTCCTTTTTTACTGTTACCTATGTATCAATACTGACTTTGCATAGTTACTTTATTTTTACTCTATCGAAAAGAATTCATCAAATGCAATAAAGTATAAGTTGACAATCATAAGATACATTTTTTCGCATCAGAAAACATACTGTCTCAAAAATCATTTAAATATTCGCAAAAAGGTCTCGTACAAATTTGTTCGACAAGCTAACATGAGGCCTGTAATGTAACACATATTTTTTAAATCAAACACAATGTCCTTCACTTCTTATATATGTTTCTTCTTTTTTTCAAATCAATGAAAATGGCCCAACAAACTGTACTTCTCTGGGTTTGCTAGTCGCACCTCGCACGTACGAGCATCGTGACCTGGTTGCTTGGACACACCACAAAGACCTTGTTTTGGTTTACGTCAGACTCGTAGACCACCTTTCTTTCTTTTTGAACACTGGCGCCCTTTTGTCGCTGACATTGGTGGGTTCCTAGCTTTCCGATTCTCCACGAGTAGCAGCATCTTCTTCCATAGGTACACTTTCTTGTGAATCATTAGCGAGGGTGGTGTTCACTGGATGCTTGGCGCTCTTCCTTTTTTGAGTGCATCAGCATTAGCCTTTTTCAAATCTGCCATCTCTTTCTCCATTGCTCTCATGTGCCGTTCAGCTATTTCATTAGTTTTCTCTGAGGCCGCTAAACCAACAGCAAGCTTAGCAAAATCACTGCAGAGGTTACCATATCTAAGCAATCTCATATCTTTTCTAGATAGTTTCTGCCCAACAGGTTTTTCTTGCCTCTCATCCCGCGGTGCAACTATGTCGGGAGGGGGTAGACACCACCTGGGTAGGATGTAGTGCTCTGGGTATTTTGTAACCATCCCTACATGTGACATAACTTTCATTGCATGGCAGCACAGGATACCATCCCTGTTAATTTTGCAACATTCACAATTGTAGATTCCATTAGCTACATCAGCATCGACACGATAACTCCTCCTACCGTACCCGCGCACGGATCCTTGTATGGGGAAAACCTCATGAATGCTCCCTTGTTCAGTAACACCAATGTCATGAACATTGTAGGATGTAATCTTGCGAAGCTCAAGCTGAAAGCGGTTGTAGATGGGCATGGTGTATGTCTGAAGGATCTGCTTCTCCATAGGAAAGTCCCCCCAAAGCCTAACTGTCTTCTCATCACCATCAAACTCATGAGCATCTTCGATTACATCAATTCTTTCCTACGGTTTCATGTACTTGCTTGAAGAAACGAACAAGGCTATCATGTGGATGAACATACTGCTTAAGAACAGCATTAAACCCTTCACTTCTAGATGTAGTTTGAAGGAATGGGAAAAATCGGTGGCGGAAATATGCTGGCACAAAACACTCACGCAAATCATAGAGGTCAAGAAAATGTGTGTTATCCGCAACCCCATGTGTTTCCACCATAGTTGCCCACCGCTGTTCAAACTCTTCCGGTGTCATGCTGTAGTCAATCACATCATTGAACTATAAACGCAAATCTTCTCTCTGAGCAACAAAAGTACCAAGTTTTTCCTGTACTTTTTGCATTATATGCCATCTGCGAGAACCTCGTGTATGATGCCAATAAACACAATGAGGATAGCATTTCTGATAGCTGCATCTTGATCAGTAATGATGTTCAATGGATGTAGTCCATCCATTGCCTCTAAAAACCGCTCAGACAACCACACAAAATTCACAGAAGATTCATTCCTCACAAAACCACAACCAAGCTGGATGGATTGACCATATCTATTTATTCCAGTGAAAGGAGCACACGGCATGCTGTACTGGTTTGTCATGAATGTTGTATCAAAAGAAATACAATCATTATACAGGGGGTAGACATCTCTTGCTTTGCTATCCACCCAGAACAGGTTCTCCACTTTATTTTCTGCATCTAGCTTGAACTTGTAGAAAAATCTGGGATCATCTTTCTTGATTTCTTCAAAGTACTCTAGCAGCTCTGGGATATCTTTAATCCTGTCATAGTTCCCTAGTTTTGCAGTGTAGTTACTAACTGTTTTGCTGTTGTATGGGACATTCCGCTTGCTCCCATATAGCTCCCCCATGATTTCCATGATTCTTCCCGAAGTAAGGTTGACTTCATGCAACAAGTCAATGAACTTTTTCTCTTCGCGGGGATCTTGTTGTGGGATCTCAAGTACTTCTTCAGCGCAAACTTGTCAATCACCTCATGTGTATGCACCTCAACAAACTGAGTAACTTTCCATCTAGCACCATCACGTTTTACTCAAAGCTTTGCTTTGCAGTCTGTCAGCACAGTTAGCTTACGATTCCTCTGCTTAACTGGGACTGCTTCTTCTTCTCTAGGCTTCCTAGATTTGTTGCAGACATAAACAAATTTATCTAGCTCACCATCTTTAGCACATCTCCTAGATGATTCTATCTTCACTAAAAAACCAACGTGGTGAGCATATCTGTTGTAGTGCTGCAAAGCTAGTTCAGGTGTGTCAAACATCTGTTATCACCAGAATTTGACCGGATCAGAGGTGGGCCGTGATCAAGATGGGCTTAAAGAATATATATAGAAGAAATACGTGAATCGGCCTTACATGCAAAGTTTGGGCTAGTTTGCCCATGTATCTGTACCATAGTAGGATACGTGTCGGTTAGTAGTTAGAGTTTTACCCGTGCACGGTTAGGTGCACGCTTGAATTAGAAAGTCCCCTGGACTATAAATATGTATCTAGGGTTTATGGAATAAACAACAACCAACGTTCAACACAATCAATCTCGGCGCATCGCCAACTCCTTCGTCTCGAGGGTTTCTCCCGGTAAGCACCATGCTGCCTAGATCGCATCTTGCGATCTAGGCGGCACTAGCTTACCTACGTTGTTCATGCGTTGCTCGTCTTGAAGCCTTTTTGATGGCGAGCAACGTAGTTATCTTAGATGTGTTAGGGTTAGCATTGTTCTTCGTATCATATGTTGTCGTAGTGCAACCCTTATGCATCTAGCCGCCCTTACACCTATCTCAGGTGTAGGGGCGGCACCCCGCTTGATCATTGTTTAGTAGATCCGATCCGTTACGGTTGCTCCTTGTCCTGCAAGGATTAGTTTAATATCCGCAATAGTTAGGCCTTACAAAGGGTTGGAGGATCCGGCGGCGTGTAGGGTGTAGTTTGCTAGCCCTAGACAGGATGTTCCGGGGATCAACCTCGTGTTGGTTTTTAGGCCGTGTCTAGGATCGGCTTACGATCACCGTACGCGAGCGCGAGGCCCAATCGTGAGTAGGATGATCCGATTATGCGGTGAAAACCCTAAATCGTCGTAGATCGCATTAGCTTTATCTTGATCAAGCAGGACCACCATATATTCGGACACCTTGTACGAATCATGGGTGGATCGGCTCTTTGAGCCGATTCACGGGATAACTTCGAGAGCCGATCGAGGCTCGTATTTAACGTTTACGTGTATGCCACTGCGAGGAAACTAAGCGAGGCATCATCCAACACCTTCACGGCCGGGTATAGGTCAGGTGGCACGCCCTTGCGACGGCATCGGACGTGTGACCGGAAGGCTTTGCGGGCCGTCGCTGCGAGGGCCGGGGCCGGCCGCAGCCCTAGTTGTTCCCGGCTCTACGGTGTTGCCGGTCGCTGCCCGCCGGTGGGTTTCCGACCGCAACACATTCGGCACGCCCGGTGGGACAATCTTCGACATCCACCGCATCGCCATCTACATCCGAGATGGCGGAAAGCACTCCGGTCAAGTACGAGGATCCGCCGACGAGCTCAAGAAGAAGCATGACGAAATCAAGGCGGTCCTCGAAGCCCACCTCATCGGCTCTTTCCACAGAACCCGCTCCCACGGCGTCAGGTGGAAGGGGTTCTCACCTGAAGGCGCACTCGATGGAGTGGACCTGTCCGCCCCGTCCGAAGAACGCACCAGGTCGCTGCGTCAGGAGATTAACTACATGGTGGCTCATTCGCTGCACCACCACTCTGAGAGCCTGGTGAACACTTTGGAGTGTGTCGCTCTGCGCGTGATCCAGGAAATCAAGAGCCATCGGTATTCTCCGTCGGGACCAGCTCTGGGGACTTACAAAGGAGAGATGCCACTCCAGTCCCATCCACCGCTGCCGTTCGCGTTGGCGGCACCGAAGTGCCGAACGCATCGTCATACGTCGTCTACAAGATTGGGGGTGATCCTAGTGACTACCAATTCCTACCCGAGGCGCCCAAGGAGATCCCGCACGGATACACGTGCGCATACGTACCGAGCTGCGATGCACTGGGCACTCTCGAAACAGGCTGCAACGGCGGGGGCCTGCGGAACGAGCGGGGAGGGACGTCGGGAGCGGATCTTGAGAAGCAAACGTGGTTAGCCAAGTACGCCACTCCGACAAACCTCCGGAGCTCAGCTCCTGCGGTTGGCTCGAGAGCTGGAAAAGCAAGCATGGCTGGCTAAGTATGCCACCCCGGCGAATCTTCGGGGTTCGACACCTTCAGCCATCACCGCGGATCAGATTTGTACAATTCGAAAGATCAGTTCGGCATGATGCCGAAAAGGAAGACGTTCGGCTATACCAAGCCGTCCCCAACGAGTACGAATTGATCCCGCTACCACCCAAATATCGGCTCCCTGACTTTACAAAGTTTAGTGGATCAGATGGTTCCAGCTCCATCGAGCATGTGAGCCGATATTTGGCATAGCTGGGCACGATCTCAGCATCGGACGAGCTGCGTGTGAGGTTCTTCGCACGAGTCCCTCACGGGATCGGCTTTCGGGTGGTACACATCGCTGCCACCGAACTCAATCCGGACTTGGAAGCGGTTGGAAGAGCGGTTCCATGAGCGGTATCACTCGAGAGGCTTCCGAGGCTGGCATTGCCGATCTAGCACAAGTACGACGAAGCGCGGGAAACGGTGTCGGAATACATCCGGCGCTTCGGGACCATTAGGAACCGATGCTATTCGGTTCACGTAAGCGAAAAAGAAGAAGTCGAGTTGGCGGTGGTGGGTCTCTCATCATCGATCAAGGACGTGGCCTCCCAAGCGAGACTACCCTTCATTGGCGCACATGGTGCGAAGGCTGTCGGCATATGAACGGCGCCACCCGGATGTTTACCGGGACAAATTCAAGCGTGCTGTGTGGTCCTGGTTGAGGCAGACGAGGATGAAGGTGCTGCGGGAGATCGAGAGGTAGCAGTGGCTGAGTGGACTCGGGCGGCAGGCCCCGTGTCCTGCAAATGGGTTAAGCCACAAGGCCCTCCAAAAGGGTTCGACTTCGACGTGACCAAAGCGAGCAGATTTTCGATCTCTTACTCACGGAGAAGCATATAAAGGTACCCGAAGGCCACAAGATCCCCACGGTGCAAGAGCTGAACGGAAAGCCATACTGCAAGTGGCATAACACGTTCACCCACACCACTAACGACTTGCAGGGTGTGGCGTCGGCGGATCCAAATGGCGATAGAAAAAGGACGGCTAATTTTCAACCGGTACGCCATGAAGGTCGACACACACCCCTTCCCCGCCGTTAACATGGTGGAGTATGCTTACCATGGAGGGTGCCGGCCAGATTTCTCGTGCAACATCAACATGGTGGGACCTGGGCACCACTGCGGTAAGGACGGAGATGAGGGCAGCTGCTCTCATAGCAAAGACACGGAAGAAGCCGCTCCACGCGATCGGCTCCGCCACGACGGCAAGCGCTACGTCACGAGAGGGAGAAGTGAAGAACATAAGATATCGGCGACCTCTCTCTGATCACCTCCTCAACAAGTATGTAAGTCAGTATGACCAACGCCGACGATACAACGACGATGATGAAAAAGATCGTCTGGCTAGGGAAGACAGGAGACGTCGTCGGCACGATCACGACGAGGAGCGATACGAGCGCCACGCCAAGGAAAAGTCGAGGGAGCAAGACGACGGGGATATGCACTGGGACTGCCCCTTCTTCAGACACTGCTGGGATTCAGGAATGAGCCGATTGCCTACAATCGGCAACTGCCCAGAATGCAAACAAAGGAAGAAGGATGCAGCTAACGTGTTTGTGTTCAAGCGTCTAGGGCCTCTCCCGCCTCGGAACAAGCATGCTGAGTCCGCTCGGGTGGAATATCTCGAGGAACTAGAGGACGATGATGAAGAAGACAAGTATCATCGGCCAAGGTGGTGCCCTGATGGGCTCAGCCGTTCCCGAAGCGAAGGGTTCAGCGTCCGCGTGGGTTGGAGGAAGCTGAAAGATTATACTGCACACGTTGAGGAAGGCACGGCCTGATCCGGCCGCCAAAATTCAGCGAACCCTGGACGAAGAAGGTCGGCCACAAAGAAAAGAGTGGCGCCCCAAGCAAAGGAAAGCCGATGATGAGACATCGGCTGGCACAAACATGGTGCTCGTCCTTCCAACGGAGTATGGTGCTACAGGATTACACAAGGCACCCAACTTCGACGACTGCGAGTGCGTCAACGTGACGCAGGAGGGGACTAGGATGGTCTTATCCACGGGCCCGACCGTGTAGCGAACGCAGCGTCTATGGACAAACATGGCGATACCGATCCAGGAGATCGGCCCCAAGGATTTATGGAGGAACACTACAAAACCTTCATTGAGCAAGCAACGTGGAGGCCGATTCCAGCAATCGGCCAAAATTATCCTCACCATACGTTCTGCCTGGGTTCAGCATTGGATCCAATAGGGAATACCTGAAGAGCCGATACCATCAAATCCTTTGAAAGAATCGGCTCGGGGGGGCACCTAGGTGGATAAGACACGAGGATATGAAGTAGGAGTATCTTTCAAATGCCCAGCCGATACATAAATCGGTCGTAAAAAATTCAAAAATTTTAAAAAAATTTAAGCACAGCCGATGCGCGGACATCGACTTAAGGATAGAAAGCCGATGCATGGCCGTCGACTCAAGAGGTATAACTGTTATAAGCAATGGAGCAGAGGGTCAATGGAGTAGGAAGTGGGCCACGAAGAGAGACTCGATGGACCAATGCCAAGAGCAGCCTGGACGTGCGGATCAGGTTAAGGATGGGTTGCATCAGATCCGCCAAAGGGAAGGACCCGATCTGACCTGCAAGGCGCGAGAGGTGGGCTGAAGAAGCTCGGGGGGCAGCTCGCTCTGAAAAATCCTTGCTCTGAGAGCCGATTTTGTTGGAGTCGGCTGGTTCTGCATTGTAACTTGGAAGCCAATGGTGACACATTTGGCTGATTCATTACTGTTCCCGTCTTGAATGGGGCTTGGGGGACGACTCGCCCAAAAGGTTCTTGGCTCTGGGGAGCCGATTTGGTTGGAATCGGTTGGCTCTGCATCGCAACTGTTCTGAGAAGTGGTGCTTTTGTTCCCAGAGGTACCAGTTTTAGCATCCAAGCTGATTCCGCAACAGTTCCAGGGCGCCCGCTCAAGACCAAATCGCCAGCCTGCTGCGATTAGCTGTGCCAAGTGCTATCGTCATCGGTGGAACTGGCTAACTTGGAGGGATGACTGAATTGGCCTGTCTCGCAGATTATCGTGAGAAGCTAATGCGTTGACACCGGACATTGAGCATTGGTTAGGCTAACGGTCGACAAAGTCAGATGAGGAAAAAACGGCTAAATCAGCATAAAGGACATCGGCAAAATCAAAGGAAGTTTTTTCATTGATAATAAGATTTCTTACAAAGAGGAGCCGATTGTTCGACAAAAGGGACAGATTACTACAGCTAATCCTATGATAGTAGATCCCTACTCTAAGGGCTGTTGCTGTCTTCGCCGTCGTTGGGGTAGCCATCGTCATCGCTGCTGTCGGCGAGTTCCTCGTTGCTTGCTCATCGTAACCTTCGGCGGAGGTTTCTTCCTCGTCATCATCATCATCCTCATCTGACCAAGCCCAGCCACGGATGCGCTTTGGCGGCGGTTCGTCGGAGGAGGTGTCGTCCTCCTGTTCCTTCTTCATGTCAGAGGAGATGTCTTCGTCTTCGTCATCCTCTTCTTCTTTAGTGATGGAGGCGAATTTACCCCGGAAGGGAGGGTCGTCGTCGTCGCTCTCCGCCTCCAGTGCGCCGTCGATCAGGAATCGGAGGTCATCCTCCCCGTCAGTTAGGGGCATGGCCCCATCTGACCAGACGAGGTCCTCGCCCTCTGGCACGAAATCGAAGTCCCACTCCCGCTTGTCCCAATGCTTGGGAGCGCGCCGGTTGTACGCCTCCATCTGGTTATGCTCTGGAATCGACTCACTTGAGGAGGAGGATTGGAGGGAAACGAAAGAGGAGGAAGAGGACGACATGGCTATGAAAGGAGAGGGTTTTTTGGTGCCGACCGCTAGAACAGAGGAAGGGGATGAAGAGGACTGATCAATCGGCACGGTTAAGTAATGAGGAGCCTAGTGGAGATTTAATGCCATTGCAGTTTCCGAGGAAGTGATGCTAAAGCTATCGAATTTTACAGAGAAGTTGGGAAGACAAAGTGTCATGATGAAGGATGCTCGCAACGGTCTACGCTCTGCCACGACATGACCCGACGAAAGAAAGCGTAATGATTTTGGAAATGTCATTTCCAAAACCAGGGGGGCATGTGTTATCACCAGAATTTGACCGGATCAGAGGTGGGCCGTGATCAAGATGGGCTTAAAGAATATATATAGAAGAAATACGTGAATCGGCCTTACATGCAAAGTTTGGGCTAGTTTGCCCATGTATCTGTACCATAGTAGGATACGTGTCGGTTAGGAGTTAGAGTTTTACCCGTGCACGGTTAGGTGCACGCTTGAATTAGAAAGTCCCCTGGACTATAAATATGTATCTAGGGTTTATGGAATAAACAACAACCAACGTTCAACACAATCAATCTCGGCGCATCGCCAACTCCTTCGTCTCGAGGGTTTCTCCCGGTAAGCACCATGCTGCCTAGATCGCATCTTGCGATCTAGGCAGCACAAGCCTACCTACGTTGTTCATGCGTTGCTCGTGCTGAAGCCTTTTTGATGGCGAGCAACGTAGTTATCTTAGATGTGTTAGAGTTAGCATCGTTCTTCGTATCATATGCTGTCGTAGTGCAACCCTTATGCATCTAGCCGCCCTTACACCTATCTCAGGTGTAGGGGCGGCACCCCGCTTGATCATTGTTTAGTAGATCCGATCCGTTACGATTGCTCCTTGTTCTGCAAGGATTAGTTTAATATCCGCAATAGTTAGGCCTTACAAAGGGTTGGAGGATCCGGCGGCGTGTAGGGTGTAGTTTGCTAGCCCTAGACGGGATGTTCGGGGATCAACCTCGTGTTGGTTTTTAGGCCCTGTCTAGGATCGGCTTACGATCACCGTACGCGAGCGCGAGGCCCAATCGTGAGTAGGATGATCCGATTATGCGGTGAAAACCCTAAATCGTCGTAGATCGCATTAGCTTTATCTTGATCAAGCAGGACCACCATATATTCGGACACCTTGTACGAATCATGGGTGGATCGGCTCTTTGAGCCGATTCACGGAGATAACTCCGCGAGCCGATCGAGGCTCGTATTTAACGTTTACGTGTATGCCCTGCAGGAAACTAAGCGAGGCATCATCCAACACCTTCCCGACCAGGTATAGGTCAGGTGGCACGCCCTTGCGACAGCATCGGACGTGTGACCAGAAGGCTTTGCGGGCCGTCGCTCTGAGGGACTGGGGCCAGCCGCAGCCCTAGTTGTTCCCGGCTCTACTGTGTTGTCAGTCGCTGCCCGCCGGTGGGTTTCTGACCGCAACAACATCATGCCAACAAATGGAACCTTTGGAACATATCCTTCAGGCGTTGACTCAACCTCAGCTTCACCATCGCTTTCCTCACTGGAAAGTGTAACACCAGTCCGTGCACGCGAATCAGCTTGCTGATCATTGTTTGAAGGACCTGCTTCATCTCCTTGGGGATCGACACGATGGCCTCCGACTTCCGGCGGCTGCCCAGCATGTTGATCGGTTGATGTACTAGCTTCGGGAGTTGCATTGAGATCAATGCCACCAAACCAAGTATTCAAATCCGCGAGCCCTTGGCATTCTTCTTCAAAACAAATATCCGCATGGAATCAATGACATGAATCATTAAGATTTTTTGGTTGCACAACATCTTTTAAAGTAAATTTACATCTGTTTTTTACCATCTTCGGTTAAATAACATTCTCCCTTTTTATTTTTTCCCCGTGTTTACGAGTGCAAGTTGTAAATATCTTCCGCAGAAAACCAAGGCAATAGCAGGAAAGATCATGTGACTGACATGGCAACCAGTATGGGCAAATATTATGCAGTACTACTTTTACTAATGGCAAACCAGTATGAACTGATAACCAGTATGAGCATGTAACATACCAGCTGCAGTCTAGTGTTCTTTGTAGCTCTGCCCTAACTTTGTGTTCTACCTAGTTGTTCTACCAGTTACATGCTTTTTCTTGTGTTCTACATGGTTGTCCTACCCTTGTGTTCTACCAGTTACATGCTATCTACTTTTTGTGTTCCATCTTTTTGTGTTATATCCTGTGTTCTTCATGCTATCTTTGTGTTCTATGCTCTTTTTTAAAATTGTTACTTTTTGTTTGTCCTATAGTTACATTACTGGCACATGTAACATAGCAGTAATTTATTTCTGGCACATGAAACGTGGGGCATGTAACTATAGTTACATTAGTGGCAACTAGTTTTGTCTGAAGGCAGTAGAGAAGTCACCTACTAAGTGCATGTAACATACATTAGTGGCAGCTATAGCTGTCTAAAGACTTGATTCTGCCATATTTTTCACTAGATGTAGCAAAGGGAAAGGTGCATGTAATCGAATCTGGTCAAGATAGTACCTCCGATCAACTGAATTTGCGAGAGGGATAGACGATGTAGCAGGGGCGGGGCTGGAGGTGATTTTCCCGGACCCGCTAGTCGTCGGATGTAGCGGATCTCTCCCTCAATGTAGCAGCATCTCTCCCTATATGTATGTAGCAGATCTGAAACAAGCAAGTATGTAGCAGATCTCTCCCTCAATGTAGCAGATCTCTTCGTCAAGCTGATTGAATCGATGTAGCAGATTAACTGGTGGCAGGAACTGGACGAGAGGAGAGGAGGTTTTTTTTTCAAGAATCTGGATGTGACTGTTCTTCCCTGGTTCATCCTTGTTCTTGGCATGTTGAAGAAGAAGATGGGGATCCAGCGCACATGTAGCAGGTAAGAAGAAGATGGGATCCGATGTAGATGTAGCTTTATGTTGCGGTCCCCAAAAAAAGTGGCTTTCACGTGGGAGATGCTCGTATGTGATACGTCCCAAACGTATCTATAATTTCTTATGTTCCATGCTACTTTTATGATGATACTCACATGTTTTATACACATTTTATGTCATTATTATGCATTTTCCTGCACTAACCAATTGACGAGATGTCGAAGAGCCGATTCGTTGTTTTCTAGCTGTTTTTGGTTTCAGAAATCCTACAAAGGAAATATTCTCGGAATTGGACGAAATCAACGCCCAGGGTCTTATTTTTCCACGAAGCTTCCAGAAGACCGAGGGAGATACGAAGTGGGGCGACAAGGCGACACCACACTAGGGCGGCGCGGCCCAGGCCCTGGCCGCGCGGCCCTAGCGTGTGGGTCCCTCGTGACGCCCCCGACTCTGCCCTTCCGCCTACTTAAAGCCTTCGTCGCGAAAACCCCAGTACCGAGAGCCACGATACGGAAAACCTTTCAGAGACGCCGCCGCCGCCAATCCCATCTCGGGGGATTCGGGAGATCGCCTCCGGCACCTCGCCGGAGAGGGGAATCATCTCCCGGAGGTCTCTTCATCACCATGATCGCCTCCGGATCGATGTGTGAGTAGTTCACCCCTGGACTATGGGTCCATAGCAGTAGCTAGACGGTTGTCTTCTCCTCATTGTGCTATCATGTTAGATCTTGTGAGCTGCCTATCATGATCAAGATCATCTATCTGTAATGCTACATGTTGTGTTTGTTGGGATCCGATGAATATTGAATACTATGTCAAGTTGATTATCAATCTATCATATATGTTGTTTATGTTCTTGCATGCTCTCCGTTGCTAGTAGAGGCTCGGCCAAGTTGATACTTGTAACTCCAAGAGGGAATATTTATGCTCGATAGTGGGTTCATGCTTCCATTGAATGCGGGGAGTGACGACAACCTCTAAGGTTGTGGATGTGTTGTTGCCACTAGGGATAAAACATCGATGCTTTGTCTAAGGATATTTGTGTTGATTACATTACGCACCATACTTAATGCAATTGTCCGTTGTTTGCAACTTAATGCTGGAAGGGGTTCGGATGATAACTCTGAAGGTGGACTTTTTAGGCATAGATGCATGCTGGATAGCGGTCTATGTACTTTGTCGTAATGCCATGATTAAATCTCATAGTACTCATCATGATATATGTATGTTCATTGTTATGCCTTCTTTATTTGTCAATTGCCCAACTGTAATTTGTTCACCCAACATGCCATCTATCTTATGGGAGAGACACCACTAGTGAACTGTGGACCCCGGTCCAATTCTTTACATCTGAAATACAATCTACTGCAATACTTGTTCGTTACTGTTCTTCGCAAACAAACATCATCATCCACACTATACATCTAATCATTTGTTTACAGCAAGCCGGTGATATTGACAACCTCACTGTTACGTTGGGGCAAAGTACTTTGATTGTGTTGTGCAGGTTCCACGTTGGCGCCGGAATCCCTGGTGTTGCACCGCACTACACTCCGCCACCAACAAGCTTCACGTGTTCCTTGACTCATACTGGTTCGATAACCTTGGTTTCTTACTGAGGGAAACTTACTGATGTGCGCATCACACCTTCCTCTTGGGGTTCCCAACGGACGTGTCGACTGCACGCCATCAAGTAATATTTCTGGCGCCGTTGCCAGGGAGATCAAGACACGCTGCAAGGGGAGTCTCCCACATCCAATCTCTTTACTTTGTTTTTGTCTTGCTTTACTTTATTTTATTTACTGCTTTGTTTGCTCTCTATATCAAAAATACAAAAAAAATTAGTTGCTAGCTTTACTTTATTTACTATCTTGTTCTTTATATCAAAAACACAAAAAAATTAGTTACTTGCACTTACTTTATTTAGTTTGCTTTATTTACTACTGCTAAAATGGGTACTGTTGAGAATACTAAGTTGTGTGACTTCACTAGCACAAACAATAATGATTTCTTATGCACACCTATTGCTCCACCTGCTACTACAGCAGAATTCTTTGAAATTAAACCTGCTTTACTAAATCTTGTTATGAGAGAGCAATTTTCAAGTGTTAGTTACGATGATGCTTGCTGCCCATCTTAATAATTTTGTTGAACTTTGTGAAATGCAAAAGTATAAGGATGTAGATGGTGACATTATAAAATTAAAATTGTTTCCTTTCTCCTTAAGAGGAAGAGCTAAAGATTGGTTGCTATCTCTGCCTAGAAATAGTATTGATTCATGGACTAAATGTAAGGATGCTTTTATTGGTAGATATTATCCTCCCGCTAAAATTATATCTTTGAGGAGTAGCATAATGAATTTTAAGCAATTAGATAATGAACATGTTGCTCAAGCATGGGAGAGAATGAAATCTTTGGTGAAGAATTCCCTACCCATGGACTAACTACTTGGATGATCATCCAAACCTTTTATGCAGGATTGAATTTTTCTTCGCGAAACCTATTGGATTCAGCTGCTGGAGGTACCTTTATGTCCATTACTTTGGGGCGGCAACAAAGCTCCTTGATGATATGATGATAAATTACTCTGAATGGCACACGGAAAGAGCTCCACAAGGTAAGAAGGTAAATTCTGTTGAAGAAACCTCCTCCTTGAGTGATAAGATTGATGTTATTATGTCTATGCTTGTGAATGGTAGATCTAATGTTGATCCTAATAATGTTCCTTTAGCTTCATTGGTTACCCAAGAAGAACATGTTGATGTGAACGACTTCATTAAAAGTAATAATTTCAACAACAATGCTTACAGGAATAATTACGGTAACAACTATAGGCCATATCCTTACGCTAATGGTAATGAGTTATGGTAATTCTTATGGGAATTCTTACAAAAATAATAGGAGTGTACCCCCTGGTCTTGAAGCCATGCTTAAAGAATTTATTAGTACACAAACTGCTTTTAACAAAGCTGTTGAGGAAAAAGCTTGATAAAATTGATATTCTTGCTTCTAAGGTTGATAGACTTGCCTCTGATGTTGATCATTTAAAATTGAAAGTTATGCCTAATAAGGATAATGATAATAAAATTGTTACTACAACAAACGCCATCCAAGTTCGAATTAATGAAAATATTAGATTGATGGCTGAATTGCATGCTAGGTGGGAAAGAGAAGAAAACGAAAAACTTGCTAAAGAGAATAATGTAGCTAAAGTTTGGACTATTATCACCACTAGTAATGATAATGCTTCACATGTTGCTACACCTCCTACTATCAATGATAGAATAATTGGTGTTGGCAATGTTTCTACTCCTAGTGCAAAGCGTGCAAAACTGCCTGAAACTGCTAAAATTGCTAAAACTGCTGAAACTGATAAAACTGCTGGAAAATTTCAAAATATTGGGGACAATGATTCCATTGCTGTAGATCATAATGGTTTAGATTTTGATGATTGTCACATCTCTGAAGTTATAAAGTTCTTACAAAAACTTGCTAAAAGTCCCAACGCTAGTGCTATAAATTTAGCCTTTACAAAACATATTACAAATGCTCTCATAAAAGCTAGAGAGGAGAAACTAAAACTTGAAAATTCTATTCCTAGGAAGTTAGAAGATGGTTGGGAGCCCATCATTAAGATGAGGGTCAATGATTTTGAATGTAATGCTTTATGTGATCTTGGTGCAAGTATTTCTGTTATGCCTAAGAAAATCTATAATATGCTTGACTTGCCACCATTGAAAAATTGTTATTTGGATGTTAATCTTGCTGATAATGCTATAAAGAAACCTTTGGGGAGGATTGATAATGTTCGCATTATGGTTAACAATAACCTTGTCCCCGTTGATTTTCCTTGGATATTGAATGCAATGCATCTTGTCCCATTATATTGGGAAGACCTTTTCTTGACTTGTTGGTGCTACCATTGATATGAAGGAAGGTAATATTAAATATCAATTTCCTCTCAAGAAAAAAGGTATGGAACACTTCCCTAGAAAGATAATGAAGTTACCTTATGATTCTATTATTAGAACAAATTATGATGTTGATGCTTCGTCTCTTGATAATACTTGATTCACACTTTCTGCGCCTAGCTGAAAGGCGTTAAGAAAGCGCTTATGGAAGACAACTCATTATTTTACTTCTGCACTTTATTTTATATTTGAGTCTTGGAAGTTGTTACTACTGTAGCAACCTCTCCTTATCTTTATTTTATTGCATTGTTGTGCCAAGTAAAGTCTTTGATAGTAAAGTCAATACTAGATTTGGATTACTGCGCAGGAACAGATTTCTTGCTGTCACGAAATTGAGTCGCCCCTGCTGTAGAAAATTTATAAAAATCTGCCAATTTACGTGTGTGATCCTCAGATACGTACGCAACTTTCATTCAATTTGGGCATTTTCATCTGAGCAAGTCCAGTGCCTCTAAAAAATTCGTCTTTACGGACTGTTCTGTTTTGACAGATTCTGCCTTTTATTTCGCATTGCCTGTTTTGCCATGTTTGATGGATTTCTTTGTTCCATTAACTTTCAGTAGCTTTGTGCAATGTCCAGAAGTGTTAAGAATGATTATGTCACCTCTGAATATATGAATTTTCAATTATGCACTAACCCTCTAATGAGATTGTTTTGAGTTTGGTGTGGAGGAAGTTTTCAAGGGTCAAGAGAGGAGGATGATACAATATGATCAAGAAGAGTGAAAAGTCTAAGCTTGGGGCTGCCCCCGTGGTTCATCCCTGCATATTTTAAGAAGACTCAAGCATCTAAGCTTGGGGATGCCCAAGGCATCCCTTCTTCATCGACAACTTATCAGGTCACCTCTAGTGAAACTATATTTTTATTCCGTCACATCTTATGTGCTTTACTTGGAGCGTCTGTTTGTTTTTGTTTTTGTTTTGTTTGAACAAAATCGGATCCTAGCATTCTTTGTTTGGGAGAGAGACACGCTCCGCTATTTCGTATGAACATATATGTTCTTAGCTTTATTCTTAATGTTCATTGCGAAAGTTGAACTACCTCGTTCATTGTTATATGGTTGGAAACGGAAAATGCCGCATGTGGTAATTGGTATAATGTCTTGAATAATTTGATACTTGGCAATTGTTGTGCTCATATAGATCATGTTTAAGCTCTTGCATCATGTACTTTGCACCTATTAATGAAGAACTACATAGAGCTTGTTAAAATTTGGTTTGCATGATTGGTCTCTAGAGTCTAGATATTTTCTGGTTATGGTGTTTGAACAACAAGGAGACGATGTAAAGTCTTATAATGCTTACAATATGTTCATATGTGAGCTTTGCTGCACCGTTTTATACTTGAGTTTGCTTCAAACAACCTTGCTAGCCTAGCCTTGTATTGAGAGGAATTCTTCTCGTGCATCCAAATCCTTGAGCCAAAAACTATGCCATTTGTGTCCACCATACCTACCTACCACATGGTATTTCTCTGCCATTCCAAAGTAAATTACTTGAGTGCTACCTTTAAAAATTCTATCCTTTGTCTTTGCAATATATAGCTCATGGGAAAAATAGCCTTAAAAACTATTGTGGTGAAGAATATGTAGCTATGTATCTTATTTCTTAATAAGTTGCTTGTTGAGCGGTAACCATGTTTCTGGGGACGCCATCAACTTTTACACCTTTGTTGAATATCATGTGAGTTGCTATGCATGTTCGTTTTGTCTGAAGTAAGGGCGATTTTCATGATCAAATGGTTTGAGTATGCATATTGTTAGAGAAGAACATTGGGCCGCTAACTAAAGCCATGATCCATGGTGGAAGTTTCGAGTTTGGACAATTAATCCTCAATCTCTTATGAGAATATTATCTATTGTTGAATGCTTATGCATTAAGAGGAGTCCATTATCCGTTGTCTATGTTGTCCCGGTATGGATGTCTAAGTTGAGAATAATCAAAAGCGAGAAATCCAATGCGAGCTTTCTCCTTAGACCTTTGTACAGGCGGCATAGAGGTACCCATTTGTGACACTTGGTTGAAACATATGCTATGCAATGATAATCCATGTTAATCCAAGTTAATTAGGACAAGGTGCGAGCACTATTGGTATACTATGCATGAGGCTTGCAACTTATGTGATATCTTATACATAACACATATGATTTATTACTGCCGTTGACAAAATTGTTTCTTGTTTTCAAAATGAAAAGCTCTAGCACAAAAATAGTAATCCATGCTTCCCTCTGCGAAGGGCCTATCTTCTACTTTATTGTTGAGTCAGTTCACCTATTCTTTCTATCTTAGAAGCAAACACTTGTATCAACTGTGTGCATTGATTCTTACATGTTTACCTATTGCACTTGTTATATTACTTTGTGTTGACAATTATCCATGAGATATACATGTTGAAGTTGAAAGCAACTCGCTGAAACTTATATCTTCCTTTGTGTTGCTTCAATGCTTTTACTTTGAATTTATTGCTTTATGAGTAACTCTTATGCAAGTCTTATTGATGCTTGTCTTGAAAGTATTATTCATAAAAAGTCTTTGCTATATGATTCATTTGTTTACTCATTATCTTTACCATTGCTTCGAATCGCTGCATTCATCTCATATGCTTTACAATAGTATGATCAAGATTATGATAGCATGTCACTTCAGAAATTATCTTTGTTATCGTTTACCTACTCGAGGGCGAGTAGGAACTAAGCTTGGGGATGCTTGATACGTTCCAAACGTATCTATAATTTCTTATGTTCCATGCTACTTTTATGATGATACTCACATGTTTTATACACATTTTATGTCATTATTATGCATTTTCCGGCACTAACCTATTGACGAGATGCCGAAGAGCCGATTGTTGTTTTCTGCTGTTTTGGTTTCAGAAATCCTACAAAGGAAATATTCTCGGAATTGGACGAAATCAACGCCCAGGGTCTTATTTTTCCACGAAGCTTCCAGAAGACCGAGGTAGATACGAAGTGGGGCGACGAGGCGACGCCACACTAGGGCGGCGCGGCCCAAGCCCTGACCGCGCGGCCCTAGCGTGTGGGTCCCTCGTGACGCCCCCGACTCTGCCCTTCCGCCTACTTAAAGCCTTCGTCGCGAAAACCCCAGTACCGAGAGCCACGATACGGACAACCTTCCAGAGACGCCGCCGCCGCCAATCCCATGTCGAGGGATTCAGGAGATCGCCTCCGGCACCCTGCCGGAGAGGGGAATCATCTCCCGGAGGTCTCTTCATCACCATGATCGCCTCCGGATCGATGTGTGAGTAGTTCACCCCTGGACTATGGGTCCATAGCGGTAGCTAGATGGTTGTCTTCTCCTCATTGTGCTATCATGTTAGATCTTGTGAGCTGCCTATCATGATCAAGATCATCTATCTGTAATGCTACATGTTGTGTTTGTTGGGATCCGATGAATATTGAATACTATGTCAAGTTGATTATCAATCTATCATATATGTTGTTTATGTTCTTGCATGCTCTCCGTTGCTAGTAGAGGCTCCGGCCAAGTTGATACTTGTAACTCCAAGAGGGGGTATTTATGCTCGATAGTGGGTTCATGCCTCCATTGAATGCTGGGAGTGACAGCAACCTCTAAGGTTGTGGATGTGCTGTTGCCACTAGGGATAAAACATCGATGCTTTGTCTAAGGATATTTGTGTTGATTACATTACGCACCGTACTTAATGCAATTATGTTGTTTGCAACTTAATACTGGAAGGGGTTCAGATGATAACCTGAAGGTGGACTTTTTAGGCATAGATGCATGCTGGATAGCGGTCTATGTACTTTGTCGTAATGCCTGATTAAATCTCATAGTACTCATCATGATATATGTATGTGCATTGTTATGCCTTCTTTATTTGTCAATTGCCCAACTATAATTTGTTCACCCAACATGCCATTTATCTTATGGGAGAGACACCACTAGTGAACTGTGGACCCCGGTCCAATTCTTTACATCTGAAATACAATCTACTGCAATACTTGTTCGTTACTGTTCTTCGCAAACAAACATCATCATCCACACTATACATCTAATCCTTTGTTTACAGCAAGCCGGTGAGATTGACAACCTCACTGTTACGTTGGGGCAAAGTACTTTGATTGTGTTGTGCAGGTTCCACGTTGGCACCGGAATCCCTGGTGTTGCGCCGCACTACACTCCGCCACCAACAACCTTCACGTGTTCCTTGACTCCTACTGGTTCGATAACCTTGGTTTCTTACTGAGGGAAACTTACTGCTGTGCGCATCACACCTCCTCTTGGGGTTCCCAACGGACGTGTCGACTGCACGCCATTAGTATGTTGCAGGGTCCCCACGGTGGGCCAAAAAAGGAAAGTGCGTGGTCCCCACGGTGGGCCAGAAAAGGAAAGTCCACCTGGTCGGACTAACCTCGTTTTACCAGGAATCGAGGTCGACCTCGATGTAGCATAGCCCAATTACTATTGCCCATTCTTAATCAAATTGTTTTTTTAAACGGGTAGGAGTTGTGCCTTTTTATTGATTAAGAATGAGTGCAAACATAGAGCGGCAAGCGAAAACAAAGAACAAAACACAGGGAAATGATATAAGGCATGAGATTCGCTAAACTCTTTGCACGGACCGCCGAGATCCAAACACAGCCTTCATCCTTAATCCTCTCGGTTATCACTTAGGGCATGTACAATGATATACAGTCAGTCGTCTGTAATGTGCTCCATGTAAGAAATTATATGACGTGTAAAAAGAGTAACGAGAAAAGGAGCGAGTCCATCGGTAAGATTGCAGACGGTCTGCTCCCGTGGAAATCGGTGCCTACAAACTGCCTTCTTTCCGTCGTACGCAGAGGCGCCGTATGTTTCCAAAGAATTCGTCTGATTCGGTCGCGATAAATAACTGTCGTGGAGTGTCGAATAAAAAGACAACCCATTGTAGGATGTGTCTATAGCGCTAGGTATGCGTGACGTGGAGAGCTTTTACAGACGATTGCCGTCTAAACTAATGCACATGTCCTTATGGCATGTACAATGGTGATGAGTCAGCTATCTATAAGAGATAGTTATAGGTGATTTTGGTGATGTGGGGGAAAGAGAATGAGAAGAGAGAAGAGTAAAGTTCCAGACAGTTTGGACACCATTTTTGTTGTTATACGAAGGGTGTCTATAATTTATACTCACATATAGCTATATGGCTAAAAATAGACAATTTACAGATAGACTATTATATACACTGTCTATATCATCGTCTATAGATGACATGGACTAGTACAAGAGATACCATCCTTTTAAACCAATGTACATGCACATGCCCTTAGGGAAGGAAAGAGGTTGATGAAAATTCCGGCAAACAAGCATGACCACCGAGCCTACTAGACCTTTAGAAGGGACACCTGGCTGCGTCGCAAAGGATTCCCGTCTATATCTAGGTGACATCGTTGGAACATGTTAGAATTAGACATCTTCTGTCCAAACGCCGTACGGACGCATGTGTCCGTACGGTTGCAACCCTTCGCCCGTATGGACGTCTGTGTCCGTATAGGCGCCTCTTCCCCATGTCGGTGCTATCTTGAGGCGCCTCTTCCACTTGTATATATACCCTCTTGATCAATGGAAAGCGACACTTCATTCATTCATTCAATCGATTCCTTTCTCGTTTTACTTTAACACGTTATCAGCACGCTCTTCATCCTGAGCAATTTCGAGATCAAGAACAGAAAGGGAAAGATCAAAAGAACAGGAAAACTGTAAGAAAAAATAGCCTGAGAGATCCCATCGCTGTTTTCTTTGCCTCCTTCATGAGGACATAAAGAACAGAAAATTCTGGAGATACATCTATTACTAATTGGTAAGATCGACTGAGAATCAAAGACATCAGCCAACAAAGGTAATCACTTCTTTGATGTGAGATGTTCTTACCAACTTGAAGACACCGGACGACGGACTAGCTCCTCGCCCTCCACGCGTGTCCCTCCGACTCTGCAAATCGCACATGGTGGAAGTGGTGCGCTCGGTCTTCACGACCGGGCCTCTCGACACTGCGCCCGCGCGGAGCATCTGATGTGACGGCGAACGCGGCGGAACTGCCCACCAGAGCCGCTGCTCGTGCCAAGCGCGCGGCCCCCGTCCTCGATGCCTCTGCCCCCGGTGGCGTCATCTTCCCGTGGTGGCGCCCGCTGGCGCGCACAACCACGGCCTGCACGCCTGCAACAAAGATCCCAGCGGGGCGTGACCATGATGGCCGACTCCATCGCGCCCCTGCGACTTTTGTCGCCGACGCCAACCGTCGACGGCGACGACGCGCCGGGAGCCAGCGTCGCGGTCGTTGATGTCGAAGCCGTCGCGCCGCGCCTTCCATCCCCAACCGCGGCCACCCCGCCTACTTCACCGCGCGCACGCGCCCGCCACCGCCATACGGCCCTTGGCTACACGCTGAGCCCGCCGTCCGGTGGCCATCAGGAGCCCGCCCGCGCTTGGGTTCGCGAATGGCGTCGCCCGGGGACCCAGCTCCCTGGCGGATCCTCCGACAAGGATGAGCGGGGCTGGAGCACCAATCGCCGCCGGTGAGCGGTGCCGCGCCGGCGCAGGAAAGGCCGCGTCGTGGTCGCCGCTGTATTGATCTTTTTTTTTTTAAACAAATATATATTAGGCTAGCAAGCCGCCTCATTAAAAACCTTCCAGTCCCCGTAGGTACCCTGGTAAGGAAAAAAGTGCGTCTGGAACTTGCCGCCAAAATCACAAAACGGTTACATCATTCACAAGCTTGCTAAGGATGAACCTAGGGGGTTCATCGACCCAAGTACAAGTACTACTAGAATTAACAGAGTCCTTAGCAAGCTCGTGTGCTACATGATTTGCTTCCCTATTACAAAAATCAACCGAAACCGCTCCAAAGCCATTCCACATAATCATGCAGTCATCATAAATGGCGGCTGAAGAAGTAGCTGAAAAACCCCCTGTTTCATAGTGTCAACCACTTGAGCACAATCGGTTTGAATAATGAAGTTATTTGCTCCTATCTTTTGCGCCAGGCTGAGTCCCTCCCGAAAAGCATAGGCTTCCGCCATGTGTGCATCAACTATATGAGGTAGGAACACCTGCGCTGCAGCCACAAACTGACCCATATAATCTCTAATAATAATACCGGCTGCCCCTCTACCAGTTTCATTATCAAAGGCTCCATCGATATTAATCATAAGCTTCCCTTCCAAAGGCTTCCTCCATCCTTCCTTCTTCACTGGTTCAGCTTTTCTAATGGTTTTCATATAGTTTGTAGTAATAGCTATTATGGATAACCCTGATCTGTGGGAGACTTGTACATTTTCACCATGGGTAATTTGCCTTCTCCCACCAAATATACCATCCAGCTGTCAAGACTAGTTCAGCAAAACCAATTGTGTTTAGATCTTGTATCCGACCTCCTCGCAAAATAATATCCTGAATCACAACCGAACCAGACCGGTCAGCCTTCATAAAATCAACTAATTGATCTTTTATACCAAGAATTCTCCAGATTTCATCCGCCCTAGTACAGGTAAACAACATATGCTTTATGTCTTCACATTGTATACTGCAAAGAGGACATCCCCCTTGATTCCCAATATGTTTATTAGCAAGCACACCTCGACAAGGAATAATACCGTGTAATAGTCTCCATCCAAAGATTTTAATTTTACTAGGAACTTCGAGATTCCAGAGTTTCTTCCAGACAGGGTTGCTTGCACTCTGAGCAATATTTTGATTCCTCTCTTTTCTACCAAAACGATAATCCCATTGACAGTAATAAGCTGACCTGACAGTGAAGAGCCCAGTTTTGTTATAATGCCAAGCTACTAGGTCTTCCCGCTCAGGAGTCAGCGGAATTTGTAAAATTCTATGCGCATCAATCGGCCAAAAAATTGAATCAATCAGCTCCGCATCCCACTGTCCATCAATAGGGTTTATCAGATCATTCACATGTTGTACCAGGCTGTGTCCTTTTGGTGTCATAACCTTCAAATTGTGGCTTGAAGGTATCCAAGAATCTTCCCAAATATTAATCTGGGTACCATCACCAACTCTCCAAATATAACCTTTCTTAAAACATTCCAGTCCTGCCATAATGCTTTGCCAAGTAAAGGAGCTCCCACTTTTCAATTTTGCATTCAATAATCGGCCATCAGGGAAGTACTTTGCTCTCAATACTCTTGCACACAGGGACTCTGGTTCACTAAGCAACCTCCAAACCTGTTTAGCCAACATTGATAAATTAAAACAATGTAAGTCTCGAAAACCCATACCTCCACTATCTTTTGGTATACAAAGTTTCCACCACGCTTTCCAATGCAAATGTTTTTGCTCTTCCTCATCACCCCACCAGAATTGAGAGATGGCGTCAGATATTCCTTTACATATATTTTTCGGAACTTTGAAAACCATCATAGCAAACACTGGTATAGCTTGAGCAATAGCTTTTATCAGAATTTCCTTTCCCCCCAGACTCATCATTTTCTCCTTCCATCCACTGATTCTTGCAATAACTCGATCAATCAAGTGTCGAAAACATTCACTTTTATCCATACCTATCATAGCCGGCAAACCAAGATATTTGTCATTCAACGATTCAATCATGATATTTAAAATCTGACATACCTCAGCTCGGTCTTCAACCACAGTATTAGTACTGAAGAAAATACTTGATTTATCTTCGCTTATCTTTTGGCCCGAACTAAGACAGTATATATCCAAGATCTCCTTCAATTTCAGTGCATTATTCCTATCAGCCCGCATCAGAATTAAGGAATCGTCCGCAAACAACAAGTGAGATACCATTGGTGCATCTCTACAAACTCGAACTCCTTCTAGTTCCCCTCTTAATTCAGCGCCGTTTAGCATGCAAGATAACCCTTCCGCAACCAGCAGAAACAGATAAGGAGACAGGGGGTCCCCTTGCCGAATACCCCTGGTTGGTACAAACACATCCGTCTCCATCGAGTTAAATCTAACATTGTAGTTTACTGAAGACACACACGCCATAATCATATCCACCCATCTCCTTGTGAAACCCATTTTAATCATGATCTTCTCCAAATATCTCCATTCTACCCGATCATAAGCTTTGTGCATGTCTAATTTAACAGCACACATGCCTTTTTTTCCTTTCTTCCTTTTCATAGCATGTATACTTTCATAGGCTAGCAAGATGTTGTCTGTGATCAACCGTCCTGGCACGAAGGCACTCTGGTGCTCACTTATAATCTCTGGAAGATAAACCTTAAGCCTGTTTGCTAGCATTTTTGATATCACTTTATAGACAACATTGCAAAGACTGATTGGTCTAAATTGTGCCACCCTTTCCGGATTTTCAATTTTTGGGATCATGACAATAGTAGTGCTATTCCATCCCTCTGGCACCAAAATATTATTTACTGCATTCAGAACTTCCTTTATAAGGTCATCCGCTAACATATCCCAAAACCGCTTATAGAAAATAGCATGTAACCCATCTGGCCCCGGGGCTTTGAGGTCACCTATGCTCCAAAGGGCTTTCTTCACCTCATCTTCCGTGAAAGGTTTCATCAGCCCTCTATTCATCTCTTCCGTCACTCTCCTCTGAACATCAACCAGGGCCTCCTCATCTGGATCCCCCACCTCAGATGTAAACAGATTTGTGAAATACCCCTGTACCAAATCACACATTGCATCCTTCTCCTCATGTCTAACTCCATTATCATCCACTAGCCCCTTGATGGTATTCTGCTTTTTCCTCTTAGAAGCAAAATTATGGAAGTAATTTGTATTTCTATCGCCATGCTTTAACCAATTTGCTCTAGCTCTTTGCACCCAATACAACTCCTCTTTTTCTAGCATTTCTTCTATCCTTAGCTGAACGTCTCTTTGGGCAGCCAATGTTACATCATTCATTGGCCCCCTTCTCAATTGTTCAAGATCACGCTTCAACTCCTTTAGTCTCCTAGCCGGTGCTTTTAAAACCGTTTTATCCCAAATATGCAATTCTGAGTGGACATCATCAACTTTCTGTTTAAAGGTTTGTTCATCACCTCTCATCTTTGCCCTTTCCCAGGTTGCCCTAACCATTTCCTCCACCGCATCCTCATGAAGCCACCGAGCCTCGAATCTTTTCGGTTTTTCCGTTATCGCATGTGAAGAAGACAAGTACTCAGTATCGACCAAAACAGGACGGTGGTCCGAGCGAGTTGTCTCACTATTTATCAAGCTAGCATTGGGAAATAAGTCATTCCAACTATTATTGACCACACCTCTATCCAATCTCTCCCTTATACTGCCCCTCCTCCAGGTAAAAAGATCTCCAATATAACCCATATCTTCTAGATCGCAGTCTCTCAAAGCATCATGAAACAGTTGCATTGCTTGTTGGGACCTCGGACGACCCCCTTCCTTTTCATAGTTAAACAGAATTTCATTAAAATCCCCAAGAGCCAACCATGGCAATTGAAGTTGTCCATGGAGGTCACGGAGAGCATCCCAAGTAATATGTTTTTGGTTCCAACTTGGTTCCCCATAAATTCCTGTAAACCTCCAATCTATTTCATCTTCAATAATAACATCAATAAAATTCTTTGTGACACTCTGTACCTTGATTTTTGTCTCTTTACACCAAAGCATCAGTAAGCCACCACTCTGGCCATCACTCTCATGAACACTTACATAATCATAGCCCAACTTCCTCATTAAATTTCCCGCCCTAACTTTGTCCAAATGTGTTTCGGACAGGAACAACACATCCGGCTTTATTTGCTTCTGGAGATCCAAAAGCGCTCGAACTGCCCGGCGGTTACGGAGCCCGCGGCAGTTCAATCCACAGAGTTTCATTGTGCCCGGCGATCCTCCTCGAAGGAGGTCGCCGATCCTATCTTTTCTTCCGTCTCCACGCCATCCACCACTTTCTTCTGGCGTTTTGGTTTCTGAACCTTTTGTGGAGTAGTAACTGAACTTCCCCCATTATTCTCTCCACTTCCATTTTCCAAAAGATTAACCTGTTGAGCAACTCTTCCATCCTTGGATAATCCCTCTGAATTAGTATTGTTAGATCCTTTTAAAAGACCTTCACTCCCACTCATCCGTTTCCTATTCAATCTATCCTCATCCATATCCTCTGGAACAATATCCATATCAGTGTTTTCAAAAGCATTAGCTTCTCCTGGACGACCCCTTCCTCTACCACGTGCAGCAAAACCACCCCGTGATCCTCCTCCTCCTCTCCCAGCACCAGTCTGGTTAGGAGGTTCGAACACCACCCTTAACCAATCGCCCCATTGACACTGATCATCCGCATGAACTCCATCCCCGCATTCCTTCACATCATGGCCTATCAATCCACAAAACCTACAGAAATCAGGAAGTCTCTCATATTGTACAGGGAATTTCTTTCTCTCCTTCAAATTGATTGGCACAAATCGGACCAAAGGCTTGTTTATATCAAGACTAACCCTGGCTCGTAAATACTTCAAAGGATTGATCCTCCCCTCCTGAACAATAACTGAGATTGGTGGCTCACCCACCTTCATAGCAACTTTCTCAGCTAAAGTTTTCTTTTTCATCAACCCTTCTGGGACTCCCTGGATACGGGTCCAAATCTGAATCTTATCGAGCTTGTATTCATCCACATTCGTAAAGCCATCATACTCCGCCATCACCAATGCCGAACCACGGAACAGCCATGGTCCACCCTCCATAACCCTTGACCAATCACCTAGACAGTGAAACTGTGCAAGGAATAGATTTGCCCCTTTAGTTTTGAAGCTAACATCCTGTGCCGGCATCCATGCATTGCGCATCTGCTTAAACATGGCTGCATGACTAAAAGGTTTTGTAGTATGAACCCTAAAGATCATCAGCCAACGAACATCTCCCAGTAATTCTTCCTGTTCTTCAGAGAAGTCGAGATCTGTCTCTTCTTCCCCAACCAGATCAAGCCCCTCAAACCTATCCTCTAAATCTTTTTCTAGATCACCCAAACCTGAGCCACTTGCAGTATCCGTGCTCCGATCCACCGGAGCATCTTGTTTTCCATGATCCGCCGGAGCATCTTGTCGATCCAACTCCGGGGTCAACATATTCCCCTTCTCCACGCCTGCACCTTCCTCCATGCAAGAACCTTCAAAACCCTAGCTCAGGTCGCGAGAGCTAGGCGTCCCACGCCCTTAATCCTCCTTAGCGAAAGTCACGTCGATCGGATGTAGATTTCCCACGGGGAGAAGTGTTGACTCTCGCGGTCGCCGCGAGAGGATATGTGGAACCCTAGGAGACCTAGGGGAAAAACTTCTAATCTCATTGCCGCTGTATTGATCTTGGTCTGGTACGGTGGATTGGGGAATCGACAGCCCTACCTTATCCTATCGTATATGACCAGACCGGCCGGGTCTCGGTCTAGGCTGCCTGCTGTTGAGCCACTCGTGCCTGCTGTTTCCACATGAATAGTGCACCTTTTCAGATTTCTGTTACTAAATCAATTTACTAATAGTAGTTCTAACAGTGATTTAATTCATGTTTTAGACCCTGTTAATTTCAGTACATGTTTGTTGTATTGTGAACCTGTTGAGTACCATGTATTCCAGGGCAATGTGATGTGATATATATTTTCATGTTCCCTACATGTTATGATTATCACATCCATTAATTTGCAATCGAGATTTTTAATTTCTTGCAAATGAGAAACAATTCATCGTCTTAATTGAGCCTTCGGCATAATACGAGCACGAATTGATAAATGCAAAATTCTAAGTGATTTCTTCAAATTGATGTTTTGGGATTATAGGTAGTGTGCGGATCTACTGCATTGCAGATTATCTTCACTACCACGATTGCTTTATCAAGTAATCTCTCATACATTTTTATTAAGTCATGACATAAGACGCTAGAACTACGAGTATCTACTATTTTTATCAGATTATACTCTCTAGTGCTACGAGACGGATTCCAAAATTTCCTTGGAGATTATCTACACAATGTCATACTTAACAATTTGAGATTCATGCACACTAATGATTTCAAGCCAACGCCTTGAATCTTTATTAATTTTGCAAAGTTCATTACAACATAAACATGATGGTTTTTTTTTTGATTTACCAATTGTAAATTAATAATCTCTGGTTCACCCATGTAAGTAAACGATGGCCGGAAAAGAATTTGAGGTCTTCGCCCTCAATGGCCACAACTACCCTACATGGGCCATGGACATAAATATCAACCATGCATCTCGTGGAATAGTGCATGCAATCCAGGCTCGAAGGATCCACCTCCGGCTAGAGTCACACCGCTAACAGAAGAGAATAGGTATGATGTCTTGTACATCATAAGACATCATACATTCAGATGATAAGGATCGTGAAAGGCATGGCAGAGCACAAATTTGATAAAACTAAGCTTTGCGATGAGTGTGGATGCTATACGCATATCACGCAGGAATGCCACACCCCATAGCATCTGGTTTCTCTGTATCAGCAATCGCTGGCATGCAAATAACCTTAAGGGAAAAGGTTTGAAGCTCAATTCAACCTTCATCCAGACCGCACCAATGGAGCTAGTTGTTCGCAAGACGTTCCTGCGGAACATTGCAACACCATGCATGCCTCTCTGGCGGTCATAGGACCCTATGGACATGGAGAACATGATGATTGAGTATGCCTCAGTCGACATGTTTGGAGACTTTGAATAGTCCCATTATCTCCTTAGTGATTGATTCATTCATGTCCATTTATGTTGTCACAAAAGACATATATTGTATCAGCACTCTGATATAAATAAGATTGGATGTCCTCTATATATTTGATAAATATTTCCATGGCGGAATCTCTGCAATTCGATATATAGATTTCAACGGGAATCAATCCGATGGATGAGGAACAAGTATTTGAAAAGGTACCCTCTCTATTGTTTGCATTGTACTACACGTACATCTATCCCGTAGCACATGTTGCACATAAATCAATTCCATCGGTCATGATTTGCATGAAGCTAAGTTTCATCAATCACCGGATATTATGTAGCTCATTTTGAGGTTCTCATATACCTCAAGATCAAAGCCGGATCACTTAAGTCCCTCGATCGAATGCATTAGAGGTGATATTTGTGGTCTCATCCAACCATTGTATGGACTAAAATATGAATTATAATCAATTCAAATGGATAATGATGCAGAATTCTCTTCATGTGCCTCCAATTATTATTGCATGGCTTTCGAAGATTAAAGTTCAGCGCTTTGTCACATATGTACATACACAAAAGGTTGATGGAATATCCGAGCAAAAGAATCAGGCTTCTTAGACGACCTTTGTTAATGAGTTGAAATTTTACCAACTTCACGTTGGAGTCATGCGGTTTTACACACCCTTGACTAACTAACTGCATACTGCAGAACTTCCCCTCTGCAATTGAAACGTGGAAATCCTCCAAGCATTTCCCATCTGCGTAAGTTTGGAATCGCTTCATGCGTACCGAACTCACCACCGCAGCGTACATCATAGGCCCACCAATAAGGGATCTATGTGGGGTACAGATCTCCATCGATCACTAAGTACCTTGAACTCCTCATAAGGGATCTGTTCATAGCCTCGTACGTTGATTGCAAATATTGAAGGATGGATATTTCCAGGCATTAGGGGGAGATTTCAAGTACCAAATAGAATGCCAGGAAATCATTTGGAACTCCACGTTCATCCTCATGTCCACATACTCAAAAATATGGACTATACGTCTAGGATTCACAAATTTGCAACAATTCGCAAATAACCTGCCAGATTCATTTACTGATCTCCAAGGTGTTATATAATCCTTTAATCCAGCTAGAAATACGCCCGAAAGAGTGGAGGTACCAATAAAAACCACTCAACTCCCTATTTCTTAAAAGAGGGGGAGTAGTACGGTCTCTAACCAGGATCTAGCTTCCTACAAGCAACAAGGAAAAACGAGGAGAAATCCTCTGAATCAGTAAATACATATCAACCTAGCGTTGATAAACACCTGATGGGTAGTATACACCCAGTGGACGGGAAACCTCCACAACCTAGCTTCAGTTTGCACACACTGGCTAGGACATCGGAACACCCGGACTCACGCGTATTGGGAAATCACAAAGAGTCATCATGGGTGCTTGAGATTTACTCCAACCATATCGATTCTGGAGAATCATATAACCAAAGCCTACAAATGTCGACAATATTTCTCTTGTATGATTGCAAACATCCTTCACAATGATTCAGATCCGAAGACCATGGCCATGGCAGAGTGTAAACCACTCGCTCGGATTGAAACAATCAAAGGATGCAATCCAAGCAGAATTAGCCTCGCTCCTCCAAATGAATTACCTATGCGGTTCAATATGTTCTCTTCCAGCGACGGAACGAGATAACAAGGTGGTGAGAAAGCAAGGCTTGTAGCACAAGGTCGGATTTACGCAGAGATCCGAGACCTAATCTCCAGACGCGAGTGAAATCCTATTTCCGATACATTATATCATTGGCAGTACAAAATCATCTATCTATGCAGTTGATAGATGTAGTGACTACATATCCACGTGGATCACTAGATTTGGACATGTATGGTTCCTGATGGAATCTCAATCCGAATCGAAATGCAAATGCAACATGTATTATGTAAATTTAATAAGTCACAACATGGCTTATTGTTGTCGGTATATTCTGGTACAACCGATGTAGTGAGTTCGTTATACACAAGGATTACTCCTACAATGATGATTACCCATGTGTGTTTGTCATACACAAGGATTACTCTTGCAATGACGAAGCACGTGATCATCTAAAAGACGGAATTTGAGATGAAGGATTTGGTCCAGACAGTGCTTGATATTACAAGTCGAGCTACTTCACTCAAGTATTATGGTACACCAAGCTGCCTATATCATAAATATTGGAGAAATTTACAATGGAAAAGTCATATCCATCTCCCATGTCGTTTATTCGATCTCTAGACGTAGAGAAAGATTCACTCAAACCACGGGATGATGTAGAAGAGATGTTGGAACTCGAAGTTCCATATCTCAGTGCCATTGGACCACCAACGCAATTGGTTGGGAATCAAGAATATCTTTTGATATCTCCAATGCACCACATTACTTGACATATTTGTAAATTTGGAAAATCTGAACTCCAATATCATCATGATACACTGATAATGGCTACTTGTATAATCCCGACAATGTGTACCAACTTGGTAGAATTGACACTCTGGTGACTACACCTACCAATCATTATAAAATACAAAGCCTCGTACACACGTGTAGCTTTATGGAATGATAAACCACATACATCAGTCATGTGGTATTGGTTCCCTTGAACCGTCAATCATTATTTACACAGATAATGTTGCTTGTGTTGCATGGATGCAAACATGATACATCAAGAGCAATATCACTAAGCATATTGCCTCTAGATTGTTTATCTCCATGAACTTCAGAAGGCTTGGGGAATAAACATCTTGTAAGTCAAATCACACAATAATGTTGTTGGTTTGTTCACCAAGTCTCTACCAACTTCAACATTCCATAAGTATTTTGTGGAATTGGTATGTGACGGCTTCCAAATTTGCAAGAATCAGGGGGAGTATCTTCCTGAATCAATCATGTTCAAAGCATCATATTACACTCTTTTTCCCTTTATGAGTTTACTATACAGGTTCTCATCAAGGTTTTTAATGAGCTAATATCAACACAAGATGATATATCATATTTTCTGTTTTCCCCATCGGGGTTTTTAGGAAAGTATACACAGCATACATTGTTCTCTAAACTCTGTGGGTTTTTTCCTTTTTACAAGGTTTTTCTCATATCGAGTTAACAAAGAGACGATACCAATTATATGTTGTATCATTTTCTCCTTATTTTCCCACTGAGTTTCAAGGAGTTTTAACAACATATCCTACCATACTCCTCACATTTTTCCCACAGGGTTTTTGGAGGAGACCTTATCAAGATCATGGACACTCCTCATATTTTTTCCATAGGGTTTTTGGGGGAGTCATTCAAGGTGATCAATTATAAACAACAAGCTTTTCGAAGATCGATGATTTCGATATACAATACGGCGTTGTACAAGGGGGAGTGTTAGAATTAGACATCTTCTGTCCAAACGCCGTACGGACGCATGTGTCCGTACGGTCGCAACCCTTCGCCCGTATGGACGTCTGTGTCCGTATAGGCGCCTCTTCCCCATGTCGGTGCCATCTTGAGGCGCCTCTTCCACTTGTATATATACGCTGTTGATCAATGGAAAGCGACACTTCATTCATTCAATCGATTCCTTTCTCGTTTTACTTTAACAGAACACCCAACAGGGGCGAAAAAATGTGAATTTCCCAGCCAACCAGTAACCAACGCCAGCCCAAGTTCTCTCCGAGTAGCGGCAATTAAATACGAAGGGACTCGCCGATTTGCATAACTGGCAGCGAGGCTGGTGGGATCAGCTCCTGGCAGCGAGACGGAGACGGTTTTGGGGTGCTAGCCATGCTTAAAAATGGAACCAGCGAACCAGGCGATGTAGTCAGACTTTGCAAATTGCAATGTATAATCCGTAAGATCCCTGGTGGAGATTGACAGATTGCAGCCTCTGCAAAACTGATAAAACGTGATCAATTCAACGAAGTGGTGGTCCGCGGAGAGTTGTAGGTTCAGGTCAAGCACTCACTATCTTGTGCTGCATTGCTTGGCAAAGGTTGTGCATTTGTCGATATGAGGAAATGAGCAGCTATTCCCTGTGAAAATGTGGATCTTGTGTTATTTTATTTTATTTTGAAACAGGAGCAAGCGCTTTGTGTTTGTGTTATCAGTTTGATGACAAAGAAATTGGGGGCACGAGGTCCTCAATTTGGACAAAAAAACAGCAGCCCGGCGGTCACGCTCTGTGCGTCACCAACCACACCAAACAAGTGATGACCACTCGAAACCAATGTGCAAGTGCCCCAGGAAAAAGGTACGACAACATTTGATACTCTTTGTTTCAATCAGCAGAAAAGTTCACTGTGTAGAGTTATAGGTTTGTTTCTAAGCAACAGGTACACGAATCAGTACCAGGAAAGAAGCAATTCCATAGTTTCATGCCCCACGCAGATGCCTCACCGTTCTACACTTCTACCCGGTAAAATCCTGTAGAAAATGGTCTTTGGAGACATTAAAAGATAGACCGGATGACGAATATAGGCTTGGATGGCTAAATGCAGGCTTCGACGAACTTTGCCATGTGGAGCCACTCAAGCTCAAGCAAACTCTTCATTCACTGCAATAATAGGGACTTCAGTCAGGATGTTGTATACATAAAAGTAGCGCAAGAAATACTTTTGTTGGTCAGAAGAACCATATCTCCAACCCTGTCCTTAGTATTCTCATTTAAAATTATATACTAGCTAGTATTATTCATGTGCAGGAAGATACATCATCAGTCATGCCATTGTTGTAATTTCCTTGTGCAGCTGCCAGCTGCCACCACTCTCATAGTTTAGCACGACCAACTCTAGCATAGACAGGTACTGATGTATTCTTTTTCTAATAAGGAATTACTAAGCAAAACCACAGATCACTACAACAGCTATGATGCTTGGCAAATAATATTGCAATAACTGTTGCCTAGCATTGCTTTGTCAATTGTCCGGCAGATGTACCATTTGATCGAGTGATAAGCATACAAATTGGGTTAGCATTTGTGGAGGCATGACTTGGAGAACTAGTTTTTGCAAAGATCAGAATGAAGAGGACTAGATGGTATAAACCAATGAATATGGGGAACATGCAAGAAATTCAGAGAAAGTTGGATCCGGTTTACAGTTCACAGACCACATAAATTTAAGAGAGGACAGAATACTAGGTTTGTTCGGGAAATTCTGGTAAGCATACGTAGTATGGGCATCTGTCCACTGTAGCAGAAAGATAGCTGTAAAAGATCAGTAGGGGCTAAATAGTCGAGTAGCTGGTTTTATTTTCATTTTATGTCTGTAACATTGTACCACTTGTAATTTGTAAATATACAGAGGGTATGGATAGTCTGAGGGTAAGCGATAAATATTTCGCCATAAGTATATACCACATGCCATCTGAGTCAAAGGTATATCTACAGACCTTAATGTAGGGAGCAAAGGTATATCTACAGCCATAAGTATATACACAAGCTAATTTATTGTTCTGTAATCGTGTTCCACCTCTCTTTTGTAGTCCCATGTAACAAGCATAGCACTCCCTCTGAATCTGTGACAACTAATATGGAACAGACTCACAGAGGGAGTAGTAAATATACTAGTAGCTTCTCAAGCCCTTTGTTGATTGTCATTTACCATTTATTCACATGAATAAGAGTATGAGACCGGTAGTTGTGGGCCAGGTGTGAAAGAAAATTTATCATATAGTAGGAGTAACCCTCTCAAGCTCCTCACGCAATCTGTCTACACAATTGTTTCTCTTATCCACTCTTAACCAAAACAAACATCACTGACAAACTCCCTACAAACCCTCTGTTGATTGTCTACATGAGAATAACATGTTACCCGTCATGTACAGGCTTCCAATCATGACAACCAGAAGGAGCTATTTTCTGTTTCTGCTGACTCTTGGAGTGTATGCTTTGAAAAGCCACATTAACTGCCCAGCCAGAATCTTTGCGATATGATGGTTACACTTCCTTCTCCTATTTTATAGAGTTCAAAAATTTACTGTGATTTGAACGACCGGTAACTGCCCGTGCGATATGGCGAATGGTGCATCTTTCATTACAGAATTGCTTCCCCTACAGCAATACAACTCTAACCAGGACAAGTTAATTTTTCAGAGTCAATAGCAAGTGTGAACCCTTGGAACTAGATAGTTCATTTGTTGTCTAAGGAAAAACTCAGTCCTAAATTCCTAATCATCTGTGGTAGGATTGAGATGACGCCATCTTGGGCTGCCATATCATACTCTCAGAACAACAAAAACAGACCTTTTCACTTTGTGACCTTAAAGGTTAAAAGATAGTTATAGTTGGAAGCCATTTCTCATGCTGGCTAGCATGAAGGCATGCAAACACGGAGCTTCTGTGGACCGTTGCTGGTGATGATTACTTCTACTTAAGTGGCCGAAGAGAAAAATGTGCATGATAGGAGGTATCAGAAACTTGAAACAGGGCTAGTTTGTACTTTATACACAGGGGATACCCCTAAATTATAACAGCATGGATGTACCATGGCAACATGAACGACCCAAGAGACTCGTTCTGTTTTGTGTTCAGAAGCAAGTACAGCTGATCAGCAAAGTGAACAAATACACATATAAACTATTCAGTTCTCGATTGGGGCCGATTTCGGTCGCTGGATCGAGATTTAGTCTGTTAATCTCCACTATTTCAGATGAAAACAACAGGATTTCACATGATATATGGTTCTATCTTAGTTATGGTAAAACTGCTCACAAGACGATTCTGTCACTGGGGGCAAGTGAGCAGCCGTACCTGCTTAACTCGTCGTCTCTCATGACGCGCTCGCCGGAGGTCATTCCGCCGCCGGTGCCGCCGGCGCCAGCAGCAGCAGCCTCGTCTTCCTCCCGGAGCATCATCTCCATATCGTTGACGCGCGTCCGGACGACGTTGCCGATCATGACTGCGCGCAGAAATCGGCAAAATCAGCGGGCAGCGGCGGGATTAGAGCGACGGGGAAAGAGGGGAGGGGACGGGGTGGCTTACTCGCGGCGGTGCCCAGGGTCCAGATCCACAGGATCTTGAGGCCGGGGCTCTTCTGGTTCCACCTGGTCACCATTGGAGCTGCGACAACCTAGATTTCAGGCGGATTCTCGGCCTGCTCTTTGGGCTCGAGGACGACGAAGCAGAGCGAGGAAGGCTTTTGGCTTTGGGTTTTTTCAGGCCTGGAGGACGACCTAGATTTCTATTTCCACTTGTTTAAGGCTGGTTGTTCAGAGTATTTCGATTTTCCACGGGGAGAAATGAAAACTAAATAAGTAAATAGGATTACTATCTACTCACTCCTATTCATATTACTTGTCACTAGAATGGATGTATCTAGAATGCAATTTAGTTTTAGATAAGGTTGCGATATTTATTTTGAAGCGGAGCCTACCGGCCTATTTCTATGTAGGTATAAGCATTTTATGATAATCACTGCACAAAAATATGGAGAGGACACTTCTCAATAATATGGAGCTGTCAGACATGTTGATGTGTTGTGCGGCAACATGGGCGGTTCTCCTTCTCGTGCCCACGCAGATCCGCAACGTTTGTGAGGCGAAGGTTGACGTGTTGTGGATGACCGCCACGAGGGCTTCTATGCCCCGCTGGACGGGTTTGGTGAAAGGGTTGGCTAATGATGGCATCCTAGCTAGAGTGTGAACTAATGTTATCTCTAAGTTATATCACACTCTTTAGTTCACAGGTGATGACAGAATATGGTTTGAGTCAATCAAGATAAGTGCCGGTGTTTCGTTTGCTTTTCTCTAGATTTATGTCCGAGCCATAGGGAACACCGCACTATTAAGAGGAGTGGTTTCGATGAGCTTAATGGAAATGATGCTACGACCTAAACACATTCGTCGTGGGTTCTTGAAACCCTAGATGGCTTGTTGGCTTTTGTGGCGTTGTGGCCTTTTTATTGCTTGTTGGCCTTTGTGGTGTTGTGGCCTTTGTGGCGGTGTGTCAACTTTGTGGCGTTGTGGACATTTTGGTGGTGTAGCCTTTGTGGTGGTGTGGTCTTGGTATAGATTACTTGGGAGCCTCGAATTGTTGTGGAGTTTGCCTTCAGATCGTGAGCTTCGTAGAGATTACTTGGGAGCGTCCAATTAAGTTGTAGAGCCCGTCCCAAGTTTATATGGGTTCGGTGACCACTCTCAAAGGTTCCATAGTGGATCGAGGATTTTCCATTTGGTGAGAAAGCTCGGGGAGAATATGGTGTGTCATTGTGGCATTTGGAGTGCTTTGTGCCTCCACACCACTCCAATGGAAAGTAGCATCCGCAAGGGTGTGAACTTCATGATATAATGTTATATCCGCATGCCTTGGTTATTCCTCAACCTGAGCTACTTTATTATGCACTTACTTTTTGATAGCCTTCGTGCTTGAAGTTATATCTCATGTTACCACATTGTTGCTTGACTTGCTTAGCATACGTCGTTGTTCACATAGGTAAACCATAGTTTGTAGGCTTTGTGCTTGTCAAGTTAAACATTAGTTTTATTCTGCACTTGCTCAAGCCCCTAAATTAATAAAATTTTGAAATGCCTATTCACCCCCCTTCTAGAGGACATCCTTGGTATTTCACCCAAGCTCTCCATTTCCTCCATAGCCGAGCCCTTTAAGTCCTCCATGGCCAAGCTAATTTTCCATTCAAATCCAGCGCCGACTACCCGCAGTGGCCATGGAGGATGCTCGATGGCTCGACGAAGACCTTTTTCCTAGCATCATCTCCCTCCATGGACCTCCTCCTCACATCCACGGGCGTTTGATAGATCTCTCGGGACATGGGGCTTTTTTATTTTGTATTCGTTGGTGTGGTTTTAAGCCAGTCCCTTCCGATCTACGGTTATTATTATTGGTGATGGTTGATGCTATGGTGCGTCGGTCATTTGTGGCATTCACGCGATGACCTTTTCGATCGTCCACTGCAATACGCTCTACCACGGAAGTTCTTTCCGTCCTCGGCCATGGAGGGACGAGGACGACGGCGCGTCTTCCTCACCCTAGTATTTGTAGTCATAGCTAGATGGTCTAGATACCTATTTCATGATTACTAACAGAGTGCCGATTTTTTTTAAATATAAATAGAGGCATCGGACTGAGAAATATTTTTTTCCAGAACGGTGAAACACAACTGCACTAGGACTTGGAAAAAGAGGAAGTGCCGGTGTCCATACCGGTCCCACATGTCACCCTCACCAAGTTTGAATCTGGCCGCTCCAACAGACAGACAGCGCACACCCCCACCACCCATATCCAGCAGTAAACTATTGAGCACACAGTTTCCACACTCAGCACCCGCACGCGAGATCCGACGGGCCCGGAGCCACCTCCCCACCAGATCCGACGGCTCCGAGGCCCGCGCTCCTCCGCTTCAAATTTGCGTCGCGTCGATTTCACGCGCCGCTTCCCCCAAATCGAACCTCCCCCCGACGCATAAATACCAAATCCCCCAAATCCCAAATCCAAATCCAGCCCAAACCCTAACCCTAGCAGCAGCAACCGAGATGGCGCGCGCAAGGGGCAAGAAGCGCGCGGCTGCTGCTGCGGCGGACGCCGGCGGCTCCAGCCAGACGGACCCGGCGGCGGCGCGGGGCCGGCCGAAGCGCGCGAAGACGGAGCCCAAGCCCAAGCCCGAGCCGGAGTACTTCCCCGAGCCGCGGAACCTGGTGAGGACGCGCTTCCCGAATACCCATTCTACGGTCCCCCCCTAGGTTTCCCTATCGCCGAGTAGGGCCGGGCTCCTCAGATTGGTCGGCGCGCGGACTGTGCGCGCGGTTGCTCGATTGGTGCTCCCTCTCTGCCGCGGTATTTGCGGCGGCTGGATTAGTTAGGAGAAGGGACGGCGATCCGGTTTTTGGTGGTGGGCGTCGGCGATGCTGAAACACGAGGTTGTTGCTGCTGTTATCACACCACTTGATTTGGTCGGAGTATAGGATTTATCCATTAGACTAGGTAGATTTATACTGAAGCATATCCACCTGTTGAGATGTTGCATTTGCCACTAATGGGTTCTCTTTCAGTACGTGTGGGTCGTACTGAAGCACATCCACTGCATTGGTAGCGATTGTGGTGTTCCGAAGCTCTTTCCCGTATGCGATGCTTGCTTATAGGACAGGGCGTGCTTCTGCGCCTCTAGTATTGTCTGGAGTGTAGGCTATGAGAAGAATGATTTTGTCTTCTGCAACATGTTTGTCACGATGCGCAATGCGTGGTTTGCAAGATTCTAAAAAAAAGCTTTCCTATGGTCAGCGATCAAAAGAAGTTCCTCTGCAACTCTCCACAGTTGAATTGTTAATAACTGGATGACAGTTTTTTCGAGGCCGAGTAATGATTTGGGTTGTTTAGCTCGGCACATTAGATTCGTGCTCCTGTCTGTAATCTTGCTGTATCGCGGTTGGTGCATATTGTCTAATGGTCTACTACTGTGTTCAGGAGGATCTTTGGTTGTCGGCTTTTCCTATTGGGACTGAGGTTTGTGTGCATTCCTATCATTGTTTTTGTCACACTTCAATGTGCATTAAACATTTCTGTCATGCTTATTCAGCCTTAAGTTAATGTTTTCTTGTTTGTGGTCCTGTCGTCTGCAGTGGGAAAATATCGATAAGATCAAGGAGTTCAACTGGAACTTTGAAAATCTAGAGGTATGCTGAACATATAATCTTCAAAGTTTCCCTTCTCTTGTTTCAACAAGAAGGTTTTTCTTCTTATATTAAGTTTCCTTACATTGCATCGCATGATTTATTGTTGGCGAACAGAAAGCTCTAGAAGAAGGAGGAAAGCTTTATGGGAAGACAGTTTATGTATTTGGCAGCACTGAGCGTAAGTATTCTTATTCGTATGCCACCTTTGAAGTTGCACTCTCAATCCATTGATGCACTGGTAATATTGTACCACTGGCAGTATCTATGGATTCTGGAAGGTTCTCTGAGCATCCTAGTAGCTATATGTTGTCTTATATATGGTCTAATGGGCTTATTTCTGTTTCTGTGCAGCTCAACTGTTGGATGTCGATGGTGAATCGAAGATAGTACTTATTCCTATCGTAGTTGCTGTAAGTTTTCATCCATTATCTTTACTCTATTATGTTTCCTATCCTATTTATCTTCTAGAATGCAGTGATAGAAATATGCAGTAGCTAAATTCTTTCTCCTGATACATATCGTATTGTGATTGTTTCATTGCTTTACTTAAGATCTGATAACTTTCTTGTTTATTTGCTTGATGGATTTTATTTGGCTCTTGAATTTCATACTCTATTGTACAGGTTGATTGCCCTTTCCCTCCCTCGGATAAAATTGGTATAAATTCTGTCCAAAGGGAAAATGAAGAAATCGTACCAATGAGGGCTATGAAGATGGCCTGGGTGCCCTATGTTCCGCTGAACGACCGGTACTTGCATCCTATTTATTTGAGCTATATTTCTTATCTTCTACTTTGAGCAACTATATCGTGACCTTCCCTCTCCCACCCTTACCAATTTAGTTTTTTGTTTGTTTACTTTGCTTCTGCTTTGTCTACAGGCTCAGCAGGATGGAAAGTTTGAAAACAAAAATATTCACTCTTGGCTGCACCCAGCGAAGGTCAGTTTTATTCCATCTATTTTAATACACCACTAACCATTCATACCTGAGGGATTAGAGTTCTGTTGCTGTCAGTTATTTATTTGTGTGGAATGCTGGCATCCAGTAAATGATCCCATGTGGGGAATTTTATTTTCCTGACTTGTTCCAGCATCTTAATTTTTTATATATGGCAGGTCTGCGCTGAAGCATCTCAAAACTGAGCGAGTCAAGAAGTTCGACTACTGCATGCCTTGTAAGCTGAATTGGGATTATTTTTCATAGGGCTCATGTGTCTTCTTAAATATCTGTTGGTGCTTTTGGAGCCTGTGGTCCCATTGCCGTACATATCATACTTGCTGTCCAAGAATATGTGAAATGCACAAATTTTGGCAAAATATTAAATGGGTTCACAACCATGTGTTCGTTTAATTGTTTTCAATGCAGCAGTATATCATGCGAGAAGCCTTTTTTGCTTATCTTTTGCGGGGATCCTTTTTATTTTCATTGGGATGGCGGTTAGTTTGCATGCTGCCAGACTGACTTTAAGGGATGCTTAATCATGCTGCCAGACTGACTAATGGTCTAATCATGCAAAGGGCTTTGATCACACGATGAACCTGACACACCCACCAACACTCAAACAAAGTCACACAAAATCATGTAATAACACACATTGAAAGGAAATGTTTGATTGTACTGTTCCTTTGACAGTTATGTGATGCGCTCATGAACCTGTTATATATATTTTTCTGAGGCACGAGGCAGGAACACTTACCTTCTTGCAATAATCTTGCAGACTATATGCCACTTAGTCCTCCTGAAGATGAAGATGATACTGTTGTCAATATCATGTATCCTCTAGAACCTCCGGTAAGCTTCTTTCAGTAGGTCTATGACACCATGTTGGAACTACTACCTAACTACTAGTCGTGAACGTTTATTGCTATCTTATTATTCCTTGAAGCAGTCTGTTCAGGAACATAGAAAAATCAACCAAGATACAATGTCTGTAGCACAACTGTATCTACAATCAAAGTCAAAACTAATCTGCATCAAAACTTCATATGTAGTTGTTTGATTGTGAATTTAATAATTTCTGTTGGTCTGCTTTTAATTGACTCTAATAATATAATTAGTATGCTAGTTATTTATAGAATGTTTGGTGAACTAAACTTACAAGAGAATCTGCATGCCATATCTCCAGTTGACCTTTTTTACTTGTTTCTATGCACATCTAAACTGATTTTACCTGTTCCATGATTACAAGCCTACAAGTTTATGTCTTTCGTGCTGATGTGTCTGTCCATTGCTAGTGAGATCAAAACCAATCCACGTATTACTGCTGCCAATACTAGCTGCTAATAAAAGTTGTGTGATGCCAGCATTGGCTTGTAGTCTTTTTCCTAGGCTTCAATCTGCTGCGATTAGCGTAACGTATTTCTTATGTTGTTTCCTAGACAGCCTATGTTTTTCTTGACATATCAATTGAAATGCAGGGATATCTATATATATATATTTCCTATTATTGATGCCAACCTTTTATTTTTAGTAGCTCTTAATTAGTCTCATAAACCATTGTATTAACTTTCTTTGCTGCCTGTTGCAGATTGTTTGCGACTTTGACTGGGAAATGGATGATTATGAGGTATGAATGAGATCTGTTTTTTTCCCTTTATGATGATACCCATTGGTGGACATCTGTCTTGAATCACTGTAATGCAATTCAGGATTTCATTGATGAAAAAGTTAAAGACGAGGTTCTGCCAGAGGATGAGAAAGAAAAATTCAAGGTGCACATTCAATATTTATCGTTGATCGACACTAACTTAAACGTTGAATTCTTAGCATAGTCTATGATCTCGAGAATATTTTGTTCATAATTTTGCTGCCACGTTTCATGAACAGGACTTCATAAAGGAGAGAGTTAGAGAACGGAAGAGAGAGCTGAAGCAGGTTAACAGTTAATCGAAATATTGATCAGCATCACTAAAGATACTACTTATTTTGTACTAAAATGCTTCTTCAAAAATGATGCAGGCCAAAGAAGCCAGAAAGAAAGCCATCGATGACTTGGATCCCAAGTTGAAAGAGGCAATGCAGAATATCAGGTTTTACAAGTTCTATCCTGTAAAAACCAAGGATACTCCTGATGTAAGCAAAGTACAGGTATGCAGTTGCTCGGTATCTCTTCTTACCCTGGACTATTGTTTTTTTGAAATGGACTCTTTGAACTTGGTTTGGATTATTAAACTCTGCATGTATTGTATTCTGCAGGCGAAGTACATCAACAGATATTACCGCCAAGCACATGAACTGCTGTGATGTGCAACCTCACACATTCAGTGAGCACGATCAAGCCTTAAGCTATCCAGCCTGAATGGATAGCACTGCAAATTTTGGAAGATGGAGGAGATCTGCTTGGTTGGGCATACTCAGTTCTGGTCGGATAACTTGGTTGTGCCCGTAGACTCCCTCCAATCCTTAGAGCACCTCTTCCCTCGGCATTCTCTTGTGCATTGCGATTTGTAACATTCTGGGAGGTTGTTGTAGCCATCAGACAGTAGATCTTGTAAGTGCAGAACAAGTGTTGTAGGAACGGTTTGTTCCCTTGTTTTTATTCACTACAGTATAGCTTATGCTCTATTACTGTTTGGTTACCTTTGGTCGGAATGCTAGTTTGAAAAGATGAGATGCCTATATATTTTGATGTATAACTATGCTTGTAAACTGGCGTGAGCGCTTGTTGCTAGAATGTTTAAGTTAGTCTTGATCAACCTGGCAGACAGAATATCTGGGATAATTCGGTTACTTGTCTATCGCAAGAAGTTCATTTTGGTCTGTGAGGAAAAGCAAGAAGAAGAGGAGCTCCGTCTGGGTGAATTCAAGCCAATGATAAGAACAAGGAAATAAGGGGTCAAGTATCTTCTTGATTCCAGTTTCACTGGTCTTCGACGTTACATGCAACTCGTCGATTTAAGCAATAGATAAGCCAAAGCTTTTCGCTCTCCGAAAACCCGGGGCTTAAGTGCCCGCGAAAAGAGAGATAAGCACATGATAAATTTATGCGCTCCCACTGTCTGATGAAAGTTGTTTTAGATTTATCAAAATGTAGATATATCCTATTTAGACAGTAGTTGAAGCCTTTGCAGGTGACGAGGAAGATCCCAGACGCTCTGATGTTTTGCATCACAGCGAGCATCCACTAATCAAAAAAAGAAGAAGCGAGCATTCACTAATCAGGCAGGCAGGCAGGCAGACAAGCGTACAGGGAGGAGCTGGTGGTCACGTTGGCTGAAGTTGTTGGTGGCAATGTCACCAGCGTCATCGGCACGCTGTCTGGGGCCACATGCAGACACGTGCAGTCTGCGTCGGCATCCACGTCTCCCTTGGCCTGGTGCGAGCTCCCTGGAATCTCTCCAGCCAGCTTTCCTTGTTTCCTCCCCCTGCCTGATTCTCTCAAACCTCGCCCAGCCAGGCGGCAGCGGAGGCGGCACCGGTCTCGCCTGGAGCGGCGACCTCCGCCGGGGTCTGCAGCCGCCTCGCCTCGCCCGCCCTCGTCCTCTCCCAGCGCAGCACCGCCGGACGGAGCACGGCCCAGCGCAGAGCGCCGCGCGCGCGCGCGCGACTAGTCCTCACCCCCTCCTCCCTCTGGTAAGCACCCCCGCTCGACTCCACTGCTCCTCCCCCTCTGCGCCCGCCCGCCATATGCTCGACGATATGCGTTGCCGACCACGGAGACGAGCTCGCGCGGGCGCGCCCCCGCGTAATTCCGTCCGTGCCGGACCAGGGGTTCTGCTAGCTGCTGCCTGCCGCCCCGCCGGCGTGAGGCAGCAGAGTCACCTACTAGTTGGCCTACGCGACTGCCTGCCGCTCCCCTTTTGCCTAGTTCCTGTTGTGGCTTTTCCGATTGCCGCCCCTCTCACTCTCACTGTGGTCGCTGCAGCTAGCCAGACTCCGGCGCGCGCGGAGATGGACGTGCTTCTCCAGGCGGGAGATGCGGGCGACTGGGTTTACAAGGGGGAGGGCGCCGCGAACCTCATCCTCAGCTACACCGGCTCCTCGCCTTCCATGGTATGCTCTGCTCTGCTCCGACCTCCGGCTCCGAGTATGTATGCCCTTTCTGGTGGTTACTTCGCTTCATGTACTGTGTATAGCTTTCTGGACTGCACCGATGCGTTCGTAGCAGCCTGGATCTGGTGTCCATATCGGGCGAGGCAACCCACCGCTTAGAATCAGAGATGCCATGTTGCTCCTCCAGTGGTCGCTTAAAAAATCGAGCACAAATCGCTGTAAGACTTGAATAGCTTCTGCACATGCTTGTCTGCGTGATACAGTCACAGCCCTCATTTAGGTTTCACTTCATTGTAGAAACACGAGAGCTGGGAACAGGTGTATCTTCTGTTGTTGCCACCAGGTTTCAGTCGTTTCTACTCCCTCCGGTTCATATTAATTGACTCTAATATGGATGTATCTAGACACATTTTAGTTCTAGATACATCCATATTGAAGTCAATTAATATGGATCGGAGGGAGTAGCCAGCAAACAGACGTCCTATCTGTATTCGGTTCCCGTACTTTTGCAATTTTACTTTCGATCGTGTGCACCTTCTTCCTTGGTATGATACGTTTGGAGGAAATGTACTCTGCTGATCTCTTTCCATAGCATGCGCGCCTCTGCTCTGGATAGGCGCGCGCGCTCTTTCTGGTGCGCTTGTTGGTTTACTTAGCTTTCATGTTCTGTATAAGTTTCTGGACTTGATCTCAGTATGCTGCACGGATGCAGTTGCATCTGCATAGATCTGGTGTCCCTGTCTGGGAGGGTGGTTGCTTAGAATCAGAGATGCTAAGTTGACTCCTCTGGTCTCTTTTGAGAATTAAGCACACCTGTTGCCCTCTTAATTTAGGCATCTGGTTTCACTTCATTGTCGAAATATTTGAAAAGCTGTTGAAACATGTGGTCAGGGATCAGGTGTATCTATTTGTCACCACCACAATTTTTAGCCATTTCCAACCAGGGAAATGACCATCTTATATGTATTTGGTTCCCATGATTTTTCCATTTTATTTTCCAGCGCATATGCTTCTTTGGCATGACACATGTAGAGGAAGTATACTCTGCTGATCACCTTTCGTTTTGTTTACAGATTGGCAAGGTACTCCGGGCCAAGAAGATTCTAAATGACAAGGCACAACCATCACCAACTTGTGAGGTCTTCTCAAGTTCTGAGCAACTTGTGTGGGGCGAGATCCCAGGATTGGTCGAGTCTCTGAAGCAAGATTGCTTGCCACAAGCCTATGCACAGGTCATGAGCCAACATCTGGGTGCCAATCATGTTGATGGAGGGGTATGACTAACATTAAACCTAATTATGTTTCTAATTGTGATTTTTTGTAACAAACATATTGTCAATGTTTTGGAACTTTTAGAAACTGTCTTCTTCTAGATGCTTGACTATATGGATAAACAATGTAATGTTTTGTAGTGCAGGTTCGTGCCCGTGTGTCTAAGGAATTTTTGGAGATTGTTGGAAAGAATGTCCTCAGCTCCCGGCCTGCTTGGCGAGTGACTGCAAGCGCAATTGATACCAGCGCTGATTCTGCCCTTCTAATTTCTGACCACTCCTTATTTTCTGGTAAAGAGTTGGAGTCTGGATCTTCCTTTTACACTGCATACCATCTCTTCTGAGCATGTTTCAGAGCTTGCATGGTTTAAGAAAGTGAGACTTTCCTCTTTTTTAGGTACCAAAGTTTTGCATAAAATATTTGCGGCATGACTGTTTTTTCGCTTATCATGCTTGTACTACATGATTGTTGAGCTTCTCTTTATGTAAAGTTTGTTAATATGCGATTCGTAGGTCTCACTAAAAATAAGTTGCAATTCATAGTGGCTTAGGATTTTTAGTGTTACCAAATGTATACGATGATCATATGTGCACACCCAAGTTTTCTCCAAGGAAACAATATTGTTTTGTGCCAATGTCACCTTCTTTGAAACTGAGGATGTTTTTTTGCATTGATTCATATGCCAGGTATTTTTCTACCTCCGTTAATCAGAATAAAGAAAGAGGCATGTTTTAGTTTTTACCGATTTCTAGCATAGATATGATCTGGTTTCAGCGCAAAAGCTTCGATTTCTGTCCATAAAGGGTAGCTGGTCGAGAAATGACAATCTGCTTCCTTAGTCATTTACATCGGTTATATGCTAGGCTATTATGAATTCCTTGATGGGTTTGATGCATTTGGATTTCCATTTTCTTACAGTATTTTCGGCGTATTTTCTTAAGTAAATTTTATAATCACAGGAAAGCCTAGAGGTAGCAGTTGCATCGCAGTGGAGATAAAGGTACATTCTGAGCATCCTGTCATTTTCTTATAATTTTGAAATGTGTACTTCCAACTGACATGCTTCGCCGTCCAGGCCAAATGTGGGTTCCTTCCATCATCAGAATATATATCACAGGAAAATTCTATTAAGAAACAAGTAACACGGTATAAGATGCATCAACAGCTCAAGTTTCATCAGGGGCAGGTATGTAAATTTCAAGCAACATATTTCAGCCAAAGTTTGGCTATGTTTGATATTTCAATACTACCTCTGTCCATAAAAGGATGTCGGAGATTTGTCTAAATCCGGTGTATAGATACATCCGAATTTAGACAAATCTCCGACATCCTTTTATGGACGGATGGAGTACAAGATTACTCGTCTAAAAGATGATTTTTATCAAGACATCTTCAATAGCTCTTGTTATTTATGCATTTAAGGTTTACATTCTTGTAATACTGCAGTATAGCTATTGGTTTTTGAAATCAGGTGATGCCTAACATACCTTTGAACATTTTTCAGATATCGAAGATAAGTGACTACAATCCCCTTGATCTGTTTTCTGGGTCGAAAGAAAGAATTCGCACAGCAATCAAATCATTTTTCTCGACTCCTCAGAACAACTTCAGGATTTTTGTGGATGGCTCGTTACATTTTGGTGGCATGGGAGGTGGTGCTGATACGGTCCATCCTGATGAAACAGAGAAGTGTCTTGAAGATCTGACAAAGGTTAGCGGGCTACAACCATCTGACCTTATTGAGCTGCTGTCAGAGGCAATATTTAAATCTGGGGTATTGGATAAGCTCTTGGTCACTCAAAAACTGGATGATCATGACATCGAAGGGGCAATTCATCTGTATTACGACATCATTTCTCAGCCTTGTTTGGTCTGCAAAAATATAACTGATGCTGAGCTATTGCACAAGTACTCTGTGTTACATTCTCTTTCTTTGGACAAGAGCTGTAAGATTGTCAGGGACTTCCTTATTGCTGCTACTGCAAAGGACTGTAGCCTCATGATGTGCTTTCGGCCAAGAGAGAGTGAAACAACAGATTCGGAGTATGATTCAGTGTTCCTCGAGTCAGTGAACCGAACCTATGATTACAAGGTATGCTACTCTGAAATGTGTTCCTGTTATCTTCATCTTCTATTTGTTCAGCAACTCAAGTAGTACTTTTTAGTTCATTGTTAAACAATTGAATTCTGCATATGAATTGGTTTCTTTATGTGCTGTTTGCAAGTGAATGACATTAAACTCTATGTTCTATTTGCAGGCGTATTTTGTTGATCTTGATGTGAAACCTCTGGATAAGATGCCACATTATTTCAAACTGGACCAAAAGATAGTCAACTTCTACACAAAAAATGGGGAGGTTGGGCGTGTTCCATGTGATTCTTCAAAGGGAGGTAGCACTAGTGGCGACGACTCAAAGATTCAGTTAGAACATTGAGGAGTTCCTTCATGCCTCTGGAGCGGAAAGTGCACATGAGATTGGTCACCTGTTTTCTTCTTGCGGCTGTTGTTGTAACCTTGTAAGTACAGCTCCACTGTTGAGGAGCTCTTTCCCCCTTTCGTCGGGGTGTTTATTTTACAGCAGAGTGGTTGCTATTGTCGTTGTAGCGTTATGAGTTGTACAGCATATATACTGGGTGCCTTGTCGCGGCGGAATATACACCAAGAATTTGACACACAAAGCATCAAAATGTACCGACAAACCCTTACTTTTACCAGCGGCAACCACATGTTTTGTAATGTTTGCAGTCTAAATGAGGGCTCAATTATGCCTTTCTGGCCACATACAAGTGTTTTCTATGCTCTGACTTATAATGTAACAATGTCATCAGTCCCGTAATCGGCATCTGTCGTGCGGTAGTATGTCTGCTGAATCTGCGGTTGCTTCACTGTGCCTTTTGAATTTGTGATTGCTTCTTGATTTTCTATGCAAGTGTACATGAATTCAGTTGCTTGGGATCAGAGTCGATTCTGTATGCAGCATCTGAATTCTAGAACGCGCCAAGAGTTCAGGCAACACCACACAAAGTCATCTGGACAGGTTGAAGTGGTTCCAACACCCAGCGACCGGAGGCAACTCAGGCAAGACAGAAAGAGGACTTGATGTTTGCCACGACAAGAGTAAACGGTTAGGAATCCGGTTGGCCATCACGTACGACACTCACTCACTGCTGTCTCATCTGGTACCCGGCCGCCGAGACGACTATGGGAACGAGCTACTAGTGAAGGAGTCCGTTCTAGAACTAATTGGACTTCCCGTTCTGGGCGTTGAGCGACCACACCGGTCTCGGTCTCTAACCACCTGAAACCCAAACGGGATGCTCAACTGTCTGTATATAGCCCGCAAGCCACTGCCGTTGTCGTTGTCGCGGTAGAAGTATCGATCGATCGTCATCGCACAAGAGCGGCGGAGGAGGGGATACGTACGGGAGGTGTTCGTTCATGTCGAAGAAGACGGTGCTGAGGGTGGACACCTCCTGCGGCAAATGCAAGCGCAAGGTCCTGCTCGCCGTCTCCAGCCTCCAAGGTACGACGACCGAACTGACAGCGGAGCCATTCCCCCGGTTAACTCTTTCTTACCTACGTGCCACTGACGACCGATGGTCTTGCGTTTTGTCATGATGAAGGCGTGGACAAGATCGAGATCGACTCGGAGAAAGGCACGATGACGGTGACCGGCGGCGTCGACCCGGTGGACGTGGTGGAGGCCACGAGGAGGAAGGCCTGCAAGCGTGCTGACATCGTCACCATCGGTTCAGCGACCACGACGGCGCCGTCCAGCTCCAAGCCGGAGGAGAAGAAGAAGCCCGAGCAGAAACCGCAGCAGCAGCAGTGGGAGGAGAAGACGTACGTGGTGGCCGCGGCGGCGGCCGAGAGGAGGGCGCCTGAGCCGCCGATGACGGTGTACGTGCACCACGTCCCGCCGCCGCCGCACTCGTGGCACCCCGCGTACGATCAGCACGGCGCCGTCGTGGGATACCAGCACGACCCCTGCTCCATCATGTAGCTAGTAGTTAATTAATCGTTTGTTCGTGCCATATTTATTTCCTAGTACTAATTGGTTATTGATATAGTACTAGGTAATTCTGCCCCCGATCATCGTGTGCGCTAGCATTCCACGGTTCTTTTCCCTCGAGAAAATTAGTTGACCTTTTTGAATAAGTTACCAAGTGCTGCTGGAGATTGCTTGTGATTTAGGACCAGTCTTTGCTGTTCACTGGATTCCAAAAATACAAAAAACAATAGAAAAAAAAATGATCAAATGACATATTCATTTGAGTCAAATAGGATCATGTTTTCACTTACTAGTTGCTTGCTTGTGGCACATGATAAAATAAATTACCTAAAAGGTTGAATTTTTGTTTTTGTTTCTACCACAAGATTCTGCTTCATTGTTGGTTGCACCCAATTCGAACCATGCTTTCGCCTGTCCTTCCACTACGGCCTCCACGAGGCCAAATGAAAACTGTTTTTGTGTAATGGTGTTATTTTTGTTGTTGCATACAGAATTGTAAAGTACTTTTTGTATCAAATAAACCTGTTTCGGTGCTATCATCATGAATAATTTATTGGCAACACCGAAGGTTATTTCAGCAACGCTGTAAAATGTTTTTTTACTGAGCACTACTCTAAAATGTTGTCCTAGAATAGAGATAATCTTCATATCAGTCACAAATAAATACGTCTACCACTCAAACAAGAAGTTTCCTACATACCAGAAAAAACAACTCTCCCTTCAACCAAGAGAATGCTTCTATGGTTCCAAAAACAGAGAATGTTTCCATGACACACACAAATTGTTCCCACAACGAAAAAAACCCCATATTGTGAAACAAGAAACCACATACTAAGTGAAATAAATTGTAATTAACCTACTAGAACTATGTACTAGAAACATATCACGACGCACTAAGAAAATCGCCAAAATGTGTTTTTTCGGAAGCAATATACTATTAAAGAAGACAAATCTTGCTAACTAATGCATGCATGTGATTGGGCTAGCAACTTTTTCCTATCACCGCCCGAAAAAATGTTAGGAAAACCCTCCTTCACATATTGAGCATGACATATAAATATGACTTTGTGGGATGATAATCCATTATGTACAAAATTATGAGCAAATAACGATATGCATGGCTTTTCATATATGCAGGCCTTACCTTTAGTCTGTGGCGCATCTTCATATTTTTCATGGAACTTAGGACGCAAAGAAAACAAATTAGATTTCATCGGTGTGGGAAAACCATGTAAGAATATGGATCAAATGGCCTACTTATTTTTGTTGCATGTTCTATTAAACACTAGCACATGTACATGATTCAGGTTTTGTTTGATTGTGTGCTAGTGGATAACATAAGATTTTAACCAAGAAGAATTTTAAGAATGAAACCAAGTGTTTGAGTCAATAAATTGTTTCTGCGAATGAGAATAAAACATTTTTTGTAGTTCATAAGTTTATGAATCAAATAATCAAACACAAAATTATGAAGGCTAAAATGCTGATAAAATAGGAGAGAATCTTTTTGTGTATCTTCTACACTTACGAGCTAGAAATCTTAGAGATATGTGGTTAGAGTCCAGAGCTAGGAGACATTTTGTTTTTATTTTGGCAAGATCCACAAGTTTTTTTTTGGCTATTCATGAAAATTTAATAGTGCATTAAAAACGAATAAGTCAGTTACCACAAAACATATGCATTTGCCAGTAGCACCGATAATATATTTCCAAAATATGGAGCCGGATGGATAATGGTATTATTAAGCAACAAATCAGCTATTATCAAGACGAACCATTCAACCTGAGGTTTTCAAAGAGATAAACGAAAAATATACCGATTCATATACAAACAAATCTCGCCTATAGACATTTGTTCCACTTGTAAGGCACCTTGAGTATAGAAAAATAATATAGGATGGCATGGTCGCTTGTTGCCTTCCATGACCCGCGATTGGCAGCAAGAGTTGTTACACCATATCCTCCGCATGCGCATCATACCTACTGCATACGCATCATACCTACTGCTAGAGACACATTTTGATCAACCAAGTTAGTGCAGATATATGTACTTTATTGTATTGTATTAATGATTACATTAAGCGGTATTCATAGACCATAGTTAAAACCAACAATATTGTACTGAAGTTTTATACTTCTTTAAAATGAATGTGTTTAATTTTTTTAGGTGTATATATTGTTCTACATAACCACATGACAATCTTGATTAAAATTATTATAACACTCTTTCATAAATACTAAGATCTTTCGTCGGAAAATACATGCACTTTAACCCATATTTTTTTAGGAGGAGCTATCTTTCACTATTGAGACAATGACCCTTAAAATTATGCAAGAGTCTCTTAAACATGACACGAAATAATGATTAATTTATGGCACCTACTTAAAATTTTCGTACAGTTATGTGTGTCTTTGTGTATATTTTCTCAGTTCTCATGATTATGTTAGCACAACTTTGTATAGTGTGCGGCTCAACAACTATCTTGATAGCGGTTTCTACTGTGTGGTGAGGTGATAGCAACTAGACTATAATTTATAATGTTATTATGATGAGACTATCATATACTGGTAGGCATGTTCCTTAAAGGTGTTATCTATGTTTTAGGCGGTTTAGTAATTAGGAGAACTTGTTTGATATTTGAACATGACACTGAAATGGCGTCAACCTTAGATAACAAGGTGTAAACACACAATCCCCATCTTTGCTTTGTCTAATAAATTAATTTAAATATATTTAAATTAAATTTTACGATTGTTTATAAGAGAGGAAGTGGCAATGTAACTAAATAATAATTAATCCATTAAAACATAATGCATACAATAGTTAAACTAAATTTAGGGTGTTTATAAAGTGAGACTAGCAATCAAATTATTGCATTTTTATGCATGATGCTCTTGCGTTTTGTCTTGATGAAGGTGTGTACAAGATCGAGATCAACTCGGAGAAGGAGGGCACAATGATAACCATGGGAAGCGTCAACCTGATGGACGTGCTGGAGGCCACAAGGAGGAAGGCCTGCAAGCATTCTAACATCGTCACCATCGGTTCAGCAACGACGGTGCCGTCCAGTCCCAAGACGGCGGAGAAAAAGAAGCCCGGGTAACAACTGCAACACTGGGAGTCTGGGAGGAGAAGAGGTACATGGTGGCGGCCGGGGCGGAGAGGAGGGCGCATGCGGCGCCGATGACGCTGTACATGCACCACGTCCCGCCACCGCCACACTCGTGGCACCCCATGTACAATCAGCATGGTTCCGTTGTTGCCTACTAACATGACCCCTTCTCCGTCACACAATTAGTTAGTTAATCTTTTATTCTTGCTATATTTATTTCGTAGTATTAGTTGATTATTGATATACTAGGTAATTCAACCCCGGATCCTCATGGCGTTCACATTCCACAGTTCTTTTCCCTCGAGAAAATTAGTTAGACCTTTTTGAATAATTCACCGAGTGTTGTTGGAGATTTCTTGTGGTTTAGGACTGCTCTTTGCTACGACCGGACTAAGAAAATTCAGACATCTCTCTGTTCACTCAGTTCCAAAAATACAACAATAGTGAAAAATGATTCAGTGCCGTATTCATTCTAAGTCCTATAGGATCATGTTTTCACTTACTAGTTGCTTGGTTGTGGCACATAAATAAATTATCCAAAAGGTTGATATTTTTGTTTTTTCTTCAACCACGAGATTATGCTTCACTGTTGGTTGGACCCAATTCGAACCATGTTTTCGTTGCGTTTGCAACACAGTGCCGAGTTGCCAACTATCTTGCAATGACATTGAGTGTGATGCAACCATAACCGGGATAAGGAACCACTCTTCATAGGCAGGAAGGCAGTTGCCGTGTTGATGAAGAGGAGCTCGTTCATGATCTGTCCCTCCTTCCACTACGGCCCTGGGCCCTGGCAAGGCCTAATGAAAACAGTGTTTCTGCAATGGTGTTATTTTTGCTGCTGCATACAGAGTTGTAAAGTCCCTTTTAATAAAAAAAACCTGTTCCAGTGTTCCTTACAAAATTGTTTCGCAACGCCAAGAAGTTATTTCTACAACACTCTAAGAGTGATGTCATAGTGCATATGTTATGTTCGTGTCAATTACAATTTTTTTATGTCTATCACTTTAATAATAAGTTTCCAACACACCCAAAAAATAACGCTTCCTTCAATCGAAGGTATGTTTCTATGGTTCTTAAACAGATAATGTTTTTAATTGCCATGGCGAAAAATCACCTATTGTGAAACAAATCATAATTAATATGGTACTTCCTTTCTTACAAAATAGAAGACTTTTGAGTGAGCTAAAATAGCCTACTAAAACATCTTATATTTTGGGACGGAGGTAGTAGAATTTTATACTAGAAACATACGGCGATGTACCAAAATTGTTTCCAATGTGTGAATTTTTCTCGGAAGCAAGATACTATTAAGAATAAAAATCTTGCTAAGAAGCACAAGCTGTTTTGTGTCCAAACCCGATAGCGCTAGACCGTGTGGACGACTTTGCATCCCCAGGCAACAATGTCACACTGATTTCGGATTCCGACGACAGGATGTGGCCGGGTCAGCGATGCCACACCATCAACTCATGCATGCTAGTGGAAGAAAGGCGGAGGGTTCACGAAAGAAACTTTTCTTGCTTTAGCTCGATCTCCAATAATCTACGGGTTCTTAATAAAGAATCCTTGTTCTTTTTCACAAATAGAAATTCATGAACCTTTCTATATTTTATTACATAGCTTCTTCAGGATCGATCCTTGTCGCCCAAGTCATGGATGGTCGTGGCTAAAGCAAACGTATTAGTGTTAGCTCAAAAGTGTGAATTTATTTGTATTTTAGTTGCAAACTCGTGCAATTTGAGTATTTGACCTGGAGCTGCAGGGTCCGAGCCGGAGACGCAAGTGGACCGCGCCATCAGGAAAACACCTAGGGCCAGAGACGGGCGTGGGAGTTGGAGTCCGCGGGCCAGACGGGGCCGATACCGCCTAGGGTTGGAGGTTCGCTAGGTTATATATTGACGCGGTCTGTAGCGCTCATCGATCTCGACAAAGCTCGCAGTCGCAGGGAAGGGAAAGGAAGGAGGAAGAGAAGCAGGCGATAGAGATCGGAATCATGGGAGAGGAAGAGGCTCACCTTGTGCCGGCGCCGATGGCCGGTGAGGACGACGAGGCTGACTTGCTGGTGGAGCGCAATGAAGAAGAGGTGGTGTCCAGGATCAGAGCGACCGCCGAGGATGCCGAATCGGCGGGGCTCCCGATGATCAAGGTCGCCGCCGACGGCAAGCGGATGCATCTGGTTTCACAGCAGTTCATCAACGAGCTCAAATCGGGGCCACCTTTCTATGTCCCAAGCCGCGTGAGCAACGAGCGTCTCCTCATGTTTGTGCGTGGCGACCAGGCCAAGTACGCGATCATCATCAAGGGGTACGAGGCCATGGAGAGGGTGCGGGACATGGAGATGGACATCCTCGAGCAGTACCACGACAAGGGATACGCCTACTTTGTGATCGCTAATAACGCCGATGAGGTTTAGGAGGTGGTCTAGGAACCAAGTTGCAATCGCCGGAGGGCTGTCGTGCTATACTTATGTTTCTACTGGTCTGTGTGTTATCGTATATAATCATGTCTCATTAAACATGCGTATGCCTATATATAACTATGTCTGCTACTGGTTTGTGTCATCATTGTCTATCATGGCTTATTAAACATGTTTATGCTTATATACATCTATCAGGCAGATGCTTCTCTTCTGTTTCACAGAGTACATACCCTATATCTTAATAGTCACAATAATTGTTCTCATTTGTCTTCGGGCTAACGACGAATTAGTGAACTCAAGTTCTGATTTTTGTTATACAGTTTTGCACTGATATAAAAGGCGAAATAGCTAGCTAATAGCCATGAATATTAAAACGTTAATCCCGAATTAGAATCATAAAGTGGACGTTGTGCAGTTGACTGCATTGATCAATGCATTTGCCAAATGAATATAAGTTGATTAACAGGACCTACCATGAATGTTTGGACATGTGGCAGGGCCAAATTATGGTTACTAAGCTAAAACCAATGGCCACAGGTAAAATTTGGCTTTATTTAGGCTCCAATGTGTGCAATGCTTTTGTGGTTTGCAACATTAAGAGGTGGCTCCACCTAAAGGATTGGAGATTTTGTTCTCGTTAGTTGAGCCCAGGACTGAGCCATGGATTGCACTGCCTGTTTTTCTCGCAAAAATAAAAAAATAGAGTTCTGTTTTCTACTACTAGCTTACATGATGAACTTTTGTTCTCTTTCCATATGCAGGGCCGGCCCTAGGGGGGGGCGGGAGGGGCGGCCGCCCCGGGCCCTCGAAATCCAGGGGCCCCAACCTAGGTATATGCCAGCCCTAGAGCACCCCTGCTTGAATCACCAGATTCGCCATTGTAGTAAGGTATTGTGTTTCAGGGAAGAAGAAAGCCGAACCGTTGCTTGACACAATAAGCTTTGGGCCTTTCTTTTTTGCCTAGTTATTTTATTTAGCGATCTAGGCCTTGGGCCTTTCCCTTTCTTTTCTAAGCAACGCATGGAAATGGTTAACTAGTGGTGGGCCACACCTGGCTTCGGTAGGGTGTGCACCGGTTCAGTTCTCAAAAAAGAGTAGTGTTCTATCAGCATTTTTTCTAGGGAAAACTGATTGTTCTATCATATCTATTTAGTGAAACATCTAAAAAAACATGATCTATTTATTGAATAGTGGTGATGTGATTTTTTTATAATCAAAATTGGTCTTAATAGGTTTGTATTGGTTGATTGTGGATGTTATGTGACTACTAATATTTATGTCACGAAACTTCTCTTTGTGTTGTCGGTTTAACAATACAAAAGATTTCTCGTAGAATTATATCGCACAAACGTTATGAAAACCGCCACCCAGTGCCATGGATTCCGTCGGATGGATTCAGTGAATGGACCCCGTCAACTCTGACCTTTTCCCTTTTCATGTGGCAAGTTACCACTTGTCTGCGCCATAAAATCCACACGTGATTGGTGTCTATAGATTTAGTTTGTCTCTCACCACTGTGCGCAAGCGCAGTTTTTCCAAGGAACCGTAAATGCAATTTGGTTTCTTTTATGTGAACACCTCGGCCATGCTTCGTGTGACCAACGCTTGACCTCTTATGCACCATGGCCGGAGACACCCCGGCCATCACCGCCCCACATGGCCGGTAGCCATGCCGAGAGGAGCTGCACCGCGTCAATAGCCACCGCGATGACATACAAAGATGGTGTGCCGTTGATTATCTGCATTCAAGTATGCAAATAAAGGGGCCCATATTTTATTTTTCGCCCCAGGCCCTCAAAATCTCAGGACCGGGCCTGTCCATATGTTTGTTATCCATAAAACTTCCATGATGGTTATTGAGATGGTGGCTTTTCTTGGTGGGTGGATCACACTAGAGGAAGAGGCAAAAGGGTATGGTGCTTTTTGGTGTTGAACGTTTAGACTTTGGAATCAGAGAGTTGTGTACTTTGGATCAGATCTGTCTACTCTGATGTGTTTGAGAATCGACAATGCATTAGCTATCTCATATGTTGTCTCTGAGTCTTTTTGTATTAATTTGTAAGCATGGTCGGGCACTGGTATATATGGTTCGTGTATTCTGTTTATGCAAGGTTCTGTTATGTGCCATGAAGGAAATACCCCATCCGTTCATGAATGAGTGTACTTTCAGCTTTCTTGGAAAGTCGAACTATCTCAAACTTGACCAAGTATACACAAAAATGTAACAATATTTATGAAACCAATAGCTACATGATGATTTATTTTTTACATGAATATAATGATACAAATTTGGTGGTAAATGTTCGTGCACGGAGGGCTTTCAACTGCTTAGGTGATGCAATGTTTCAATTATAAGGCATCTCTCGCCCTAATGCCGGTATAACATGGTTAATGCCCCTTAACAAGTTGCTCTGCGAGGATAAGCTGAAATCAGTTGTTACCAAAACTGTTATTTCGGTCAAAATCTTGTAGATTGAATAACATGGCCTACAATGAATGTTTGGACATGCAGGATGGGTGAGACGTTTCTAATTGAATGTGGGAGCTTCCTATGACAGGGGTCAAATTCACCCAGGATTAAGTGTTGCAATCTACAGCCATCAGAGTTGATGTAGATTGTACATTTGAAATGCTTGCATCATCTCTGCTCGTGATGATGCGGTGACATGGCCCAAGTGGTAAGGATGTTCCAAGACATCGCTTCTGAGGCCGAGGTGGCATTGTTGCTCTAGAGGGTTGCCGAGCTCGAGGTAGCTTCCCACTCCCACTCCCACTCTCATCTATTGAGGGCTCCTTTGATTCAAAGGATTTGCATAGGAATTGTGTAGGATTTGGTTCCTATGGGAAAATTTCCTATACATGTTGTTTGATTCATAGGAACATAGCCTATAGGAAAAATTCCTATAGGAATCTTGTAGTGTAATTCCTATAGGAAAAAAGCATTAGCTCATGCCTCATGGAAAAATTCCTTTGCTACAATCAAACAAACTTCATCTTCCTATAGGATTCAATTAGACATGCCATTCCAATCCTAAACCTTTCCTATTCCTATGCTTTTCCTATCCTTTAAATCAAAGGAGCCCTGAGTCTTGAGCGAGGGGTTGTTTGGACACTTTTTGTGCAAAAGTGATATCATGGGGGGGGGATCCCTTAGAGGATGAAATTATTTGAACCCTACTCTCGAATTAATATTTTTGTTTGAACCCCAATGGACCGATGGCGGATGGGGTGCTTCCCTTGAGATTTCCCTAAGGGCATGTACATCGCATACATTTTTATTCAGGAGGGCTAGAATTTCCATCTCGAACGATGGGTAGTTGAGACCAGTAATCCTGGCCGATATCAGAGGGGTATGCCCTCTGACCTAGCCGCCGCCTCCTCCTCTCCCGCCCCCTCCCGGGCAGCGGCGGAGGATCCACCCGCCCGCCCCGAGCAGCCGCCCCCGGACCGACGCACCTCAGCCACCGCTGCTGCCGGCCTCGGCCCCGGCCCCGGCGCTGGCCTTGGCCCCGGCTCCAGCCCTGGCCACAGCCACTGCCCCGGCCCCAGTCTCGGCGGCGGTGGCAGCGTCCCTTCCGTCGAACGACAAGGGGGGAGAGGGTTTCCGTGGCGGCGTTCCATGGGAGGCGATGAAGCGTCGGTGGATGAAGCCGGGCGGCACGGCAACTTGCCCGGGACCTAATGCTCTCTAACGGTAGCCATGTAGGATTCGGTGGAGCGGTGGCGGCCTCCGCCCCCGGTGACGGTTCGGCGGTGGTAAGCATGATTCGTGCTGCTCTTGCTCTGTTCTGTGTTGACGTGTTGACATCAGGTGACTTTTTGGTCCGGTGAAGTCAGAAGAAGGAATATCATGAATACCGGATTGGTGGACTGGCTAAAGGAGGTTCGAGTCTTCGTGATGCTGAGGGACTTCCGATCTCCGCAGCAGTGGTATGCATGTGGGGGAGGCATCACACGTGAATGTGAAGTTCAGAGTCTTACATCTCAAGGTGAAAATTCAAGGTCTGGCCTTAACTGGTTGTGTCTGGTAATAACCTTGTTGGAGGCATTGTTTTGAGAGTGGAACTATCTTGAGGATAAAAACCTAAGACAACCGGGACTAAAGGTCCATCCATGTGGTTCAGGGCGAAAATGTCTGCAGGGTAATTACTTACTCGTGGTCAAACTTCCCGCTCGGTCACCCATCCTCCCACTACTCTAGCACTAGCACGATTAACTTCCGAGTTCCATTCCGTCTCGCATCCAAGTGCTTCACGCTCATGTATGTGATAGTAGTATCATTTCAATCCTATTAACATGTTGGTCGATGTCACATTTATTTTTTATTTGAATTTCAAATAATTCTTTTAATAAACAAAAGTAATGATGTAATAATAATCTTGAATAAATAAATAAACATTAACTTTTTAATTTGTATTATTTTTAATTTTTTAATTTTTTAATTTTTTTTTGCCAAAACTAAAACCTAAAAATTTGAAAATCAAAAAATTGGGTAAAAGTAATAGTAATCTTTATGCAGGATGCAATTATTAATTTTAATTTTTTTAAAAAAATATCCGTAATTTATAGCAAAAAACTAAAATCTTCCTGCTTTCGTATTTTTATTTGGAATTTTGAGAATCTAAAATTTGGCTAACCGGGTAAACCTACTATTTGGAGCATGTCCTAAAGGTCAATAAGATAACCTGCTATTTGGGGCATGTCCAATGTTGAGTGCTTAGTTAGACGCTTGAGCGGAGAATGAATTGGAAAACCTTCGGGTGATCTCGCGCTGCCAACCTTCGGGTGTTGTTGCGTCGGATCGAAGTGATTGTACGGGTAGCCATACTCTACTTCTTACCACCCCAAAAACAAATCCGGCTCCAGCCTTATCTTCTTCTCCCTCGAGCCTTCTCCACCAACCGCTCACGCCTCTCCACTTCTCCCCGCCATGCACCACCGCCACCGCCTCCCCATCGGCCGGGCAGATTCCGTGTACAACCGCCGACGTCGGCTAGTGCGTCAGTAAGATGAGCGCGGGGAGGGGGACTACGGGCACGGTGGTGGCTTCCTCGATGCATACGCCACCTCACATCGGCCGCGAGATCCAGTGTACCGCCACCGACGCCAGCTGGTGGCCTCAGCGAGATCCCGTGTACCAACGCCGGCTTGCGGGCCTTGGCCGCCGCGACCAACGCCGACCGCGTCACCATTGCGCGACGCGACAAGCACCGCCCGCCTCGGCACCACACGTTGTGACCCATGGCCGGTCGCCACCGCCCGTCCATGGCGTCCCCAGTGATCCCACGTGATGTCGCTAGCGTGTTTCTCCAACGTCTCCCTGGTCACCCGCCTTGTTACCGCAAGCCACGACCGAGGGTTCATCCGTTCAATGCTCACTGCCAAGTCAGGCACCACGGCCAGTGGCGATACTGCAAATGCTTATCAGTTTTGCTACCGACGGTGGTCGAGTCTATTGCCGATGTTGTTTGGCGTTGCTACCAGTCGGGGTCAGATATGGTAGACTTTTTCGCTACAGTTCTTCTGCAATGTTGCTAAAAGGTATAAATATTTTGCTACGAGATTCCCGGCAAGGTCTTCATCGATATCTCCGACGAGGTCTCCGTTATGTGGATTTGCAATCTAGGAATATATTTTTTTGCTACAACTTTTTTGCTGTTTTGCTACAATTGCACAATATATTTGCTACAAGGTCTCCAGTGAGGTCTCCACCGATATCGATTTTCCTACAATAGCACAACTTTTTTTGCTACGAGGTTTTCGACGAGTTTCTGGCGAGCTCAGTCTGTTCTTTTATTTCATGGATGGACCGTTTTTTGCTACACTGGAGCAAAACGGGTTTTTTTGCTACCCGATAACAAAAAGGACACGTGTCAGTACGGAAGCAGGAGGCTGGAAAATCAAATCCCCCAAAGAATTCCTAGCACGGTCCATACAATAATCATTAAAAAAACAGGGCCGGAGAACTAGAACCCTGGATTCAGATTGTATAGCCTACTAGACTACTACTCCCTCCCTCTCAGTTTATAGGGCTTATGCGTACCCTTAGGTTGTTAATTTGCCCAACATATATAAATTGTGCAACACACAAATTATATTATTAGAAAGTAGAACATCTGAGCTTTCTATTGATATATGTTTTGTAATATATATCGTGTATTATCATGTCAAATTTACAATCTAGGGATACACGTAAGCCCTATGAACGGAAAGTGAGGAAGTACTTACAATTTAGCTGTTGTGGGGCGTTTAAAAAATTTAAAAAAAATCAAAATTTCTAGGAGTTACTGGAGATGGTTGCGTGGCCGGGTTATCCATCGTAGCTGGCCCGACTCCAAGTGGGAGACGCGAGTAGGCCAGGCCATCATCAATCAACAAAGAAAGACCGGCCAGAGCGGAAGTCGGAGTTCGTGTGCCAGTCCGATACCGTTTAGGGTTGGGGGTTCGCGGCTATATGTAGATGTCGTTTTGCTCCCCACCGCAACAAAGTTGAGCCGGCGCCACCACAACAACCGTCAAACTTGTGCCGGCGCCACCACAACAACCGTCGTGCACAGTTAGTACTCCGACGAATATGGAAGAGCAGGAGGCGATGGACGTGCTGGACTTCACGGATCTGGAGCTGGAATTAGCGTGCCAGGACAAGTCCTTCGCCGACGAGCTGGTGGAGATCGAGGAGCGCATGGCCGGAGCGGCCGTGGACCTCCCAACGTTCAAGCCGCGTGAGGACGGGAAGATGATGGGGATGGTGAGCCACAAGTACATCCACGCGCTCATGAAGTCGCCGCCTCCTTCCGAGCCCCTCCCCGTCTCTGTCGATGCCCTACGATGCACTGGCATCAAGGACGAGGAGGTGCTCGAGACCGTGGCGAGGTCGTTCCGGACCTTGCAGAGTGCGGTGGACATCCAGAACGACATCATCCGCCAGTACCGCGCCAAGGGCTACGCCTACATCGTGGTCCCCGAGGACTCCTAGAGGTATCCGCCCCCTGCACCCGGGAACTGAGAAGCTGCCTCCACATCCGTCATGGAAATTGTTGGCTCATGCTAACTGCCTACTACTATTAATATATGTCGAATTTGCTACCATCAGTTACTATTTTTATGCTACTAGTGCTCCGTGCTATTGAAACTGTATCGGCTCAATGGACATGTTATGTGCTTTTGTTTGTTGTCAAATTGATATGCTTTACCCGTGTCAAAAAAAAAAGAGACGTGCTTCTCTCTGAGTTAAATTACCAATTATTATCCTTGTTTATTGTTCTTATTGGCCCTGGAATTTGCCTTGCTCTTTATTTTTTTCTTATTTGTGCTGGTGAGAAAATGTCTGTGTGTAAATGTTGCTGTCGTTTGCAATAGATTGATAGCTACTTCTGCACAAAGTTTTGTCTATTTGTATGTCTGATTATTTGAAAGTGGGCCTTCAATACAACCTCCACTTCCGTGATGGAATGTATTAGCTCATGCCAGCTAAACAATGTATGAATCGAAGAGTGCTGCTGGTCTGCGACCATGGAGTTACTACTACTACTATGCTAGTAATTATGATTACTAGTACTCTGAGTTATTGAAACTGTATCGATTAATGGATAGACATGGTATTTCATTTGTGCTTCTCTTAAAAGGGATGCTTTTCTTTCGAGGAAAATTACCCCTTGCTTGTAGGGCGGGGTAGAGCTTTGCAAATCCAAATATTATCCTTTTTTTGCTCTCTTTTTATTGGTCGTGGAATTTGCCTTCCACTTTATGTTGGTCATGTATACATCCTATTGTCTCCTTTCTTGCACTTAATCTTGTTTATGCTTGCTGGTGTATAATCATATAGCTACATTAAATAATCTTGTTTATGCTTGCTGGTGTATAATCATATAGCTACATTAAATACTGGCCGATAGAATTTCCTTGTGCAAATGTTGCTGTAGGTTGCAACAGATTGATATCTAGCAGCAGCCCAAAGTTGTCAATTGTGTGTACTATCTGATTATTTGAATTGTGGGTTACTACTATTATGCTAGTATTGTGATAAGTACTCTACGCTATTGAAACTGTCTGGGTTAATGGATTGCTTCGTTGGTTTATCAAGTATTTTCCTTTTTTGCTTGCTTCTTATTGGCCCTTTGAAGGGCGGGCCTGGTGCAGCGATAGAGCCTCACCGCCTGTGACCGAGAGGTCCCAGGTTCGAGTCGCGGTCTTCTCACATTGCACTTCGTGAGGGAAAGGCTTGCCACTAACACCTTCCCCAGACCCCGCACAGTGCGGGGGCTCTTAGCACTGGGTACGTCCTTATTGGCCTTGGAATTTGCCTTCCACTCTGTTGGGGATACATGTTGTTGCTTCCTTTTGTGTGGTTAATCTTGTTTATGCTGGTGTGTATTGCCACGTAATCACATATTTGCTACTAGTACCTTAGATTAGATGCAGGCTACCTGGAATCAGTGATCATTGTGCAAATTTGTTGTGGTTTGCAGCAGATCGATTGCTAGCTTCTGCTCAAAGTTCTCACATCTGATTGTTTGGATCCAATTATGGACCCTGAATACAATCTGCACTGATTTGATATGAATCTCATGATAACTAGCTATCTCCCTGGAATGGGGAGAGAAGGATAGGTGATGTAATGAAAATAGTACGGACGTCTGTGATTGTGAAGCTTAGGCAGCACATTAAGCTAAATATGACAACGAGGACCGAGTGCATCAAGGATGTTGAGTTCATCCCATTCAATAGAATTATTGGTCTTGGCGCATCTGATTATAAGGGAAGTACTCCTGAACTGGTGACACCTCTTTTCTAGAATCTAACTCACTGGTGTAGTGGTGTTATGAATGACAGTGTGATTGTCCTATTTTTCATTTATTTCAGTGTACTCAATGTTCGTCAACTTACTTAAGTGCAAGTGTTTTTGTCTCCTAGATCTACTCATTCTACCTTTTGGTGCAACAAATAGTTGTATTAGTCTGATATACTTACATACTTTTTCATTGATAAACTGATACTTTCCATGTAAACCTGACAACATATGTCAGTTTGTGGTCTCTCGCCTAATAGCTTATTTCAGCAATGTTCCTATATCCTCTTTTCCCTGGTTTTGAAGGCGTCCCTAAGGCGTTGCTTAGGCGTAAGAGCAGAAGACGAAGTGTGCACTGGCGGCTGGCTGGTGGGCCCAAGGAAAGCTGGCCACGCACAAGCGCGTGGACCGTGTCATGTCCACGGCGACATAATTCTAGCCCAATTAATTTAAGCCACAAATAAGTCACACCTTGTGGACAACATTCAGCAATTGACACGTGCCATTCATGATGGTTTAGATTTAAAAATAGGCAATCAAATTCCGTATTTCTTCTCTCTTGTAGCCACATATTTGTTGCTGGAGTTGATTCACGGGAGTAAATTTTGGGACCATGTCCCACAAAATTATTTTGCCTAAGGACCACTTGGGAGCTGGTTGTATTATTGTGAACTGAATGTTCAGTGTTCTGTTTAGTGTTAACTGAAATTTGAGTTTCCTGTTTGTTTGTTAACTGAATTTTCATGAGCTTATGTTGGTTCTTCTGCTAAAGAGTAGGATTATAAAGGAGGTTCCTTGCTGTAGGTATGGAAGATAATATGAGTTGTAAAGGAGTTTTATTGCTTGGAGAGTGGATTTGGGGATACGTCAGCATGCGTCCATCACCGTTGGATCTAGTCTACCACCGTTGGATTCTGCTTTTGACTAACGGTCACTACATAGCTGCCGTTTGTGATATTTGTGTTGTCACCAGTCGACAATACCAGCAACCACTGCGGAATGTTTCTATCAATTGATGCATGCGTTATAGCTAATTAACTAATCGTTCTGCTTTGCGTATTCACACCTCGGGCGGTTTTAATAAAACATATTAAGTGATTAGTTTGCCCAAAAATCAGGTCATTAGCGAGTTGTTGGTTCCCCACGCGTGGACAACGCAGCGCCTGTTGCATCTCTCCCAACGGGGCGACACACGCTCAGTTCCCGACGGCGGCGCCACCACCCTGTGCTCCACCTGGTACTAGCACCTTCAGGCCGTCGACGAGGTCCATGTTGAGGATGGACATCACGGAGCTGTCTGTGTGCGGCTCCATCCCGAGGTACTGGCCCGCGGGATCGCACGCCGGGTAGCGGTACGCCCGGAAGGTGCCGCCGTGCTCCACCAGGTACGACGTCCTCTGCGCTGCGTCGAGAGCGAGCTCCTCGCCGCCGTCGGCCAGGGCGTCAAACAACTTTCGGGTGATGCGCGCCATGTGCGCCACGTACTCCTTGACGCGGAGCGACGGCACCGGCGTGCCCCCGAAGTAGCCGGGCAGCTCCTTCTCCCCCGGGTCCGTGTCGAGGAGGTCGCGCGTCAGCCGGAACAGGCGGGCTGTGAGGTCGCGGGGGACGCCGTGGTTGACCAGGCGGAACACGCCGGGGTTGGGAGGGACCTATTTGATGAAGAGTAACAAAAAATTCAACAACTCTGCAATCTGCATCCTATCGCTACAGACAATTCAGCTACTCTGCAATTCTTTGCGAGCGTCTCTCTCCAATTCCAGGATACTTGGCAGAGAAGCGCCACGACCGACGGGAGCTCGTCGTACCCGTGAAGTTTGTCTTCGGTGCTCGCAGAGGCGCCAGCGACGGCGAAGAAGCGAAGGAGGCTGCGCACCGCCCCCCGCACCCGTGCCTGTCGGCGATGGCTCCGAGGTCGCCGAGGCAAGCCTCGACGATGAGCACGCCATGCCAGAACACTGAGTCCTGAAGCCGCCTCGCGTCAACGGCGGCGAGCAATCCGTGGCGGAGCACCGAGTACTGGAACCGTGTGTTGGACTGCTCCGCCGCCGCACCTAGCAGCCACGCCTCCAGCTCGTGCTTGCACGGCATCGTCCCATTCCCGATGAGGTCCTCATCTTCGAGGCTACTCCCCGCGACCACATGGCATGCCACTGCTCTCCCGCGGCGGCCTCGGCCTGCCGGCGCGTGGTCTGGAAGCTGGATGAGGGAGAGAGAGGTGGATTGTATGGATGGAGGAGAGGTGAGGCCGTGAGGGGATAAGATTGTGTGATGTCATTTAGATGAGAGAGGGGATTAAAATCGGGCGGCACATGTTGGACAGGCCGAGGCCGCCGCATGCACTTCCCCAACTTAACTGCTTTACCAAATGGTGTTAGACACGTGTTGGACAGGCAACGCGTGCTCACGTATACACCTGATCACTAGGCTTCATCTGTCATTGCTTGTATGGAAAGGGATATGAGTAGGTACATAGTATATCAGAATATAGTTCAGTGTGTATGTCCCATTGTGCTTGCTCTATTGGTGACTCGCTCCTATGCCCTCCGATCTCTTTTAATTGACTCGGATTTATTACAGGAGTACACGCTAAAGTATTTGATTAGATATCTCGATGTTCATGTGAAGAAACCCTGCACCTTGAGAGTAGAATTTGGTAGCATTGCTAAGAAGTGGTAGTATCTGACTAATTTGATGTGATATCAAAAAATGTCCATTGTACACTTTACTGAATATCTATGCAGGACATTTCCACATCTTTTTGTGTCGAGAAAATGCAAAAGATTTTGCGTTTTATTTCATTGAACAGGAAGAAGACATCAAGGGTACAACCTCCAGAAGGAGGAACACAGACACACACACGTCACACGACTGTCCTCACCAAGAGACCGCAACTTGTTAAGGAGGTGCCCTCGACTACATACCACGACAACATTAGGACTCGCCTAGCCTTTCCTCCAGGGACGATTGCAACAACAAGGCAGCAACACCGTCGTTGCCAGGCGCCTCCAGGGACGATTGCACCTCCAAGACTGCCTAGTTGAAGGTACCTCGCACTCATCATGTGCCAAGAGAGTCGGCAAGTAGGAGGGAGGGCCTAGCAGGAACTGGTGTAGCAATCGTTGGGGAAGTGCCGGCTCTGGCAAATGTTGTGCCCTGGATGCCCATGCCTTGTGAAGCAGTGTACGCCGGAGAAACTCATCACCAACATCCAGTTGCAGCAACAAGTACTTCAGTTGCAACCAAAGTGGCGCCATCAAGAGGGGAACGTCTCTGAGACACCGCTGCTGCCTGGTGCAGCAGACCGGACCTAGGGTTTTCCCCGGTGCTCGAGGAGGATGTATGGTCAATGTCATGCCAACACCTCCAAGAAGGTAACGGCAGCCTCGGGCATCGCCGTTGACACCGCAGGCCGTCTCCGCGCTGGGATTTCTCCCCAACCCATGAATAAGGACCTTCAATGATGCAGGGGAAGACCGGAGGTGGTTAAGGACGTCGCTGGAGTAGACCATCACTCGGGGAAGCCTACAAACGTCGCAGGAGGAGGGGCACTGGCCAGTGCAGATGCCGTCGCGCCATAAAGTAAGGGATAAGTTCAAAGGAGACATCTAAAGGAACAATTGAGAGGGCCTCGCGAGCACAAGCATGTGCCGCTTTATTAGCCTCACTTCTAGTAAAACGGAACTTAAAATCCTTGAAAGTCAGAGACAATAGCTTTCATCTCCCGTATAATCTACCCCGAGGCAGATCGTGTCAAACTTCCTTCATTCCAAGATTTCACAATAAGCTGGCAATCAGTCTACACGATGATGTGAGACCACCCTCTCACTCTTGCCAACCAAATTGCATCACGATAGGCAAGGACCTCAGCCATTTCTGGATCACCAATGTGCTCGTACTCCTGCATTCAGCTAGCACAAAAACACCAGCATGGTCGCGCACGACCACTCCAGCTCCACCACATTTTCCTGGGTGTTCAGAGCACCATCACAATTCAACTTCAACCAAGATTGGTCAGGGCGCTTCCATTTGGGCACCTCCTGTGCCACTCTAACAGATGCGTCCAGTAAGGGTTTCATTGTCCTTGACCAACTCATCCACCAGCTCCATCGACTTTAGAGACTGGTACTTCACCTCCCATGGTTGTAGCTATTACGGCTCCCCCAGATCGTCCACATGACAGATACCGCCACCGCTGCATCCTTCTTGCATATAACCTCATAGTCCAACATATCACGTGACCATGTTTGTGAGTGCAGATTTGGCAACTTTAGCTCAAAAACCTCATGTGCCACCCTCCAGAAGGATTTGGCGTGGTCACACTCAATGTGACTGGTAAAGGGTCTAATTATCATGTCCACATAATGGACAGAAACTCACTTCTTTTGTCTTCTATGCAGCTATGAGGTACACAGAGGCAAATTTTTAACCACCCTCCACCAAAAAACCCGAATCTTAAGCATCACACGTAAACCCCAGAAAGCTTACCATGTACTCTCATCCCCATCGGATAAGCTTCCTGTTGGCTCAAGTAAGCCATCTTTAAGAATTATTTCACGGTAAGCCGATCTAACACTGAAACTCCCAGATTTCTCCCATTCCCACGCCCAGAACTCCAATTGCTCTATACGCGGCCTGGGCATACTCAAGATCGCTGAGCCTCAAACGGATAGAAAATCCACTGCACCTTCTTCATATCCCATTGGTTTGAGCCCTCCAAAATTAAGGTAGAAACAAAAAGTGCAGGGTCATCAGCAGCTCTATACATCGGCTTCATACTCATGGATCCACTAATCCATTGATCATGCCAAATTTCTGAGGTACGGCCATTGCCAATTCTGCGGATAAGTCCTTTTTAAGTACATGGCGGCCCTTCATAATTGCCTCCCAAGTTGCCGAGGCTCCTTGCGGGCAAGAGGCAGATAGTACATCTCCTCCTTGACTATATCTCCCCAATAAAACCTTGGCACAAAGACGCTCCAATAGACGCAAAGCTTGCTTGGCTAGAATTTCATCATTAAACTTTTCCAAGTCTCTAAACGCGAGTCCTCCACGACTCTATGGAACAGCTAACTTTTCCCAAGATTGCCAACGCAACCCTGATTTATCGAGTGATCCAGACCACAAGTATTTTGACATAAATGTTGTAATTTTCTTGCATAAACCTTTTGTGAGTTTAAAACAACTCATAGAGTAGGTCGGTAACTACTTTCAACAACACCTGTCGCCCTGCACACGCTAACTTCTTCTAACTCCAGCCTTGTACATGTGATCTTGTTCTCTCAAAAATATGTTCAAACAACTTTTCAGTTATCCTACCAGCAGTTGTAGGAAGGCCCAAGTATTTTTCTGATAAGGCCTCCCTTAAAATCTACAATGTGTACCTCTAACTTCCGCCCTAATAGCAGGTTGGCAGTTCGGACTACAAGAAACAAGCTCTTCATCTTGTTTGCACTTTGCCCTGATCCTGTGCTATATATTTCTAAAATACCATTTAATCTTCCGGCATTTCTGTCATCGGCTTTAATGAAGACAAGACAATCATCTGCAAATAGTAAATGAGAGATCCATGGGGATTTTGGGCTCAATCGGATACCCCTGTCAATCCACCCTCCATCATAATATTTCAACAAAGATGATAAACCCTCTCCACAAAGTAAAAACAAATAGGGCGAAATTGGATCCCCCTGCCGAATCCCTCGAGAGGGTTTAAAAGTTTGAAGACTTTCACCATTCACCTTAACTTGAAAACTCACTGTACTCACACATCTCATAATCAGTGAGATCCACTGCTCGTCAAAACCCAGCTTTTGCATAATGCCCTGCAGATAAGCCCACTCAACTCTGTTGTATGCTTTGATCATGTCAATCTTGACAGCACAGCCCTGACGGCCCTTCTTCTTTCTCGTGGAATGAATGCACTCATAGGCCATCAATACATTATCTGTAATAAGCCTCCCTAGAACAAACGCACTTTGCTCCTCCAAAATAATCTCATCAAGCACTTCCCTTAAACGATTTTCCAACACTTTCGAACATAACTTATAAATGACATTGCATAATGAAATTGGCATGTATTGTGAAATATTTTGTGGATTGTTCACCTTTGGTATCAGGACAATAATGGTGCGATTGACAACCTCCGGCATGTGATCACCCTGAAGGAAAGCTAATACAACCTCTATCACCTCCGCACCAGATACCAATGTTTCTGGAAAAAACCAGTAGTAAACCCATCCGCTCCACGAGACTTGGATGGTTTCATATCGAACAATGTCTTCTGAACTTCTTCAGCTGCAAAAGGTCAACACAACCTCACGTTCATTTGATCAGTCACCTTCACAGGAACCGAGTCAAGAAAAGCTTGCACATTAATATGTTCTTGTGCCTCGTATAATGTGTGATAGATATCATCAATATGATCATGTATTTGATCCTTCTCTTCTAGCACCACTCATGCATCAGTAATTAACACTTTAATCCGATTATGCCTTCTTCTGACCGATGCTCTTGCATGGACAACGCCGTGTTTTGGTTCCCTTCTTTCAGCCATTGAACTCGGGACCGTAGCCTAGTCATCGTCTCCTAAGCAAATCAGCAAGTTGCCTTGCCAACTCCCTTTCCCGAGTAGAAGAACCACGGTCTATGGAGTCAGCTCTCTCCCTCTCAAATTGTTTTCTTACTTTCTTAATTATTCTCCTGATATCACGAAACTTCTTAGAGCTCCAATCTGCATGTGCATTAGTGCATCGTTTAGACCAGAAAGGCCTTGCTGCGCCAGAGGGTTGCCGAGCTCGAGGTAGCTTCCCACTCCCACTCTCATCTATTGAGTCTTGAGCGAGGGGGTGTTCGGACACTTTTTGTGCAAAAGTGATATCATGGGGGGCTCCCTTGGAGGATAAAAATTGTTTGAACCCTTCTTTCGAATTATTATTTTTGTTTGAACCCCAATGGACTGATGGCGGATGGGGCGCTTCCCTTTAGATTGCCCTAAGGGCATGTACGTCGCAGACACTTATTCAGGGGCGGTAGGATTTCCATCCCTGGTGGTTGGTAGTTGCGACCATTAATCATATCTGATAGGCACTAATTAGCAAGCGTCGATGCAAATTATTGTGCAAGCGCTCGTTGGCTGTGTTAGTTGGGGAAACAAGCGCCTGGAAATTCGATTTGTGCGTTGGAGCTGCAGATTCTTACTTTGACAGTAGGATTAATTTTCCAATTCATTCTCTGCGCAAGGCCGCCCTCAACATTGGACATGCCCGAAGTAGCAAGGTTATCTTGTTTGAACTTTAATAAATGAATAAACAAGTTAGCTCCGATTAGGCCTGATTTCGGTGCATGAAAAGGCTGGACAACCCGGAACGATTTCAGGGAGTTAGAGGTTGTGGAAAGTTAATCAACCATGAACACGGTGCCACAATTTGTCCTCTCGGACTTGTTTATTCAGAACTAAATTAAAAAGGCACCAATAGAATCAAAAAAAAAGTCATTTTGTGTATTCAGATTGTAACACATCTTGTAAATATTCACGAATTTGTTTTGAATTTTTTTGACACTGTCTAATTTAAATTTCGAGAAGTGCTATCATGACATCACGTGAGATATGGTATGACTAAATGTAAATACTTTTGCCGTAGCCGTGTAGAGTCAGAGTCCCAGAAGGGTCCGATACCGTTTAGGGTTGGGGGTTCGCTAGGCTATATATAGATGTCGTTTTGCTCCCCACCGCAACAAACTTGAGCCGGCGCCACCACAACAACCGTCGTGCACAGTTCGATCCATAGTACGTACTCCGACGAATATTATAGGGAATAAAGAAGAGTAGGAGGCAATGGACGTGCTGGACTTCACGGATCTGGAGCTGGAATTAGCGTGCCAGGACAAGTCCTTCGCCGACGAGCTGGTGGAGATCGAGGAGCGCATGGCCGGAGCGGCCGTGGACCTCCCAACGTTCAAGCCGGGTGAGGACGGGAAGATGATGGAGCTGGTGAGCCAGACGTGCATCCGCGCGCTCATGAAGTCGCCGCCCCCTTCCAAGCCCCTCCCCGACTACAGCTTCGAGGCCCTCCGACGCTTGGGGATCACGGACCAGGAGGAGCTGGAGGCCGTGGCGAGGTCGTTCCGGGACTTGCAGAGTGCGCGGGACGCCCAGAACGACATCATCCGGCAGTACCGCGCCCAGGGCTACGCCTACTTCCTTCTCCCCGAGAACTCCGAGAGGTATCCGTCCCCTGCATCCGTGAACTGAGAAGCTGCCTCCGCACCCGTGATTACCTCATGCCTACTACTATCAATGTACTATGTTTAATTGAAGAATGCTCCTGGTCTGCGATCATCAAGTTATAGTACTCTGTGTCACTGAAAGTTTATTTGCTTAATGGACATGTTAATTATGTGCTTCGTTTGCTGTCAAGTACTCCGTGTTACTGAAACTTTATTGGATTAATGGACACGTTATGTGCTTCGTTTGCTCTCAAAGAGATTTCATTCGTTTAAAAAAAATATATGTTTCTCTCTGAGTAAAGTTACCAAGTATTATCCTTATCGATTGTTCTTATTGGCCGTTGAATTTGACGTCCACTTTATGTTGGTGGATACATCTTGATATTCCCTATCTTGGAATAATTTGTCTGTTTGTGCTGATCAAATGTCCTTGTGCAAATGTTGTTGTGGTTTGCAATAGATTGATAGCTAGCTTCTGCAGAAGTTTTTTCAATTTTGTACATCTGATTATTCTGTAAACTTATACTCATTTTAAATAAAGAAAGCCGTGTGCATCTATTGATGCAGAGGCTGGGGTGATGCTCATCTAAAAAAAAACATCTGATGTTTTGAAGTGGACCTCGATCAAATACAATCTCCACTTCCGTGATGCAACTATTATGCTAGTATATATTGTGAACAGTCCGTTACTGAAACTTTGTCGATTAATGGATCGACATGGTGTTTGATATGTGCTTTGTTCTTTTACTTATGTCAAAGAGATGCTTTTCTTTGAGGAAAATCGCCCTTCGCTAGTGGGGCAGGTAGCTTTGGAGATCCAAAGTACTATCTTTTTTTTGCTTGCTTTTTATTGGTCATAAAATTTGCCTTCCAATTTATTGCTTCATATCTTGCAGTTAACATTGTTCATGCTTGCTGGTGTATAATCATATAGCCACCTTAAATACTGGCTAGATCGCTGACCATTCTGCAAATTTTGTTGTGGTTTGCAAAAGATTGATAGCTAGCTTCTCCTAAAAGTTTGAAGTTGTACATCTCATTGTTTAGATCCAACCTTGAATACAATTTGCACCGATTTGATATGAATCACGTAGCTAGCTATATCCCTGGTGTTAGAAGTATAATTAATATATATAGGGGTGTATACGTAAGATTAGGAGTCATCATCTTGTAGTACAAGTCAATTCTTCCTCTTTTCATTGGCCTCGACCTCGACCACACCCTCGTCCCCTTCATCTTCTTCCTCTTCTTCCCCTTCATCCGCGTCGTCCTCATCTCCGCCCATCCCGGCGTCGAACGGAGCGAGTGGGGTAATGTTTACCTCGTTCAACATCTCCATGTACGAGGTGTTGTCGTTCCTAACAGTACGCGACCTCTCAATATCTACTCGCAATGAAAACCGAGGAAGAGTTGTAATTTGTACCTTGTTGACCCGTCATCGAGCACGTCCTGGGCGACGTTCGCGGTGGCTTCCGGTGGCGGCGTTGGCGGGGATGGGAACGAAGACGGGCGCCACGGCTCGTCGTCACCTTCACTTTCGTCCTTTTCGGCGCTGAATTCTTCGGTCTGGCGCGGGATGCCTTCGGCTTCATCGCGACCGCCGGGACATTAGCGCTGGCCACTGCGACACCGGCTTGCGGGACCACATGCGCTTCCGCGCGCTGCCGCTTCACCACGCTCGTCGACGAGACCATGGTAGCGACGTCTGCGGGGGTCATCGGGGTGGTTGGTGTAGCGGCGGAAGCTCCGGCGACCGCGGGAGAGGGTGGCGGGGCCTGCGAGCTAGCAATGGCGGTCGGCTGGGTCGATTCGAGACTCATGGTGGAGAGATCGGACGACGGTGGCGCAGAGGAAGGTGAGGGCGCGCAGATTGGCGGCGGCGGTTGGGAGGAGCTGAATCTTCCCTCGAGCGCAAACTAGGGATTGTGTTCGTCTGCGTTCGGTTCGCTCCGTCAGCCCCTACAAATACAGGCCGAGTAGGGATTTCGGTCTCGACCCGATTTTTTTCCAGTTTCGCCTAAATTGCGGTTATTTTTTGGTTTTGACCGGCTCTGTTAGGGATGCTCTTACCTCTGTCAATAGGCTTGCCCCCAAGAGTCGCTGCGCCGAAGGAAGGAGGGAGGTTGGCGGCGCATCGAGCCGCATCGGGTCGCAGTTAGGGAGGAGCGTGCAGTCAGACCACAGAGCGACATGCCCTGCTGAGCGATCTGAGGCGTGGCTCCATCACTTGCATATTTGAGCATGATTTTAATTTGGTTCAACAATATCTTTTTAACAGCTAATAAGGAGAATTATAGAAGGGATATGGCATCTTTTAACAGCTGGAAACGATACTCTGAATATTATGTTTCAAATCTATCTTTTGAATGAACTTTATGTTAATAAGAAAATAAAAAAATGCATGGAATGGGCACCCAGGGATGAACTCATGGACATATAGTAGCCTAGCAGTATTTTTTGTTAGTACAGAAAGCTACAAATGTACGATAATATTAGCTGATTTTATTGTCTGCTCTTGATGCTTTGGATAGTATAAAAAAGGACAAATCCAACATTGATTACAATGTGATGATTCTCAAGCATATTAGCATGTTGGAACCTATGACATTTTTTGTTGCAGTAGATTGATTGAATATTATGCGCCTAACAAGTAAGCGCACAACTTGAGTAATATTTTATCTAATAGGGTTGTACTTCTTTCACTTGATATAATACTAGTATGTGTGTCTAATAGCAGCAAACATCTTTCCACAGTTGCAGTGACATGGGGGAAGTAGTTATTTAGACACTAATATTTTGCATGGGAATATTTAATATGATTGATGAGTCAAACAACAAAAATTGAAATCTACGCTTACTATGGTGCACGACCAAGGGCATTAGAAGTCATATTTTGCTGGGAATATGCTAGCTTTTTCCTCTAAAGCTCTCCTTTTTGTATATTTGTTGTTTAGGGCCTAGTTAAACTTGCTGATTTTGGAGTTGCGACTAAATTAACGGAAGCTGATGTGAACACACATTCAGTGGTTGGAACCCCATACTGGATGGCCCCTGAGGTATGCTAGTCCCCTTTATTCTTGTTTATGCCTGCTGAATTGTTCGTTAGGGGCACTGACATGCTGGATTAACTCAAAGCTTGGATTGAGAGATTCAGATAATTAGAGGGCTTTACTTTTCTCTCTTTTTTGGGCTTGTGGCCTTCTACCTAGTCTTTTTTTTGCTATTCTCTAGCAGCAACCTTTTGTACTTTACAAACTTTGAAAATTAATAAAAATACACAGTGGGGAAACCCACTGATCAGCCTCAAAGATACATGCTGGATTATTTTCTTAACTCCTGCTTGCTAGTTACTTAGTTTTTTTATTGTTGATTCTCTTAAAGGTGTTGTACTGTTCCATTGTACTTTGATAATCAATTTTGAAGCATTACTTACAAACAAATGAATAATACAAGCATCAGTTTAGTGTTAATTCATCAAGTGTATTATCACTTAAGGAAAAAACCATTTACCAAAAAGAGCATTAATTAAATTTTCTATTTGTCCTTTTGGTTGCTGAGAGAGTTTGTTGAAACTGTGAGTATGAGGTCAATGAACTAAATTATGGCAGTGTGGCAGATGGCTTTGAGTAATTTACACTACTATTTTCTTTTCTATGGTGATAATTCTGACACAAAGAAGCAGCAACTGTATGGTGCGAAAGTAAGACTTCATCCACTAGATCTGCTCCAGGAGACCAGGACATAAAAACTAGTAACCTAAATTGCACAAAGTGCTATTAGCCTCCGGAATACTGTAAAATATAGCAATATCAATACTGCTGATATAGTAAAATTAATTTGGAACGGAGGGAATATCATCACAGCAGGCGTTACCAAACAGAATATCATCGCAGCAGGTGTTAGTATATGGCAGTTATAACTGTCGTCTGAGGTTCCATTAGATTTGAACTTGTTGCTATTATAATATATTATATTATCATGATATTTTGACTCCTCTTTAATCTTGATCATCTCTTTTCTGTATTAGGTCATTGAAATGTCTGGTGTTTGTGCTGCTTCAGATATCTGGAGTGTTGGTTGCACTGTTATTGAGCTACTGACATGTTCTCCACCATATTATGAACTACAGCCCATGCCTGCACTGTTTCGCATTGTTCAGGTTGATTAGCTGCAGCTGTTCCATCTCTCTTCCCTTCAAAAGGCACTGTTCATTCAGCTGTGCATATTATCTAAAATTCTTTAACTCATGTGATACAGGATGTGCATCCACCAATACCAGAAGGATTCTCTCCTGAGATTACTGATTTTCTGCGTCAATGTTTTCAAAAGGTTCTATATTGTACCTCCTTGCTATTTTAGAGGTCTCAATTATTTTTCTAATTGTTTGTTGTTCTGACTTGAAAAAACACTTGTAGGATGCGATACAACGACCTGATGCAAAGACATTGTTGATGCACCCATGGCTGCAAAAATCGAGACAACAGCCTGTTCGATCACCGAGGTAACTCAAAATTTATAAGACCAATTCATAGTAATGTTTTGGGTGACACCGTGACAGTGAAAAATCAGAAGAACCAATAATGTAATACAATCTAGGAAAAGTAAAAACATTGTGGAACCACCTGATAGCCCCAGAATTTGACCTTTCTTTAGTCACTTAACTAGTCTGTGGTCTGCACACTGGACCTGCACTTGTCAATTTTTCTTCCAGTATAGCTAAAATCCTGGTAATTTTGTTATTTGTTTAGTGGTTGAGTGTGAACAATTGTCTAGAGGTTGTTAGGTTGCAGGACTAGTGGACTTGATTTAGTTCTGAACGCAGCTTTCGCACCAGAGATGCTTCTGGATTTTTTAAATTGCTTTAACTTATATATTTCAAACTTTTGGCCTGCTGTTGAAATTTTTCATAGTTAAATTCTCCTTATTTTTAACATAGTTATGTTGGTTCTCAACCAATGTATTGCACTGACTAGATGACACACGCACACACAAGAGACTAGGTAGAAACTCTTCACGAATGACACAAGAAGCTGGGGCAATTTTCCTTATCTTATTTCTTGCTGCTACTTGGTGCTCTGATTGGGGATACAAGGGTGGTATGTATACTACTTCAAGCTTCATCGGAAGCACTAGCTAGCAGTGTGAAGACCAGCGATGAAGTCAAGACATGCTGACATTCTATCCTGGTATTCTATCCTGACTACTTAGTGTTCATATATTTATCCTTACGGATATGGGGATTAGTATTTCTTTTCTGAAATTTCTGTCCTTAGTGTTCATATATTTCCTAAGCACATCAGTTTTACAGTATCACCGAAATTCGAAGTTGAGTCAGTTTTACAGTACCACTGAAATTCGAAGTTGAATCACTGTTTCTGCGGGTGCAAGATTTTTAGCAGTTATGGTAGAGCGCGAGTGGTGTGTATGGTAGATTGTTTTTGTCACCCAAAAAGTGAAATGACCCATCTAGTAATCTTCATTGTTGTCTGAACTTGCATCTAGTAATCTTCTCATCCTAAGCTAATTTTCCGAGACGAATGTGTGCCAAGTTCTCTTATCATGCGTATCAAATTTGATGTATGAATATAGGAACAGAGAGCAAAATGTTTTATTTGTTGGCATGGATCAGACTTGATATTTGTTTAATTACATAAATACAGGAATATCACAAGGTGTAATCGAACTAGATAGGGTACCACAGCTAAGTTTTTTTGTCTTTTTTTTGGAGGAAGGATACCACAGCGAAGTTAATTATACATAACCATGAGAATATTGCACGGCTTAGTCTTTTTAAGTGGAGTAGTACAGTCCAGATGATTATACATAATGTCTGAGCAAGCATGTTATGTAGTGATACGGCAGAAGTTAATAGGTAAGTTGGTACCTTGATGGTGAATCTCTGATTCACTTGTTGAACTGTGTCTGTGTCTTCAATTTCTGAACCAAAATGGCTGGAGTGCACAAATGGTACTCTTGGTCCTGATTGTCAAGGAGAGAAGTGAGTTAAGTTAGTACATTAGTGGATAGTAGAGTGAAGTTAATATAGTGCAACGTCATGGTGTTGTTCATTCAGTTTATCAGTACCTCGAGTGCTTACCTGGTGAGTTTAAGCTCCTTTTTTAGGTGGGAGCAACACCTTGTTTACTTCATTTTTTTCATTAGTTGCACTGCAAAAAAATAGACTGCATATGAGTTGACAGTATAAATTCAGTTAGCTTTGTTTTTATAGATTAGATGTAGGGCACCCGCCTTTTTTAAGCTGGTGTGTTGGTTGACTTTTTTTTTCCTTCTCTTGCTCTCTGTTGTTGAGCTTATGTTCTGTAATAAAGACGTGCGATGGTTCCATATAAGATTGTTGCTGGGAATTGAAACAATTTATTGTTTGTTGCATTTGCTTACCTCTCCCAAGTCTCAATTGGTGGCCTCTATGATGTCATTGGCAGGTGTTGCCTGTGAGTTTCTGCTGCCTGGTGGTGGGGTTGACATGCCTTCAGACAAATCAAGCTGTGCAGGTTCTTGAGTAGTTGTTGGCAGTTTGGAGTGATTGTTGGATGATGTTTCTTAATCGGTAGTGCTGATCAATTGAGAACTCGAGACGTGGAATGTTATGTTGTCAGCATCGATGGTGTAACCTTGGCGACAAACAACACATTTTCTTCCAATTGTACTGCTTATAACATGTGGCACATAATCTGTTTGACCTCTCGCTGTTTCGACGACCAAAACTGCGTCATGGCCTGTAAGTGTATTCTGTGGTTGCTGAAAAACATGAATTGTCCTATCACCTCCTTATTATTTTCATTAGGCTGCATATCTTTTGAATTGACAGATAGCCTGTAGTACCTGTGAACATTGCTACTTATAGTTTCCATATATGAAATCATAGAGTCTGCTCTATCTTTGCAAATTAGTTTGTGGAACTGTATGTGTATAGTGGCTTACCTCTCCACAATAAGAGTTAGCTTTCGCGTGGAGCAGGAATTACATGCCATCAAATTGCTTAGTGTTTATTGTTTCTAACCTTTATCGTATGTTTGACAATTCCGGAATTGGTATATTGACAGGCCAGCGATTTAAGGATGTGTTTTTGAAGGCCAACATTACTGTGAAAGTATTAGCACATTAGCTGTCTAAATATGGATTTAATGAATGAATATTTCCTGCATACTCTGTACGAAGCAATGTACCTGAATACTGGGCAAAGACCATGCCGACAAAGCAATGTAGTCTAGGTAACTCTACAAAAGATTTTAAGAATTGCTGGCATATGTAACTCTACCCAGGAACAGCCAAATAATTCACAGGAAGACCTGAGAAAAATGCAGAATATGGAAATAGTCAGGAACAAATCAAGAAAGTAGGAAATGCAAAACAAAAATCGCAGGAAAGCCAGACAAACAACGAAAGAGGTTGGGAAGATCCCACTTCACCAAAAGCAGGGACGCAAAACCACCATCTTGCAAAGCAAACAAGTCAGCTGAAATATCATCAACAGAACTCTGATCCCACTGAATTCATATTGGCTTGGTCCTGCAATGCACAAACACAAACCAAAATTAGAAGAAGAGAGATGGATTGACAAACAATATTGGAGTTTCCGCATGACGGCGGCTCCTAGATGCAGTTGCTCCTTATTTTATTTGTACAAATGAAATACAGCCGTAGGTGTCTCTTATTCTCTTTTGTTGTCAATAAACAACAGAAATGTGCCGATTCACATTTGATCAAGAAACTTAAGATTACACAAAAGGAGAATCAGTAAGCCTTGGTGTTACCATTCAAGCTTGTGATTTTGCGTATGATCCTAAGCTAGTAAGCTACCCATCACATAGATTCCTCAGATTATGCTCCACCACTGCCAGAATTCTCCGGGATTCGTAGTTGTGCCAATGAATGTGCAATTCCAGCTAAATTATATGCATCCATGTTAATTCAGTAGCCCATAGAAAAGAAAGAATCCGAGCTGCCGTTCTAAAACTTACAAACATAATTGATTGTGTGCATCGCAAGAAGTGCAAGACCAGCAAGCATTCAGCCGAGGGCTACCATCGGCATAGCCTCCTCCTTTTTTAAAAAATTCTACGCCGATGGCCACCCTCGGTGTAGCCTTGAAATTTTTTCCCCTCCACGCAACCCCCGCCGGTGGATCGCCTTTTTAAGTTTCAACTGAATGATAGAAAATGATAAACAATTTAAAAAATAAAATCGTTTGAGACTCTTGTATGTTACGTAACCTACTATTAGGAGAAATTGGCAAGTTTGAATTTCAACTTTTTTTTGCAAAGAAAGTTTATTTTTCAGTAAAATGGCATTATCTTTTGCATACGAAGTCGGGAAAAATGTATAACCTATCAAAATGATCGTCCCAAAAAGTTCACATGGGAATACACTCGGGTTTACTCGGTTGGCATTTTTTTAGATTCTCAAAATTCCAAATGGAAATATGAAAGCAGGATGGTTTTAGTTTTTGCAAGAAATTCATGATTTTATATTTTTATATTTTTTTAAATTAAATTAATACTTGCATCTTGCATAAAGATTATTATTAATTAATCTGCTGTTTATTTAAATAATTATTTAAAATTTAAAATAATAAGGAGTTGCGATATCACGGTTTAAGGATTAGTACGATTGATATCACGGTCTAAGGATTATACGATTTATATCATGTTTTGTTTTTTTCATGAAAGTTCAACCGGAAGGAACGAAGATGTTAAGTGTGCTAGGGATGGATGATGGGTGACCAAATTAGAAAGTTTGACCATTCGTATAATTTAACCTAATATTAAGTGTAGTTAGAGTTAAAATGATACATGTGTCGGCGTGGAACCATTTCCACTAATTTTCTTTGATGAAAACTCATTTACTTTAGTAGGAACCTACCTACAAGAAAGTTAGCATAATCGTTTCCATCGATAGCGAGACGCTCGTGGTGACTTTGTCAATTTCAAGACCCGCCGAATTAGTTTCTTGGACTTTGTCTCTCAAAATTGTTTATAGAGGTAGGGTGTACGTGTGTGCATTTATGAGTGTATGCACGTATATGTGAGCATCTACGTCTGTACTGTGTTTCGTAAAAAAAACTTGTTAAACTTTTTTTGGATCCACATAGAGGAACACATCAGTGAGGTGACTAGTAGAAAAGAAGAAGAACTAAGCACAACTATCTTCAGCGACGGTACTATATTTCGTGAACCCTTGAGGAAAAAAATGGTTTTCCTAGTATGATGGCAAGTGAATTTCACACTGTTGCAGGTAGAGAGAATATTATTTTTTTCAAAAGCGTGGGTAGAGAGAATATTGCTTATTGTCGGTGTTAGCCAAGATAACTCCATCGTCCTAGGAAAATGAATATGTAAACAGAAAATGATGAGAGATACCCAATTACCCATCCATGAGAATGAAAAAAATAAGAATCGATCCATTTATTTCTAGAAAAAAGAGAAAGCATGCAGCAAGAAGAGGAGAAATATATGGAAAGATTGATCCAAACCTTTTTCTCCACCTCCGATGAGAAACCACCGCCGACCTCCCTCGCAGCCATCGCTGGCCGGACCGCCATCCACCCTACCCGCGGCTGGTGCACTGCCGCGTACTTCGCTGCCCTGCCCCAAGCTCCCTCCCACCGCCGATCCATCACTTCCCCGGCCACCACTGTAACTCCGTCGAGCGACTACATCCTCTCCGGTGCCGGCACAACCCCCCACCCCTAGTTTCTTTGCTCCCCTCCACCGCCTCAATCGCGGCCAGCCGTGCCGTCGGTGGCTCCGGGTTGCGCTCACCAGGAAGAAGAGATAGGAGAGGATAAGGAGGCACAACAAAAATCTAGATGCGTTGATCTGATGGTGAGCCCTAAACTAATTCCCAGTTAGTTGAGAATTAGCAAAACCGGAAAAAGAAAACATACGAAGGCAGAGGCGCCAGATGAGAACTCATGAAATTTCCATGCGAAAAGGAATTCGATAGAGGGGCCCTGGATGATGACCCACGAGACGGCGAGACGCTAGTCGAAGACAGCTAATCGCCAGTCGGGCGGCCCCGCTATCCTCGTTGGCTTCCGCACACTTCAAAAAGTATAAAATCCCCGACTTCCTCATTTCCGTTACTTTCCCACGCCTGCAAAAAAAGAAAGAAAAAACTATAATTAATTTCTCTTTGTTCTCCGTCGCCTTCTTCCTCTCCCAGCTCTTCCTCCTGCAACACAACAGACTCCAATTCCCTTCCCACCCCAAACCCTAAAAACCCGAATGGCCCTCGCCGCGAGCTCGCCAGCGGCCCCTCGCCGTCGCCGGTGACCGCCGATCCGCCCGCCCCCGCCGGCCCCGGCCGTCCCGAGCCGCGGCCGCCCGAATCTCGGAGGGAGGGGACGAGATGGCGTCCAGGCCGCATAACCAGAAATCCAAGACGCTCGACAACAAATACGTGAGCCTCCCCGCGCCCCGCCGCCTCGGATCCGGCGGAATTGGTGTTTCGGTCCTCAGAATTTTCCGTTTCGTTTCGGGGGAATGCTTCTCTCACTCAGTCTCTGTGTGTGGGCGGGTTGTCTGCAGATGCTCGGAGATGAGATTGGGAAGGGCGCGTACGGGCGCGTCTACAAGGGGCTCGACCTGGAGAACGGCGACTTCGTGGCCATCAAGCAGGTCTCGCTCGAGAACATCCCGCAGGAGGATCTCAACATCATCATGGTGAGGATTCCCTTCTTGTCCTGGCTTCTCATCTGACGTGTAGCATGCCCCGCCCGAGTCACAGTTACCTGAAATGCGGTTTCCAGTAGATAAGAATCTTTGACAGCATTAACCCAGACACTAAGATGTGAGACTGGAAGCTAGAGTAATGCGGCTTTGCTGTCGGTTACGTGCCGGTTTTGTTCGGTAGCGTGCTGTGGAACTCAACCCTTGGACCTGAGGATTTCATTTGTAGCTCGTTGTGCATTTGTCGAGTGTGGTCATATGTAGCAGGTGATGGAACTGGAAGCTATAGTAGTGCATCTTGCTGTCGGTTATGTTGTTTTGTCGGTAGCGTGACGTGGAACTGAATCCTAGGGCTTAGTTACGCTAGCTAAGAATCAGATATCGTCAGTCGAGAACAACAGCCGTTACGATGAGACTAGAGTAATAATGCAGCTCGGTGTCGGCTACATTGTTTTGTTCGGTAGCGTGACGTGGAACTGAATCCTAGGGCGTCGTCATGCTATCTTAGTTACGCTTGTCCTCACCACGCTTCCTATTTAACCTGCCAGGGATTGTAATTACAGCACAGGACATGTATACTAGCGATATATATTTGGACCTGATGATTTAATTATGTAGCATGTGAAATCTTTTTTTCTCAAATTCATGACATAGATTTTTCACAAATGTAGTACATTGTATGTTTGTCGAGTGTGGTCATACGGAGGATCTCCTTTTCAAATTCATGACATAGATCTAACAAATGTATCTCGTTGTGCATCTGGCGAGTGCGGTCATATGGAGCTTGTGAGTTTATTTTTTTTCAAAATAGATGATATGTACCTTGGCAAACGTGGACTTGGGAAAGAAACACCTACACCTTGGCAAGTGTGGACTTGGGAAAGAAACACGACAGTTCACACAGTCATATGTGATGTCCACTGCTGCTTCATTATCTTCTATATTTATGTGACTGGTGTAGTTTCCTAGATTACACGTGCACTACATACCTCCGGAACTCGATTAGCTAAACATAATATCAGTAACATTCCGTTAAAGTGTTTCACGGGGATTTGATTGTTTCCTCAACTGTTACAAAGTACTATTGCTAGTACACAGCCTTGTAATTTGTAAGCACCATGAGCTCTTGAACCTTCACGTTCTTCCTGTAGCATCTGGCCTTAGCGGCCAGACCGTCTAAATGGGAAATCGTCATGATTGATATTTATGCTGGGCCAATATGTGACCCAACTGTTGAAGTCCATATATAAGTGTCGGGGTTGGCAAAGATTAATACAAGTTTCTAGGTACTAGTAGTTTCTATAAGTTATATAGCTATGTACTACTAATAAATATTCTCGAAATTAATTTTTAGAATTTAACCTGTTAGCGTTACATCTCATGAAAGTGGAGTGACACTAGTGATGCACTTTGTTGATTCCTTTTGTTACTTGGTGCATGTATAGGTTTAGTGCGGAAATGTTTGTAATTGTCATGTACTACAAGTAATTGTACACAGAATAGATCTTAGTTAAATTTAGTGAATACAAGGCTGTCTAGTAGCACAGATGCTGCAAGGTGGGTTGCCTGCTACTTAACTGCTTCTGTTAAGCACACTGGGTTCCTAGAAGCTGCATGTCTCACATTCTTCTTATTGGTGCGAACATTGTAAAATATCCGTATCAACTTTTTTGGATCTGCATATCATTTTCTTAATCAGCCTTTTAGTTTTCGGTATTTTTCTTGGAGTGTCACCATTTTGTACACTACCTTTACATCATTATAATGTTGGATCTCTAACAAATTATTGCTTATGTGTATGATATTAACTGTTCTCCATCGTCTGCTGGTGTGGCCTAATCAGCAAGAAATTGATCTACTGAAAGTAAGTGTTTCAACAGTACTCAATAAGACAATTAGCCTCACATTTCCCTTCGTTGTTAACTCATCTCATATCCCTTCCTACTCCTAGTCTATTTTGCATCTTTACCCCATTTCCTGTTTACTTAATTTTGCTGTTACCATTTTCTACTATATTTAAATTCATGTGTGCCAAATATATGCTTAAAAACAATGAGAGGCACCCTTCCCTCAGTTGACATTTTAAATAATTTGTGTTTACTTATTTTTGAATGTTCGCCTAGCTATGTAAATGTTGTGATAGAAATTAATATGGATGATCAAAAGTGTATGAAATGGTCTTCCTTTTTTGATATGGTATATGGATACTAATAGAATGCACTTGTTTTTTATCCCTCCTAACATATAGTTACAAGTACCTTGATTTTTTAACATCTATTACACTCCTCCTTTCCTTGATGCAAATGTTTTCGAGAATTGTGTTGCTTGGAGCTGAAGGTTTTGTTACTTTATGCAGAATCTTAATCACAAAAATATTGTGAAGTATCTTGGATCATTAAAGACAAAGAGCCACCTCCATATAATTCTAGAGTAAGAAATCCCGAGTCTTCGCCGACAATATCTTGATAAGAAGTACATGCACACCTGTAATTTTAGCATGGAAGTTCTGATAACTGTGTGATGGTTGCAGGTATGTGGAAAATGGTTCACTTGCTAATATCATAAAGCCAAACAAATTTGGACCATTTCCTGAATCATTAGCTGCCGTTTACATTGCTCAGGTGAATATATGGTGATTACTGTGACTTTACATTTTTTTTTCTGCCATGTCTGCTTCTAACTTGTACATAAGCGACCAGGTGTTGGAAGGCCTTGTTTATCTGCATGAGCAAGGTGTCATACATAGAGATATCAAGGGTGCAAATATATTGCTCACGAAAGAGGTAAATGGTCCATCACTTGCATATTTGAGCATATTTTTTATTTGGTTTTACTTCTGAGAATTGATAACTGAAGCCAGTCAACAGCATCTTTTAAGAGCTATTCCCTCTGTTAGGGATTATAAGGCCCGAAGGATAATTCGCTAAGACCAAGAAACTACATAATTCATCTCATTAATTACTGCATGCACCAATAGTTTCACATGCATTACAGAAGATAGAGAAAAAGGAGAACACACATTGGGGGGAGAGAGGGCAATAAATGAGAGAGGCCTTGTAATGTCTAACAATTTTAAAAGCTCATAGGCCTTATAATCCCTATTGGGGGTAGTAATAAGCAAAAATTATAGAAGGGATATGGCCCCTTTTAACAGGTCTGGAAATGATATTCTGAATGTTATGTTTTAAATCTATATTTTGAATGAACTTTCTGTTAATAATAAAATAAAATAAAGTGCAGGGAATGGGCACGCTAGGATGAACTCATGGACGTATAGTAGCCTAGCAGTTTTTTTGTTGTTGTTGGTATAGAGAACTACAAATGTATGGTAATGTTAGCTGATTTTATTGTCTGCTCTTGATGCTTTGGATAGTAAAAAAGGACAAATCCAATACAATATGATGATTCTCAAAGCATGTTAGCATGTTGGAACCTATGATTTTTGTTGCTGTATAGTGAATATTATGTGCATAATCAAGGAAGCACACAACTTGAGTATATTTGCAGTTATTGGATTGTACTTCTTCCACTTGATAGAGACATAAAGTACTAGTATGTGTGTATCTAATAGCCACAAGCATGTTTCCACAGTTGCAGTGACATGGAGGAAATAGCTAGTTAGCCACTAATATATTTGCATGGCAATATGTAATATGATTGATGAGGCGCATGACCAAACTTGAAATCTACACTTACTATGGTGCATGACCAAGGGCATTATTAGAAGTCATATTTTGCGGGGATTACCTCTAAAGCTGTTATCTGTCTATATTTTTTTGTTTAGGGCCTAGTTAAACTTGCTGATTTTGGAGTTGCTACTAAATTAACTGAAGCTGATGTGAACACACATTCAGTGGTTGGAACCCCATACTGGATGGCCCCCGAGGTATGCTAATTCCCTTTATTTGTCGAAACTGTGATTATGAGGTCAATGAACTGAATTATGCCAGTGTGGCAGATGGGTTGAGCGATTTACACTACTATTTCCTTTTCTATGGCGTTAATTTTGACACAGAACCAGCAATTGTATGGTGCGAAAGTAATACTTCATCCACTAGATCTGCTTTAGGAGACCAGGACAAAAAAAAGCTTACTCCCTCTGATCCATGATTAGTTTATTACAACTTTGTACTAAATTTGTGACCCATATGATGGAGGGAGTAATAAATTTCCTAAATTGCACAAAGTGCTATTGACATCCTTAATATTTTGTTTTTGCGAATAACATCCTTAATACTATAACATATACTAGTAAAATCAATACCGCTGATTTGTACCATCACAGCAGGTGTTACCAGACAAAATTGATCAAATCTTTGAACTTTTGACTATACTTACTATTGCAAGGCTAGTATGTGGCAGTTATAACTGTTGTCTGAAGTTCCATTAGATTTGAACTTCTTGCTGTTATATCATATTATTATTGATATTTTGACTTCTCTTCATTCTTCATCATCTCTTTTCTGCATTAGGTCATTGAAATGTCTGGTGTTTGTGCTGCATCGGATATCTGGAGTGTTGGTTGCACTGTTATTGAGCTACTGACATGTTCTCCACCATATTATGAACTACAGCCCATGCCTGCACTGTTTCGCATTGTTCAGGTTGATTAGCTGCAGCTGTTTCATCTCTCTTCCCTTCAAAAGACACTGTTCATTCAGCTATGAGTGCATATTACCTGAAAATTCTTTTACTCATGTAATTCAGGATGTGCATCCACCAATACCAGACGGATTCTCTCCTGAGAGTACTGATTTTCTGCGTCAATGTTTTCAAAAGGTTCTATATTGTACCTTGCTATTTTAGAGGGCTCATTTATTTTTTCTAATTGCTTGTTCTGACTTGAAGAAGCACCTGTAGGATGCGATACAGCGACCTGATGCAAAGACATTGCTGATGCATCAGTGGCTGCAAAATTCGAAACGGCAGCCTGTTCGATCACCGAGGTAGCTCAAAATTTATAAGATCATTTCATTCTAATGTTACAGGTGACACCAACACACCGTGACAGGGAAAACCCATACAAACCAATAATACAATACAATCTAGAAAAATAAAACATCGTGGAACCACCTGACAGCCCCAGAATTGGACATTTTTTAGTCACTTAACTAGTCTGTTCAGCACGCTAGACCTGTACTTGTCAAATTTTCTTCAAGTATTGGTAAAATCATGGTAGTTTGTTATTTGTTAATGATCTGGTGTGAACAATTGTCTAAATGTTAGGTTGCAGGACTAGTTGATTTGATTTAGTTTTGAACGCAGCTTCCGCCAGAGATGTTCTGGATTGTTTTTATTGCTTTAACTTATATATTTCAACTTTTGCCTGCTGTTGACATTTTCATAGTTAAATTCTCCTTTTTAACATATTTAGATATATGAATAATTTATTTATTTATTACTTATGTCAGTTCAAAGCTATTGATTCACTAAAAGGCATTGCCACTTGCACCCTTTAACTGTTTTTTTGTTTGAGAGTAGGTTATCACGTGTACCATGTGATTTAACTGTTCTTTTCTTTCTAACAAGCATGTATCGTGCTCTTGCTACATATTGAGTATGTCTGTTCCATGCTCATTCCAACTGTTCTTCCTCATGCAATTTCTCATACTTTGTAATATTGGATATTAACAAGTATAGCAATGTGAGTATGTGACAATCAAATCTACAAATGTTTAATTGTAAATCTCAACAAAATTATTTGTCCACATAACTGCTACCAACATCCAACATTGCTTTTATTATCTTTCAAAAGTAACTTGGATTGATAGACTACTAAGCATAAAATGTCCATGATTTGTTCTTACAATAAGGCATGTTGACGAGGATGATCCAGTCCCAATTGGCTCACCAGGAGAGACACAATCGGTCGTGGCTTCTGACATTGAACAGGTAAGCTCAGGGTTCTTTTCCTAATATGTTCATTTCAATGCATGGTAAGAGTTAAAAATCTTGTGGTAAACCCACAAGATTATAATGGTCACAGTATATTAACTTCTTTTATTTATAATATTGTACTAGGATGATAAAAGAAAAGAGCTGGTTTCTGAATCTGCCAGACATGGTAAATCTGACGAGCTTAATGATGGAAAACCTGCCGAAAGCAGTAGTTCAAACACTGGGGAACTTATGAACGATAATGTGGTTCCCAGTAAAGATCCTACATTGGGTTTTCATGAAAAAGTAGCGTCGGAATCTTCTTCTAGAATTAGTGACTTAAATGGTAAGGTAATACATGAACTGTCGCAAGATGGTCTGCCAAGTGAGGTAGCTAGGAGCGGCCAAGAATCAAAAAAAGGTGACAGTAAACATTTAGAGCTTGAAGGTAAAGACCGTTCAAGTTTTGAAGATGATGACGCTTTCTCCTTCCAGGCTGGGAGACAGAATATCAATTTCCCAAAGGTTAGAACTCTCTCTATGGTAATTTGGCTTTGTGCACAGAAAAAATCTAGTGCCTTCTTGGGCAAGAATACAGATACTTAATTCTTTACAGCATTCATTTATATTGTGTCGTTACAGGAGGCAAAACCTTTAGTTGAGGGAACTAATGGACTAAGTAGGTTCAGTGACACTCCTGGAGATGCCTCTTTCGATGATTTATTTGACAAGCGAGGAGATCATGGGGCTGAAGCTTCAACATCTGCTACTGCCCAAGAGCTTCAGTATAATGGTCGACAAAATGACCTTGCCAAGGAGCTCAAGGCTAGGATGGCAGAGAAGCAGAAGGAAAATGAAAATGAGCCAATGAATGGTGGGAAGCTTCTTGAATTTATACGCTTTAGGGATGGCGATCTTGATGGACAGGTATTGCTTTCACTACTATGTTTTCTATTTCCCTTCTTTAAAAATACAAAAGATGGATGAGATTTTGAGGATTGTAGCCCATTGTACAGGAATTTCACGACAACATTCCAGGAGAGAATCTTTTTCCTTTACAGGTATGCCCTTTGCTAGAGCTGTGATATATTTGGCAACAAAAAGTGCATTTATTTTGAAGAGCATTTTTCATAGTGTGACAGCTGTCCTGCTAAACCATTTTATTCCATAAATTTTAAATATGATAAAGTGTCCAGCTTCAGTAGCAACTGAGAAGTGGCAGTAATTTACCTTGGTCCTTGGCAGCGGCAGCGATCTACTGCTTTGGTTGCAAATTGCCAGGCCACATTAAATGCCAATTGTCTAAACCTAGATATGTTGTTCTTCAAGATGTTTTAGGTGAAATGCCATGTATTTACAGTACATTATATTAGTTCGGTTTTGATCCATTTGTAGCTGTTAGTTATCCTGTCTTATCCATTCATTGTCTATGTTTCCAGTCTGTGGAATACAGCAAAATAGTAGCACAGCTGAAGCCCGGGGAAAGTGAAGAAGTAATATTGTCAGCATGCCAAAAGCTTATGCTGTTTTTCAACCACCGGCCAGAGCAAAAAAAGATTTATGTGTCACAGAACGGTTTCCTTCCATTGATGGAGCTTCTTGAACTCCCCAAAAACCGTGTATGAAGTTTTACATTAGCTTTATGAAGTCTTATTGCTGGTCTTTATGCTGAAAAATATCTTTCTATTTTCTGCAGATTATATGCTCTGTTTTGCAGCTCATCAACTACATTGTAAAAGATAATACAGGCTTCCTAGAAAATGCCTGTCTTGTTGGCCTTGTGAGACTTTCGTTCCACTTCTGAATTAATTTATGTCCTCTAAATTGTGTTGATAACATGGAATAGATAATTGATATTAGGATTTATTTATTTGCAGATTCCAGTGGTGATGAATTTTGCTGTGCCAGATCGTGCAAAGGAAGTCCGGATGCAAGCATCCTTTTTTCTTCAGCAGCTTTGCCAAGCCAGGTTTATTTCCTAACATAGTTAGTCCTGTCTAACTATATTTAAATCCAAGTCAACAGAATAACATGGTTGTTACTAATTGTCAGTTTTCCATTTGCAGCACCTTGACGTTGCAAATGTTCATTGCATGCCAAGGGATCCCTGTATTGGTTAGTTTTTTGGAGCCTGATTATGCAAAGTTCAGGTAAGTCTGTACATTTTTGTAACATTTCCTTTAGATTTTCCTGGTGTATCCTTTAGTATTACCAAATTTTCATTAATCACTAATAATTCCATAATATTGTAAATTAGCAGGGAAATGGTTCACCTTGCAATTGATGGCATCTGGCAGGTCTTTAAGCTTCAGCATTCAACTCCGAGAAATGATTTTTGTCGCATAGCAGCCAAAAATGGAGTACTTCTCAGGCTAGTCAATACTCTCCATAGCTTGAATGAAGCAACACGATATGCTTCCATCTCCGGGTCAGGTGTTTCAGTGGCACAGAATGGTTCCACCCCCAGACTAAAATCTGGCCAACTAGATCTGCCAATGCTAGAAAGTTCTAAAGCAAGGCTGGACCATTACCATTCATCTGGTTCCCTGCAGTCTTTACAAGCAGATGCAGATAAGCATAATATTTTATTGGAACCTTCAGCATCACCTAGGTTCAGCGATATAGCTGCTGCTGGTCACATCGATAGAAATGATAATGACCTGGTTAGGCCACAAAGGCTTAGTGTTTCTGGAGGAAGGTCATCAACAGACAGATCTCCGAGGCATATAGAATTAGTATCAAATGGGCATAGTAGTGGTCAGAACGATCAAATCCGACCTCTACTGAGTTTGTTGGAGAAAGAACCACCCTCTCGGCATGTATCTGGACAACTTGATTATGTCCGTCACATGTCTGGACTAGAAAGGCATGAAAGTATTTTGCCGTTATTACATTCAACGGAGAGGAAACCAAATGGTGAACTTGACTTGCTAATGGCAGAATTTGCTGGTACGTTTCTTATTTCCGGTTCTCTATTTTAGTTCTTAGAATATTATTGGTATGTCTGCATTGTGCTAGTTCCTGTCACATTTATTTTCATCTCTGGGTTCTCTTTCAAACATCTCTCTTCGAAAGCACAGTACGCCTTAGCCATTCTCTCATTTCCTTTCCTTTTCCATCACTCCTTTTGATGTATGCTTATCGCATTGCTTGCTACTACTACCTCCGTTTCAAAGAATAAGGCGCACGCACATCCCAAGACGAACTTTGACCATAAAAAATGAGCAACAAAATCTTGATTATATTATATGTAATTAGTATCGTTAGATTCGTATTGAAAAACACTTTTTAATGATATTATTTTCATATAAACAATTTTTATCTATTTGAAGCAATTTTTGGTCAAACAAAAAGCTCGTAAAACGAGGACGCCTTATTCCTTGAAACGGAGGTAGTACTTCACATTTTGCTCATACCTGGGGGCTCTACTGCTTGTCTACTTCTCCCCAGTCTCTGTTCATCGGTGAGGGGTTATACTTTGGGTTTACATATGAGCTTGGAAAAGGTGTAGGTGGTGGCTGTGGCGTGGCCACAAGTCTGGCAAGGTTAAGGTTAACCCACAGCAAGCACATTGCAGGTGGTGGCAGATGGGGTGGGTGGAGGATAAAAGGTCTGGAAGGTAGAGGGGGAGATGTCAGTAGGGAAATGGTGAGTAGAAAATGCCTAAGAGTAACTAACAGATTCCTTAAAACACCGTGACCTTTAAAAATCTGGCAGTTTTAAGGGATTTGTTAGGGTTGCTCTATCATGGTGCAGACTATAACGTTCACGGTGTGACCTGTCAAGCGGCAATCACTGCTGTCCTTTTCATATAAGAGAAAGTTACACAGGAAACAAGTACTCCCCCAGTCCTGATCTAGACACAATTTAGACAAATCTGCGACATCCTTTTCCAACACATGCTGTCATCAGGGTTTCCAAATCTGGTTTCGGCAAAAGAAAAAATGAAGCTTGGTCAGAAGGCAGAACCCAGTTTATATGTCCTGCCTGATTTTTTCTTTTCTCCGTTTTTCTTCTTATGGTTAGAGCATCTCCAGCCGTCTCCCCGACGAGGCACCCAGGACGCCTTTTTTTCATCCGGATGGACGAAAACGGCCAGTCGCGTCCCCGGTTCCTCGTTTTCGTCCGGAATAAGCCTTTCATCCGTCCGGAGAGCCCAGGCCATCCCCGCCCCCCGGGAGCGCTCGGGGACTCCGGACGAGAGAAAAGCAGGGATGGGCAACGCAAATCCCTCCTCCCCTCCCTTTGCTCTCTCGCTGCCGGCACCACCCCTCGGCAATCCGCCGGCGGGTTGCCCCACCTCCGCCGTTCCTCCACCCAGCAGCCTATATTCCGCCGTTCCTCCACCCTCTGCCTATTTTCCGCCGCCGGGCAGCTCCCTCGCGTCGCTCATCGTCGACACGCCCGACAGGTGTTCGTCCAACTGCCTGGCTGGACATGGACTCCGACGAGGAGGAGGAGCAGATGTTCGCCGAGCTTCTTGAAGAAGAAACGGCGGCCGCCGCCCAAGACGAGGAGCACCTACTCATCCTCGCTTGCCTGTCCGGCTTGTACGCCGAGTCTATCATTGGTCGCCGTGGGGGGTCGGCACCAGGTCGTCGGAAGTGCAAGCCGAGGCAGAGAATGGAGGGGTACTGCATGCTCTACGCCGACTACTTCGCCGACGATCCATTGCACGGTGAGGCTGTTTTCAGGCGTCGTTTCAGGATGAGCTGGAAGCTCTTCTTGAAAATTGTGTATGCCCTTCGAGACTACGACTCCTATTTCAGATGCAAGTTGGATTGCACCGGCATGGCAGGGTTTTCCGCCCTTCGAAAGTGCACGGTGGCTATGCGGATGCTGGCATATGGAGCTCCTGCAGATGACTATCTTCGGATGGCATAGTCCACCGCCCTTGATTGTTTCTACCGGTTCTGCAGAGCGGTGATAGCAGTGTTCGGGGACTTCTACTTGAGATCACCAACTGTGGAAGCTCGAGGATTTCCAGGGATGCTTGGAAGCATTGACTGCATGCATTGGAAATGGAAGAACTGTCCGTTTGCCTGGCAGGGAATGTACAAGGGTCACAAAAAAGGCTGCACTGTGATACTTGAGGCAGTGGCTACCCATGATCTCTGGATTTGGCACTCCTTCTTTGGTATGCCGGGATCCAACAACGACATCAACGTCTTGCAGTTCTCGCCGGTCTTCTCCAAGCTTGTTGAGGGTCATGCTCCCCCGGTTAACTTTGTGATCAATGGCCGGCACTACAACAAGGGATACTATCTTGCAGACGGTATCTATCCAAAGTGGGCAACATTTGTGAAGACTATCTCAAACCCCGGTCTTCCGAAGGAGCAACAGTTTGCCAAGGAACAAGAAGCTTGCCGAAAGGATGTCGAGCCTGCATTTGGTGTCCTCCAGCAGAGATTTGCTGTAGTCCGGTTCCCCGCTTTGACTTGGTCGAAAGATCAGCTGTGGGAGGTGATGAACTGTTGTGTGTGCTTACACAACATGATTATCGAGGATGAGCGGAAGCATCCGGTCCAGAGGGTCCTCTTGCACAGCCTGACCACCAGGTGCCGGCATCGTGGGCTGCGTTCATCGCTATGCGTCAGGAGATTCGAGACTCCACAATGCATCAACAGTTGCAGGATGATCTGGTGGAGCACTTATGGACGCTTCGAGGCAACACCAACTAGTTTCCATTTGATTTCTTTGAAAACTTGTCTTGTTTTGTTAAACTGTAACATTTATTTATAAAAATAAGCCAAATGTTGGCAAAAGTGGTCAAATTCGCCAAATTATGCATGAAATTTGTCATCCAGGGACATTTTTCTCTAAAAAACGGCGAACCCCGGGTGTGCCGACTGGGGAGACGGCTGGAACTTCGGCGTTCTCCGGGCCAAAGTTTCGTCCAATCCGGCGCTAAATAGCGCCGGATTTCGGCCCGGGGAGCCCCAACGGCTGGGGATGCTCTTAGCTTGTATTATTTGTGAACTCCGCAGGCCAGTCTGTTCAAAACATGGAGCCTGATTCTTGATGTTACAGTAGCTCCTGTTAGCCACTAGGAAACAATTTCAGGACATGCTGGGTTTTTTCCTGGAGCTTGTGTACCCTGGTTTGCATTTTGATGAAACAAAATGGTAGAATAGAGACTTAGCAGAAGGGATGAGTAGCATAGCTAAAACTCAAAATCAACCAGATGGAGACATGGAAGAACCCTCCAGAGTTTAATTAATCAAAGTTTCAAACCAAGACAATCATAGCAGTGCAAGGATCAGTGTCACTGTTCCGCTCACCATCTCCTCTGACCATTGGGCTCTTTGGTTCAACTATTCCCCTGCTGCTGACTTCTATAAGTTACCCGGTGTTTCAAAAAAATACAGTCTATGTTTTTGCAAGTCTAAACTACTTATATGTGAATCCCCAGTGACAGTAGCTAAAAAGTACGTCATTGTATGTGCCTCTTTGTTGGGGGTGTGGGTGAAGCATGCAACGTTGGTACTTGTAAATGTTGTGCAAGTAATGGGGAGGGGTTTAATGTGATAGTACAACCTTCTTTATGTCCTATTTGCTCTTTGAATTTCGTGCAGAGGTTTCTAGACAAGGAAGAGAGAATGGTAACCTTGATTCTAATATAAAAGGTTCCAACAGAGTTCCAAGTATGAAGTATGCAACATCAGTCGGTCCAACAGCTTCCAATGAGGGAACATCCACATCCGGAGCAGCATCACAGACAGCATCTGGTGTGTTATCTGGATCAGGAGTGCTCAATGCAAGACCGCCAGGAAGTACTACATCATCAGGTCTATTAGCTCAAATGGTTTCTATGAGTGCTGATGTTGCACGCGAGTATCTTGAGAAAGTAGCAGATCTTCTTTTGGAGTTTGCACAAGCAGACACCGTTGTAAAATCTCTCATGTCTAGTCAAAGCCTTCTAGCACGCCTTTTTCAGATGTTCAACAAGATAGAATCTCCTATTCTTCTGAAGGTAAAGCTTGAAGCATTTTACGATCTGTTTCTGCTACCTTTTCAGGTCATTGATTTGTTTCTCTTTTCCATCTCTGCTATTTATTGATTTGTCTTTTTTTTTCTGCAGATTCTTAGGTGCATAAATCATTTGTCTGGTGACCCCAATTGTTTAGAGACACTTCAACGCACAGATGCTATCAAGCATCTCATACCAATTCTTGAACTTCGTGATGGACCTCTAATTTATCAAATACATAGCGAGGTGGGTGACTTAAACATGCTTAATTTGCCAGAAAAACATGCCAGATGTTCATGACATTGTATCCCCCCTTTTATGCTTTTTTTTAGTTTCTCTTCTTGGATTGGACTGAGAACTAATAGATCAAACCACCTACCAATTGGTAAAGATAATCAACAGAGCATAACAATGTTGTCTGCAAAATCTTACTGTCTTAATTGTTTTTAGAACAATCTTAATGGTGACTGGTTATCCAAAAATCTGAAATAGATAATTTGCCTTCTGATGTAAGTTTCTGTGCACATCATAACAGCCTCTTCCTTTCTGTTTCTAGGTCCTCAATGCTCTGTTCAACCTTTGTAAGATCAATAAAAGAAGACAGGAACAGGCAGCTGAAAATGGGATCATCCCTCACTTGATGAAATTTGTCATGTCAGAATCACCCCTAAGGCAGTATGCTCTGCCTCTGCTTTGTGATATGGCTCATGCTTCTCGCAACTCTAGAGAGCAGTTGAGGCTTCATGGAGGGTTGGGTGTGTACTTGAACCTGTTGGAGGACGATGCATGGGCATGTACTGCTTTAGATTCCATTGCTGTTTGCTTGGCTCATGACAATGATAGCAGAAAAGTAGAACAAGCCTTGTTGACGAATGAGGCCATCCAGAAGTTGGTGAACTTTTTCCGAGACTGCCCTGAACAGTATTTTGTCCATATACTGGATGCTTTTCTCAAGATAATCACGTAAGGACATGGAGGGTATCATTTCATGTTCGATGTTATCTCGTTTATAATTGAGTATATTGATAATTGCAATTTTATGCAACGTCACCGCAGGAAATCATCTCGGTTAAATACGGCAATAGCCACAAACGGATTGACGACATTGCTTATTGCAAGGCTTGACCATCGAGAAGCTATTGCGCGGTTGACTCTGCTGAAACTAATCAAGGTTTGTATATTATTAGAGTATTTGCTTTTATGATTAAGCAATTATCTATATGTCAGAGAAATGTTTCATGTAGTTACGTATGATGCAAAAATTGTACTCCGTAAGTAATATGTGATCTAATGTAATCTTTTCCAGGTTGTCTATGAGCACCATCCTCGACCAAAGCAGCTCATAGTGGAGAACGACCTTCCCCAAAAGCTACAAAACCTAATCGAAGAGCGCAGGGATGGGCAGCGTGGTGGTCAACAAGTGTTGGTCAAACAAATGGCCACCTCGCTGTTGAAAGCATTGCACATCAATACAGTCTTGTGATCTCCGGCCACCTTGTAATTTTCCTCTCAAGTTGTACATGTTTACCCTGGAGGAAAAGGTTTTCTTTCTTTTTCATCCTAGCTGTTGATTTCCCTTGTCATCAGCACCAGACAGCTTGTTGCACCTGCTCCCTCTTTTATCGGGAAAAAGGTTCGATGGTCTGGTGCAAGATAATGGGGTTTGTAAATCCATGCATGGTTGCACTTGTTTGTGCTTAGCGTGCCTTTAGTGTAATTGGTTTGTATGACCTGTCTGAAAGTTTCAATAGGACAGTTGGTGTAGACTTATTTGTGTCAGCATCTTCAGTTACTGAAATTTTAACTCCAGTTTGATTGTGTATGTCGTTTGCTTTGAGATTCAGAACTACACGTCAATTCCTGTCTAGATGTTGAAATTTTACATGGACGAGATGTTCTTTCCCCATGCCAACAAGGAACAGAATGTCATGCTCAGGGTTCTGGTGGAATTGTCTTGGTGAATATGGGTGATATTGCAGCGATTGGTTGTAGCTATGACTGTCCAAAGGGCGCAATGTATTGGGAAACTCAAAAGTAAAACGCTACACTTTGCATGAAACCCCTTTATTTCAGAAGCATTTTCCTACATTGAAGCTCAAAGCATTGGAAGATATACTGCCAAATTTGGAGAACATTGAGGAAAGTGGTTGTGGTAGAAGAAATGGCAGCAGTATGGAACTTCATCAGAGTACTTTCTGAACTGTGGTATTGTCTAATTTAGTACCTGTCCAGATTAGGTTGAAGGTCCTGATGTTTACCAGGATCAATTTGTGTTGGTGTTTAAGGCGTCACCCAATAATCCAGGTTATTCAAGTTCGTGGTGACAAACAAAAATCGTGTGCCAGCTTACTCGATCGCTGCAGCGCTACTACTGAGCTGCCGCTCTGCATCGCCATGCGCTACGCTACTGTTACTCTTGTAACAATAATCCTACATCTACGGGCTAAACCTACGGAATGGGACTTACGGGGAAACGTGCCCAGATGTGGTTGGGTGAGTGCTAGCATGCGGTTGCTTTTACGTAACTAAGTTGCCCGTACGTGTAGCATTCTCCCTCTTGTAAAGCTGGTGCATACTCCATTCTGTGAAGTGGGAAACTACTACTGTAATAAGTGAGAGGTTAAGTAAAACTAAACTCGGTTCACGAAGGGAAATGAAATAGTACTGTAATTTTTGCTTAACCAAATACACGCAGAGTTCCATTCCAAAACACATTACGAATCTGTCAGTCAGTTTTACACTGCGTCTCGTACACTTGGTTTCAGAGAAAAAACATACTAGATGAAACACCTCAGGACAAACAGAGGATGAACACTTTCCTGCAAGTCATGTAAATATTTTGGTCGGTACACTTCTTGAGCAGACAGCCGAACTCACCTGGCACCACATCATAAATTTCCAGCACACAGGAACATTGTTTATTCAGCTTCATGACAGAGCATATGGAAATTTAAAGTCTTTAGGGAAAAAAAAAAGGTATTCCTGTATCCTGATGATGGCTAGAGTCACTATGCACTCTGAGCTCCATGAGTTTTCCAGAGCTTAGTCCACTCCTCCATGGCATCAGCAGCTTTGGCGAAGACTGGATTCTTGGGTGCCAGCTTCTCCCTCACGATGCCAGCTAGCTCCTTAACACAGCCATCAACAGTGACTCCATTCCTCGAAAGCTTGACTGACTGGAAGAAGGGGAGGACATCGTCCATCAGTTTCACCCCTTCCCAGTCTTTCAGGCTCTCCAAGGCCTTGCCTGCCTCTGCATCACTTCTCATCACATAAGGTAGTCCAGTCTTCATACCGTATCCCAGACTGTCACAGACCACCTTGGCACACAGGCCATTCCATATGTCTTCAAGGGTATCCCACCTGTGGTTCCCTTGCTTGCGGATCCGCAGGCCAGGGAACATTACGGCGCCCAGAACCTCGCGGTTGAACGCAACATTGATCCCACTCACAGGCAACATCGCACCGAGTGGAACTGTCATCACAGCATCCACATAGTTTGTGTTGCGCTGGTTCCGCTTCACGACATGCGTCATCGGGTCGTAGTCCGCGTTGTGCAGCCACAGCCCACACGAGAGCATGCATTCAACCCCCTCGCGCAGGCTGAACGGGTACCCACGGACGAAGTCAGCACCCTTGCGGTACGGGTCGTACAGCGTGTTGAAGAAGAAAGGCGTAGCAGGTGTCTTCAGATTGATCATGTGCTGCGTAACAGCATCGACAGTCGCGCCGGCAGGGTCCTTGGCAGGGAGGCAGTTGTCATCGATTGAGATGACGTACTTCTTGCGCGAGACGAGGTACCCGAAGTAGCGGCACGAGTGGCCGGAGAAGTCGATGGACGTGGCGCCAAGCAGTCCCTGGATGTCGGACTTGGTGTACACCTTGACATCGAAACCCGACGGGATCTGAAGCTCCGCCGCCAGCTCCGGGTCCTTGACGACGATGACGTGGAACCGGGAGAAAAACGGCCGCCATGCCTCGAAGAAAGGGGTCAGGTTGGGCTGGAGCGCCGCAATCACAATGTCAACCTCGCTGTCGTGAACTTCCACAGTCATCTTCTAGAACTTATCGGAGCACCCTACAAGCAAGCAAGCAAACAAACAAGAGGATGTTGAGTCGGGCATCCTTCTGACATGATACTCGAACAGACAGACAGAGGGTGAAAAGCATACTTGTTGGAAGGACCGGTTGAAGTGGCTGCTTAATGTTGAGGAGCTGAACAAGCAACGTGATCTCCTCGCAGTCAGTTGCCAGAAACACCTTGAGAACCTTCTCGGTCAGCTTGCCGGCACTAAGAGTTCTCTGCCATCAGAACATCGTCAGAGATTTACCAGCATGAAAAAAGGATAAGACTAGAAGAGTATAACTGATGATTGGTTCTAGTTCATGTTGGGCTCACATAATATTGCAGAACCAAAAGCAGAGTCTAAATGGGGCCAGTAAGAGATCATCAGATATCTTAACTCAGCAGAGCATCAGATTTAAATTCCTAACTAGTCTAATATGGACACAACGACAACTCTCCTCTGACTAGTCTAATGTTCACAAATTGGCCATAAGAAAACATCTGTTCAGACTAATCATGTGTTCTTCTAGTACTGTATATTTAGGATGAGGCGACACATTCTAGACTCCAGGAGATGATTAAACAGCAGCTGAGAGTGAGATCACATAATATAGTCAATCACTGACGCACACAGATGCAACACGACACACACCTGACCTGAATCGCCCAAATCAAACACCGGTTCAGACCAGGACTACTGACCGGAAGAAACTAATCGCCACCAAAAGACAGCACATACCGAACTAGTGATCAGTGATCACCGGTGAGCAGAGCAGGGTTACGTACGCGGAATAGGTCGACGAGGATGTGGTCGGGGAGGCGGGAGAGGTCGCGGAGGTTGGCGATGCGGAGGAGCGCGGCGTCGAGGGTGAGGGTGAGCAGGGTGGGGGTGGGGCGCATCGGCTCCAGATCTGGATCTCGCGCCCGTTTTATAGCCCCCACTCGCCTCGCCTCGCCTCGCGTCGCTGCGAAGGGAAGCAAAGGTAGCGCGGCCACGTTGCCTGCCCGCCTCGATCTCGCGTCGCGTCGTTGCGTCTGCCGGCAGGCGAGGGAGGAACGAACGCGCCACCGACGAATCGGAGACTTTTTTCTTTTCAATTTACTGCCTTTTTTCTTCCGTCCCTTTGTCCACTTGTAATTTGTACTATGCACTAGTACTGCGACTGCTGCCAACTTGCCGTGCTCGATGTGGTCTCGCCGAATTTCTTGCTACGATGTCAAGAAATCAGAAGAAATAATTTAGCATGTTCTACTTTAGTCTACCTCTTAAAAATTCAGAGTTTCCGTTCCTTTTAGGTTGTTTTTCAGTATCTTTTTCGAGATGTTGAGGCGACGGTTACATCTTGAAGTCAGAATAACGGCTCTCCCCGTTCTATCCTTGTTTCGGTGGTGCGTCTAGCACTGGCGAAGGACGCGTGGAGTCTTGTGTCCGGCGGATCTCCAGGGACCCATGTTGTTTTCAAGTTCGTTGGCATGGTTTCATGTCAGTTTCTTCGAATGTACAGTTGTTATTATTGGTGATAGTTGCTGCTCTGGTGTGCTGGTTCTTCGGGGCCTTAATTAGCACGACGACTTCCTGTTTGTCTACTAAAACAAGCTCTATTACGATAAGTTTTTTCTGACTCCAGTGATGGAGGGGCGAGGACAGCGACGCGCCTTCGGCTCGTGCTAGTATTTGTAGTCGTCGCTAGGTGGTCTAAGTAATTATTTCTAACTTCTATTACTTTTTGGGCTATTTATATTATTGTTGATGATTATTAATAGAAAGGTGGAATCTTCGCAAGAAAAAGATTCAAATAATTTAGCTAGGTATTTAGCAGGTTTTATTAGGATAATGCACACTTCGAAAAAATTGACCATTAATTTGGTCATCCAATGGCATTATTTTTGTGGCATATATCTCTTATTATGTTGTTCATCAAATTAGGTGTCAAAGTTTATTATTTCTCAAAAAGCGCAACCCACCTTATAAATCGGTATGGGGAGTACTATTTTGCTTTGATGTATCACATGAAATGCAGTACCAAGGTCAATGGAATTGAGAGGTTCGAGAGGCGTCCCTCTCGCTGTAGGGCTCAAAACATGCATCTCCTATTTTTTTCAAAACTGTGAAAATGACATGCATGTAATTTGCATACAATATACATCCTCTACGGAAATGTACCGTGAATTAGGTTTTTTGAAAGTTAAACCGTGACCAAATCATGTTTCATATCAAATCATGTAGTCTATTTTTTTTTTTGAGGGAACACCATGCGGCATGCTTTATTGATCAGATAACAAAATTACATCATTTGCGAGCTTGCTAATAATAAACCTAGGAGGTTCATCGACCCAATTACAAGAAATACTAGAAGTGTAAGCATCTCTAGCAAGCTCGTGCGCCACCTGATTGGCCTCCCTATTACAAAACTCTACCGAGACACTATCAAACCCACTCCACAGAATGTTACAATCGTTATAAATTGCAGCTGATGAGGTTGCCGAAAATCCTCCATTCTTCATTGTATCTACTACCTGCATGCAATCAGTTTGGATCATAAAATTGTTGCATCCAATAGATTGGGCAAGCACTAAGCCTTCTCTAAAAGCATATGCTTGTGCCATTGGAGCATCAACCACGTGTGGTAGAAATTGATTCATCGCAGCAACACACTGGCCAGTATAGTCCCGCACTACTACCCCGATAGCTCCTCTTCCAGATTGTAACTCAAAAGCTGCATCCACATTGATCATGAGCTTTCCCTCCGGTGGCTTCTTCCACCCTTCTCTTAGCACTGCATTCGGTTTCTTTCTCGCCAACAAATAATTCTTCGCCACGACGGTTATAGACATAGCCGAACGAAAAGAGACTTGAATATTTTCACCGTGAACAAACTGTCTCCTTTCCCTCCAAATATACCAACCTGCTGTTAAAACTATTTCAGAAAAACCTACATTATCAAGAGAAGCGATGAGACCTCCTCTTCTAACAATCTCCTCCACCACAACCGAACACGATCAGTTTCCAATATTTCTTTAATTCTATCCTGTACTTGGAGGCATCTCCAAACCTCTTTTGCTCTCTCACAGCTGAACAACATATGCTTTATATCTTCACACCTAGCCATACACATTGGACAACCGCTCTGATTGCCAACATGGCGATTTGCAAGGATCTCTCGGCAAGGAATCATGCCATGAAGAACATGCCAACCAAAGATTTTGATTTTGCTTGGGATATCCAATTTCCACAAACGTTTCCAGACTAGATTGCTAGCTCCTTCGGTAATATCCACATTCCTTCCATGTCTGCAAAATTTGTAGTTCCATTGACAGTAGTACGCAGATTTGAATGTAAATAATCCTAGCCAATTATTATGCCAAGCAACAAAATCCTCTCTTCCAGGTGTTAACGGAATTTGAAGGATCCGATGAGCATCAACTGGCCAAAGAAATTCATTGATCAATTCTTCATCCCAATTTCCATCAATAGGATTCACTAGATCACTCACAAACTTAATCATAATAGACTCTTTAGGCGTCATAACTTTCAGATTGTGACTAGATGGGATCCAATTATCTTCCCATATGTTTATTTTAATAAGGTATACATTCGGTATTGTAGATATAGAGAATTTTCTCAGAAAAATTGGTTAAAAATAGTGTAACTTGACTTTCACGAAAATCAATAGGCACCATATCACGGCAAGGAGGAAGTAGTACTAAGTTTAGTGCCCTTTGATTAATATAAAGTTATCATGGGAAGTTGGGACGACGAGAGCTGAGAGAGGTTGTGGCCTCGGGAGGATGCATTGTAATTCAGTGCCCATCATTTCCTACCGTAACAAACATGATATGTAGATTAAACCTGTA
>NC_061514.1:16562378-16576012 GCF_022539505.1 Lolium rigidum | reverse complement strand
TTACATTTTGCTCATACCTGGGGGCTCTACTGCTTGTCTACTTCTCCCCGGGGAGATGTCAGCAGGGAAATGGTGAGTAGGAAATGCCTAAGAGCAACTCTAACAGATCCCTTAAAACACCGTGACCTTTAAAAATCTGGCAGTTTTAAGGGATTTGTTAGGGTTGCTCTATCATGGTGCAGACTATAACGTTCACGGTGTGACCTGTCAAGCGACAATCACTGCTGTCCTTTTCATATAAGAGAAAGTTACACAGGAAACAAGTACCCCCCGTCCCCCCCCCCCCCCGAAAAAATGAAGCTTGGTCAGAAGGCAGAACCCAGTTTATATGTCCTGCCTGATTTTTTCTTTTCTCCGTTTTTCTTCTTATGGTTAGCTTGTATTATTTGTGAACTCCGCAGGCCAGTCTGTTCAGAACAACATGGAGCCTGATTCTGGATGTTACAGTAGCTCCTGTTAGCCACTAGGAAACAATTTCAGGACATGCTGGTTTTTTTTCTGGAGCTTGTGTACCATGGTTTGCATTTTGATGAAACAAAATGGTAGAATAGAGACTTAGCAGAAGGGATGAGTAGCATAGCTAAAACTCAAAATCAACCAGATGGAGACATGGAAGAACCCTCCAGAGTTTAATTAATCAAAGTTTCAAACCAAGACAATCATAGCAGTGCAAGGATCAGTGTCACTGTTCCGCTCACCATCTCCTCTGACCATTGGGCTCTTTGGTTCAACTATTCCCCTGCTGCTGACTTCTATAAGTTACCCGGTGTTTCAAAAAAATACAGTCTTATGTTTTTGCAAGTCTAAACTACTTATATGTGAATCCCCAGTGACAGTAGCTAAAGAGTACGTCATTGTATGTGCCTCTTTGTTGGGGGTGTGGGTGAAGCATGCAACGTTGGTACTTGTAAATGTTGTGCAAGTAATGGGGAGGGGTTTAATGTGATAGTACAACCTTCTTTATGTCCTAATTGCTCTTTGAATTTCATGCAGAGGTTTCTAGACAAGGAAGAGAGAATGGTAACCTTGATTCTAATATAAAAGGTTCCAACAGAGTTCCAAGTATGAAGTATGCAACATCAGTCGGTCCAACAGCTTCCAATGAGGGAACATCCACATCCGGAGCAGCATCACAGACAGCATCTGGTGTGTTATCTGGATCAGGAGTGCTCAATGCAAGACCGCCAGGAAGTACTACATCATCAGGTCTATTAGCTCAAATGGTTTCTATGAGTGCTGATGTTGCACGCGAGTATCTTGAGAAAGTAGCAGATCTTCTTTTGGAGTTTGCACAAGCAGACACCGTTGTAAAATCTCTCATGTCTAGTCAAAGCCTTCTAGCACGCCTTTTTCAGATGTTCAACAAGATAGAATCTCCTATTCTTCTGAAGGTAAAGCTTGAAGCATTTTACAATCTGTTTCTGCTACCTTTTCAGGTCATTGATTTGTTTGTCTTTTCCATCTCTGCTATTTATTGATTTGTCTTTTTTTTTTTCTGCAGATTCTTAGGTGCATAAATCATTTGTCTGGTGACCCCAATTGTCTAGAGACACTTCAACGCACAGATGCTATCAAGCATCTCATACCAATTCTTGAACTTCGTGATGGACCTCTTATTTATCAAATACATAGCGAGGTGGGTGACTTAAACATGCTTAATTTGCCAGAAAAACATGCCAGATGTTCATGACATTGTACCCCCCCTTTTATGCTTTTTTAGTTTCTCTTCTTGGATTGGACTGAGAACTAATAGATCAAACCACCTATCAATTGGTAAAGATAATCAACATAGCAAGATCTTACTGTCTTTATTGTTTTGAGAACAATCTTAATGGTGACTGGTTATCCAAAATCTGAAATAGATAATTTGCCTTCTGATGTAAGTTTCTGTGCACATCATAACAGCCTCTTCCTTTCTATTTCTAGGTCCTCAATGCTCTGTTCAACCTTTGTAAGATCAATAAAAGAAGACAGGAACAGGCAGCTGAAAATGGGATCATCCCTCACTTGATGAAATTTGTCATGTCAGAATCACCCCTAAGGCAGTATGCTCTGCCTCTGCTTTGTGATATGGCTCATGCTTCTCGCAACTCTAGAGAGCAGTTGAGGCTTCATGGAGGGTTGGGTGTGTACTTGAACCTGTTGGAGGACGATGCATGGGCATGTACTGCTTTAGATTCCATTGCTGTTTGCTTGGCTCATGACAATGATAGCAGAAAAGTAGAACAAGCCTTGTTGACGAATGAGGCCATCCAGAAGTTGGTGAACTTTTTCCGAGACTGCCCTGAACAGTATTTTGTCCATATACTGGATGCTTTTCTCAAGATAATCACGTAAGGACACGGAGGGTATCATTTCATGTTCGATGTTATCTCGTTTATAATTGAGTATATTGATAAATGCAATTTTATGCAACGTCACCGCAGGAAATCATCTCGGTTAAATACGGCAATAGCCACAAACGGATTGACGACATTGCTTATTGCAAGGCTTGACCATCGAGAAGCTATTGCGCGGTTGACTCTGCTGAAACTAATCAAGGTTTGTATATTATTAGAGTATTTGCTTTTATGATTAAGCAATTATCTATATGTCAGAGAAATGTTTCATGTAGTTAAGTATGATGCAAAAATTGTACTCCGTAAGTAATATGTGATCTAATGTAATCTTTTCCAGGTTGTCTATGAGCACCATCCTCGACCAAAGCAGCTCATAGTGGAGAACGACCTTCCCCAAAAGCTACAAAACCTAATCGAAGAGCGCAGGGATGGGCAGCGTGGTGGTCAACAAGTGTTGGTCAAACAAATGGCCACCTCGCTGTTGAAAGCATTGCACATCAATACAGTCTTGTGATCTCCGGCCACCTTGTAATTTTCCTCTCAAGTTGTACATGTTTGCCCTGGAGGAAAAGCTTTTCTTTCTTTTTCTTCCTAGCTGTTGATTTCCCTTGTCATCAGCACCAGACAGCTTGTTGCACCTGCTCCCTCTTTTATCGGGAAAAAGGTTCGACGGTCTGGTGCAAGATAATGGGGTTTGTAAATCCATGCATGGTTGCACTTGTTTGTGCTTAGCGTTGCCTTTAGTGTAATTGGTTTGTATGACCTGTCTGAAAGTTTCAATAGGACAGTTGGTGTAGACTTATTTGTGTCAGCATCTTCAGTTAGTGAAATTTTAACTCCAGTTTGATTGCGTGTGTCGTTTGCTTTGAGATTCAGAACTACACGGCAATTCCTGTCTAGATGTTGAAATTTTACATGGACGAGATGTTTTTTCCCCATGCCAACAAGGAACTGTCTTGGTGAATATGGGTGATATTGCAGCGATTGGTTGTAGCTATGACTGTCCAAAGGGCGCAATGTATCGGGAAACTCAAAAGTAAAACGCTACACTTTGCATGAAACCCCTTTATTTCAGAAGCATTTTCCTACATTGAAGCTCAAAGCATTAGAAGATAATACTGCCAAATTTGGAGAACATTGAGGAAGGGGGTTGTGGTCGAAGAAATGGCAGCAGTATGGAACTTCTTCAGAGTACTTTCTGAACTGTGGTATTGTCTAATTTAGTACCTGTCCAGATTAGGTAGAAGCTGGTGTGTGTTTGTGTGGGTTGTGGGGGGATATCCTGATATGAGAAGTGAAGGGTCAGCGTGATGTCTGCATCAGTGAAATTCCATGAGCAGTTTATACAGCAGTAACCAATTCCATGCTGGAGAGGAGAGGTTGAAGGTACTGATGTTTACCAGGATCAATTTGTGTTGGTGTTTAAGGCGTCACCCAATAATCCAGGTTATTCAAGTTCGTGGTGACAAACAAAAATCGTGTGCCAGCTTACTCGATCGCTGCAGCGCTACTAATGAGCTGCTTTGAAGCTGCCGCTCTGCCTCGACATGCGCTACGCTACTGTTACTCTTGTAAAGCTGGTGCATTCTGTGAAGTGGGAAACTACTACTGTAATAAGTGAGAGGTTAAGTAAAACTAAACTCACTTCACGAAGGGAAATGAAATAGTACTGTAATTTTTGCTTAACCAAATACACGCAGAGTTCCATTCCAAAACACATTACGAATCTGTCAGTCAGTTTTACACTGCGTCTCGTACACTTGGTTTCAGAGAAAAAACATACTAGATGAAACACCTCAGGACAAACAGAGGATGAACACTTTCCTGTAAGTCATGTAAATATTTTGGTCGGTACAATTCTCGAGCAGACAGCCGAACTCACCTGGCACTACATCATAAATTTCCAGCACACAGGAACATTGTTTATTCAGCTTCATGACAGAGCATATGGAAATTTAAAGTCTTTAGGTAAAAAAAAAAAGGTATTCCTGTATCCTGATGATGGCTAGAGTCACTATGCACTCTGAGCTCCATGAGTTTTCCAGAGCTTAGTCCACTCCTCCATGGCATCAGCAGCTTTGGCGAAGACTGGATTCTTGGGTGCCAGCTTCTCCCTCACGATGCCAGCTAGCTCCTTAACACAGCAATCAACAGTGACTCCATTCCTCGAAAGCTTGACGGACTGGAAGAAGGGGAGGACATCGTCCATCAGTTTCACCCCTTCCCAGTCTTTCAGGCTCTCCAAGGCCTTGCCTGCCTCTGCATCGCTTCTCATCACATAAGGCAGTCCGGTCTTCATGCCGTAGCCTAGGCTGTCGCAGACCACCTTGGCGCACAGGCCATTCCATATGTCTTCAAGGGTATCCCACCTGTGGTTCCCTTGCTTGCGGATCCGCAGGCCAGGGAACATTACGGCGCCCAGAACCTCACGGTTGAACGCAACATTTATCCCGCTCACAGGCAGCATCGCGCCGAGCGGAACTGTCATCACAGCGTCCACATAGTTTGTGTTGCGCTGGTTGCGCTTCACGACATGGGTCATGGGGTCGTAGTCCGCGTTGTGCAGCCACAGCCCACACGAGAGCATGCACTCAACCCCCTCGCGCAGGCTGAACGGGTACCCACGGACGAAGTCAGCACCCTTGCGGTACGGGTCGTAGAGCGTGTTGAAGAAGAAAGGCGTGGCAGGCGTCTTCAGGTTGATCATGTGCTGCGTGACAGCATCAACAGTCACGCCGGCAGGGTCCTTGGCAGGGAGGCAGTTGTCGTCGATCGAGATGACGTACTTCTTGCGCGAGACGAGGTACCCGAAGTAGCGGCACGAGTGGCCGGAGAAGTCGATGGACGTGGCGCCAAGCAGTCCCTGGATGTCGGACTTGGTGTACACCTTGACATCGAACCCTGAAGGGATCTGAAGCTCCGCTGCCAGCTCCGGGTCCTTGACGACGATGATGTGGAACCGGGAGAAAAACGGCTGCCATGCCTCGAAGAAGGGGGTCAGGTTGGGCTGCAGCGCCGCAATCACAATGTCAACCTCGCTGTCATGAACTTCCACAGTCATCTTCTTCTAGAACTTGTCGGAGCACCCTGCAAACAAACAAACAAACAAGAGGATGTTGAGTCGGGCATCCCTGTGACAGAATAATACTTGAACAGCAGAGAGAGGGTGAAAAGCATACTTGTGGGGAGGACGGGTTGAAGTGGCTGCTTGATGTTGAGGAGCTGAACAAGCAAGATGATCTCCTCGCAGTCGGTTGCCAGAAACACCTTGAGAACCTTCTCGGTCAGCTTGCCAGCACTAAGAGTTCTCTGCCAGCCATCAAAACGTCGTCAGAGATTTAACAGCATGAAAAATACGAGCACGAGAACTGGTGATTCGTTCTAGTTCATGTTGAGCCTCACGTAATTTTATTGCAGAACCAAAAACAGAGTCTAAATGGGATCAGTAAGAGATCATCAGATATCCTAAGGGCAAGTACAACGGGGGCGCTTCAAGCGAGCGCTAGGACTATATTCCTGGTAGTTATGGCTGATTCCCATCGGACACCAGGAAATGAGCTTGCATCGATGCGAACTTTGACGCCGAGCGCTTGTGTACAATCTGGTTTATTTTCTATGCTTGATAAGCGCCTGTGTTTTCCTTCAGCGATGGAGAGAGAGGCGCTAGAGCGGACGCAACGCTAATCTTCAAGTTTATTTTTCATAAGCGCCCAAATAAGCGCCTATGCATTGTACATGCCCTAACTCAGCAGAGCATGAGATTTAAATTCCTAACTAGTCTAATGTGGACACACCCACAACTCTCTTCTGACTAGTCTAGTGTTCACAAATTGGCCACAAGAAAACATCTGTTCAGACTAATCTTGTGTTCTAGATCCCTATGTTTAGGTTGAGACGACACATTCAGACTCCGGGAGATGATTAGACACCAGTTGATAGTGGGATCACATAACCTAGTCAATCAGTGACTCACACACAGGCAACACCACACACACGCCTGAATCGTCCAAATCAAACACTGGTTCAGACATACTGACAAAAAGAAACTAATCGGGCCCCAAAAGGGGCAAGCCGCACAGCACATACTGAACTACTACAGATCAGCGATCACCGGTGAGCAGGTAGGGGCACGTACGCGGAATAGGTCGACGAGGATGTGGTCGGGGAGGCGGGAGAGGTCCCGGAGGTTGGCGATGCGGAGGAGCGCGGCGTCGAGGGTGAGGGAGAGCAGGGTGGGGGTGGGTCGCATCGGCTCCAGATCTGGATCTCGCGCCCCTTTTATAGCTCGCCTCGCGTCGCTGCGAAGGGAAGCAAAGGTAGCGCGGCCACGTTGCCTGCCCGCCTGCCTCGATCTCGCGTCTGCCGGCAGACGAGGGAGGAACGCACGCGCCACCGACGAATCGGAGACTTTTTTTTTGTTTCTTCTATTTACGCCCTTTTTTCTTCCGTCCCTTTGTCCACTTGTAATTTTGTACTATGTACTACTAGTACAGCGACTGCTGCCAACCTGCCGTGCTCGATGTGGTCTCGCCGAATTTTTTGCTTGCGTTGTGAGGCTACGCTGGTAAGAAATACAAAGAAATAATTTAGCGTGTTCTACTTTAGTCTATACCTCTTAAAAGATTCCGAGTTTCCGTTCTTTTTTAGTATCTTTTTCGAGATGTTGAGGCGGCGGCTACACCTTAAAGTCAGAATAAGGTTTTCCCGTTCTATCCTCGCCCCGGTGGTGCCTCTAGCACTGGAAGGGCGCGTGGAGCATGACTGGCGTGGACTCGTGTGCCTGGCGGATCTCCAGGGACCCGGGCAGTTTTCATGTTCGTTGGTATGGTTTCATGTTAGTCTCTTCCAATCTGCAGTTGTCATAATTGGTGACGGTTCTTCGAGACCTTAGCATGACGACTTCGCGTTTATCTACTACAACAAATTCTACTACGAAAAGCTTTGCCTGACTCCGGTGATGAAGGGGCGAGGACATTGGCGCGCCTAGTGCTAGTGTTTATAGTCGTCTCTAGGTGGTCTAAGTACCTAGTTCTAATTTTTATTACTTTTTGGGCTTTTTGTATTATTGTTGATGATTGTTAATAGATCAGTGGAATTTTCACAAAAAAAATTCAAATAATTCAGCTAGGTATTTAGCAGTACTTCTTCAATTTTATTAGGATAATGCACACTTCGAAAAAAATTGACCATAATTTGGTCATCCAATGGCATAATTTTTGTGGCGTATATCTCTTATTATGTTGATTAAATTAGGTGTCAAAGTTTATTTTGTTTTCAAAAAACGCAACCCCCCCTTATAAATAGGTATGGGGAGTACTATTTTGCTTTGATGTATCACATGCAGTACCAAGGTCAATGAAATTGAAAGGCTCGGGAGGCGTCCCTCTCGATGTATTGTTGAAAACATGCATCTCCTATTTTTTTCAAAAATGATAAAATGACATGCATGTAATTTGCATACAAAATACATCCTCTATACGGAAATGTATCATGAATTAGATTTTTTTGAAAGTTAAACCGTGTAAACTTTGACCAAATCATGAAAATATATTTTCATATCAAATCATGTAGTATATTTTAATAAGGTATACATTCGGTATTGTAGATATGGAGACTTTTTTCATAAAACTTGGTTAAAGATAGTGTAGTTTGACTTTCACGAAAAAGCAATATCATGGTAAGGAGGAAGTACTAAGTTTAGTGCCCTTTGACTAATATAAAGTTACCATGGGAAGTTGGAACGACGAGAGCTGAGAGAGTTTCTGGCCTCGTGAGGATGCATTGTAATCCAGTGCCCATGATTTCCTACCGTAACAAACTTGATATGTAGATTAAATCAGAACTCGATCTTGTTTCGCTAGATTGATTCTGCATTTTTTTTATGGTTGCCGCGAGGAGGATTATTCTCTCGATATTTATCCCGACTGCTACATCCTCAACAATGATGATCGTACCTTTGGCTCCATAGTGACGTTGACTAGGTTGTTCGGTTCATTTTTCCTAAAATACTGGTGTTGGAACTCTTCCTCTCCTGATGCTTGTTGATTACTTTAATGGTTACATGTCTACATGTAGTCTTTTCATTGGAGCTCAAATTAAAAGTATGGGAGAACCTTCATTGGTATTTTACAGGTCTGTGGTTTGACATCTATGTCATTCTTCTATAGTTGCCTTTAGAGAATTGTAGGACTACGTCTTAAAAGAAAAAAGAGTTTGAGGACCTCATAGATTTGATCTTTATTTTTGAATTTATTTTGTAATCACCGGAGACAATTTATATATGTCTACCATGTATTTTTCATTACTATAAATATACCATGGCATTGACTATCAAGAAAAAGCACAACAAAATAGCAACACTTTTTTGAAGCGTAAACACCGGGAAATGCTCCAACTGCAATTTCATATATTAAAATAGGATTTATGTACAAAGGTATCTACATCTATTTACAAAAGGAGAATATTGAAAAAAAGAGGGAAAACTTTAGCGTTGACCTTGCAAGCAATCCTTAAAATGTCGGGAATCCTTTTTGTTCTTAATTCTGTGGCTAACAAGCCCTAATTTCTGAAAATATATTGCCTTCCAGCTATTGAAGCTTGGTTCTTTATTCTTGGAGACTTTTTATTCCTAACTAGTTGAATACCCGTGCGTTGCCACGATCCCTTGTCCTAACTTATAAACATGTAGATAAATATTCATCCTTTAGCTGGAAATATATAATATTCATCCTGAAATCTAAAGGGTGCTCATAAACATGCATATACATATTTTTCTTATGTAAATCCCACTTGCAACAAAATAAGGGATAATGTAATAATGCATATGTATTTATACCATTACTTATCTTGTAAAACATTTAAGAACCTACCAAGAATAATTGTCTCAATCTGGATCTTGTTAAGAAAGCACTCAAACTTCCGGAGAGGCCAGACAAAATCATCAAAGGGAGAAACGTATGATTTAATTGCAAATAATGTCCATACAAATATGATCTTTGAGAATTTTAACAACAAGCTTGTCTATAAGATTTAAACATGCACGCACAATTGGCGTCTTCATCTCAGCCAATATGGATTAACAAAAAAACATTAAATGCCTATTAATAAAATTAAGTTAACCCCATTTATGTTAAAACCATCTGCCAATACATAGGCCTAATATTATATCCACTAAATGATCGACAAAGAAATAACTAATTCTTGGTGGATTTTATGCATATGTTCATATAGACAAGATAAAATGTTTGCTGAGATGTACTAATTAATTAATGTGCAAAAGCTGCATTATTTGTTCTTGGAGAGCAGAAAATAAGAAACCTTACAAGATCTCAGCGTTAAATCGACAGTCCTCAGTATTAAATGACACTTAACTAATTCTCAGTCTTCTGAGAATTAGTAAATCTGTGTAAATATATAATATTCAATCCTCACTGGTATGTTCCATTCATTAACACGGGTGTGTAAATAATATTCAATCAACGCCTTCGAAGGTACAAAGAGAAACATGATAAACCTATATCAGCTGCTTCTAAGAGAATCTCTTCTTGAGTTATACCTTTTCTTCTCCCTAATTTCTCTTCTTAATTGTCTGGGCCATTTTAAAAGAGGGGAAAATAATCAACTAACCTCCAAATTCCATCTCCTGTGTACAAGTTTCTATTGTTGATGAAATTAACAGCAGCAATATTTGATGAAATGCAAGAAGTAGAGGGACAGGAACCTGATGGCGTGTATTTCACACGTTCGTTGGGCAACCCCAAGAGGAAGGTATGATGCGCACAGCAGCAAGTTTTCCCTCAGAAAGAAACCAAGGTTTATCGAACCAGGAGGAGCCAAGAAGCACGTTGAAGGTTGATGGAGGCGGGATGTAGTGCGGCGCAACACCAGGGATTCCGGCGCCAACGTGGAACCCTGCACAACACAACCAAAGTACTTTGCCCCAACGAAACGAGTGAGGTTGTCAATCTCACCGGCTTGCTGTAACAAAGGATTAACCGTATTGTGTGGAAGATGATTGTTTGCGAGAGAAAACGAGTAAAACAAGTATTGCAGCAGATTTGTATATCAGTATTAAAGAATGGACCGGGGTCCACAGTTCACTAGAGGTGTCTCTCCCATAAGATAAAAGCATGTTGGGTGAACAAATTACGATCGGGCAATTGACAAATAGAGAGGGCATAACAATGCACATACATGACATGATAAGTATAGTGAGATTTAATTGGGCATTACGACAAAGTACATAGACCGCCATCCAACCGCATCTATGCCTAAAAAGTCCACCTTCGAGGTTATCATCCGAACCCCTCCAGTATTAAGTTGCTAACAACGGACAATTGCATTAAGTATGGTGCGTAATGTAATCAACAACTACATCCTCGGACATAGCGCCAATGTTTTATCCCTAGTGGCAACGAGCACAACACAACTTTAGAACTTTCTCGTCATCGTCCCAGGTGTCAATGCGAGGCATGAACCCACTATCGAGCATAAATACTCCCTCTTGGAGTTAAAAGCAAAAACTTGGCCAGAGCCTCTACTAGTAACGGAGAGCATGCAAGATCATAAACAACACATATGTAATAACTTGATAATTAACATGACATGGTATTCTCTATCCATCGGATCCCGACAAACACAACATATAGAATTACAGATAGATGATCTTGATCATGTTAGGCAGCTCACAAGATCCAACAATGAAGCACAATGAGGAGAAGACAACCATCTAGCTACTGCTATGGACCCATAGTCCAGGGGTGAACTACTCACTCATCACTCCGGAGGCGACCATGGCGGTGTAGAGTCCTCCGGGAGATGAATCCCCTCTCCGGCAGGGTGCCGGAGGAGATCTCCAGTAATCCCCCGAGATGGGATCGGCGGCGGCGGCGTCTCGGTAAGGTTTTCCGTATCGTGGTTTTTCGTCTCAGGGGTTTCGCGACGGAGGCTTTAAGTAGGCGGAAGGGCAGAGTCGGGGGCCAGACGAGGGGCCCACACCATAGGGCGGCGCGGGCCCCCCCTTGGCCGCGCCGCCATGTGGTGTCGCCACCTCGTGGCCCCACTTCGTATGCTCTTCGGTCTTCTAGAAGCTCCGTGGAAAAATAGGCCCCTGGGTCTTCGTTTCGTCCAATTCCGAGAATATTTCGTTACTAGGATTTCTGAAACCAAAAACAAGCAGAAAACAGGAACTGGCACTTCGGCATCTTGTTAATAGGTTAGTTCCAGTAAAATGCACGAATATGACATAAAGTGTGCATAAAACATGTAGGTATCATCAATAATATGGCATAGAACATAAGAAATTATCGATACGTCGGAGACGTATCAAGCATCCCCAAGCTTAGTTCTCGCTCGTCCCGAGCAGGTAAAACGATAACAAAGATAATTTCTGAAGTGATATGCCATCATAACCTTGATCATACTATTTGTAAACATATGTAGTGGATGCAGCGATCAAAACAATGGTAATGATATGAGTAAACAAGTGAATCATAAAGCAAAGACTTTTCATGAATAGTACTTCAAGACAAGTATTAATAAGTCTTGCATAAGAGTTAACTCATAAAACAACAAATCAAAGTAAAGGTATTGAAACAACACAAAGGAAGATTAAGTTTCAGCGGTTGCTTTCAACTTGTAACATGTATATCTCATGGATAATAGTCAACATAGAGTAATATAACAAGTACAATATGCAAGTATGTAGGAATCAATGCACAGTTCACACAAGTGTTTGCTTCTTGAGGTGGAGAGAGATAGGTGAACTGACTCAACATAAAAGTAAAAAGAATGGTCCTTCAAAGAGGAAAGCATTGGTGCGTAGTTGACGTGGGAGTTAGAAATCTTTGTGGTGTAGCTTTTCTTCAGTTCCCCGGCAACGGCGCCAGAAAATATGCTTGATGGCGTGTATTTCACACGTTCGTTGGGCAACCCCAAGAGGAAGGTATGATGAGCACAGCAGCAAGTTTTCCCTCGAAAGAAACCAAGGTTTATCGAACCAGGAGGAGCCAAGAAGCACGTTGAAGGTTGATGGCGGCGGGACGTAGTGCGGCGCAACACCGGAGATTCCGGCGCCAACGTGGAACCCGCACAACACAACCAAAGTACTTTGCCCCAACGAAACGAAGTGAGGTTGTCAATCTCACCGGCTTGCCGTAACAAAGGATTAACCGTATTGTGTGGAAGATGATTGTTTGCAGAGAAAACAAGTAAAAACAAGTATTGCAAGTAGATTGTATTTCAAGAAAGAGAATTGGACCGGGGTCCACAGCTCACTAGAGGTGTCTCTCCCATAAGACGAACAGCATGTTGGGTGAACAAATTACGGTTGGGCAATTGACAAATAAAGAGAGCATGACAATGCACATACATATCATGATGAGTATAGTGAGATTTAATTGGGCATTACGACAAAGTACATAGACCGCCATCCAACCGCATCTATGCCTAAAAAGTCCACCTTCGATGTTATCATCCGAACCCCTCCAAGCATTAAGTTGCAAAGCAACGGACAATTGCATTAAGTATGGTGCGTAATGTAACTAGTGACTACATCCTTGAACATAGCACTAATGTTTTATCCCTAGTGGCAACAGACACAACACAACCTTAGAACTTTCTGTCACTGTCCCAGGTGTCAATGCAAGCATGAACCCACTATCGAGCATAAGTACTCCCTCTTGGAGTTAAAAGCATCTACTTGGCCAGAGCATCTACTAGTAACGGAGAGCATGCAAGATCATAAATAACACATAAGCATAACTTTGATAATCAACATAACAAGTATTCTCTATTCATCGGATCCCAACAAACGCAACATATAGAATTACATATAGATGATCTTGATCATGATAGGCAGCTCACAAGATCCGACAATGATAGCACAATGGGGAGAAGACAACCATCTAGCTACCGCTATGGACCCATAGTCCAGGGGTAGACTACTCACTCATCACTCCGGAGGCGACCATGGTGGTGTAGAGTCCTCCGGGAGATGATTCCCCTCTCCGCAGGGTGCCGGAGGCGATCTCCGGGATCCCCCGAGATGGGATCGGCGGCGACGGCGTCTCGGCAAGGTTTTCCGTATCGTGGCTCTCGGTACCGGAAGTTTCGTCACGGAGGCTTTAAGTAGGCGGAAGGGCAAGTCGAGAGGGGGCACAGGGGCCCCGGATGACGAGGTGGCGCGGCCAAGGGGGCCGCGCCGCCCTAGGGTTTGGCTCCCCTGTGGCCCCACTTCGTTTCGTCTTCGGACTTCCGGAAGCTTCGTGAGAAAATAGGCCCCTGGGCTTTTATTTC
>NC_061514.1:16517603-16562278 GCF_022539505.1 Lolium rigidum | reverse complement strand
ACCTTCTACGCGCTTTGCAAGCGGCAAGTGAACGTCTACCGCAGCAACAAGAGCCTCATCTTGTAGGCTTTGGAATCTCTTCAAGGGTGAGACTCGATAAACCCCTCGTTGCTACCGTCTTCTAGATTGCATCTTGGCTTGGATTGCGTGTTCGCGGTAGGAAATTTTTTGTTTTCTATGCAACGTTATCCTACAATTAGAGTGGGGATTGGGAAGGGCGGATAAACAAGGAAAGTAGCACCGTAATTGTGCAGGGCGGACTATGCATTAGAGGGTGGGATGGATGCACCCAAAAAAACCCGGTCCAGTCTAATATTTGATCGGACGCAGCGTAAGTAGTGCGATCAGATTTGACGGCTAAGATGATTCCAATGACGACCACCAAAGTGCGTTGAGTGTCAAACGACCAACTCCCATTTAATAGTAAAGACTATCAAAACTACAACATTTAAGTAAGACTACTTCAAAACTAGAACATAGAAATTGCATGCATCAGACTAAGTAAGTTGTGTGAAAATGTTCGAGCAACTATCCACCTAGTTTTGAAAGTGGGTGGTTCCCATGTCTCTTGGACACGGTAACACCACCATTAGAGTTGTAAGATTTTTCTACCATGCATCTACAAATGCATGCAAAATAAAAAGAGCATCAAGCTCAACAACCATGAATATAATTAAGATACATTGTTGTCACCGTAGACGAGTTGAACACACCAAAAGAAAATTTGTGCAAAATACAAGGCTGACTCGGAGAATGGGATGGCATATCAGATCAAGTGGCAGATGATGTTTGATCAACTTGATGCGGGGAATAATGATCAGGTGTCTTTTGATCATGTTCAAAATGAGGACGACACAGAGCATAACAATGATCAAGCAAAACAATGAAGTGGAAAAGTAAATTTTGGGGGAAAAGGAGAGGAAAACTTAGTGCATAGAAGAGGGACTCACAACATGCACCAAAGGAGTATGAGGCCTGAAGAAAAGATCTAAAGTTGTTGATGAAAATGGGTCATTGATGACCCTACGATATTCATAAATTTATAATAATGGCCATGATGAGGACATCCCTACTACACTACTACCACCTTCGTCATTGCAAGATGATCGAAGACGATCCTGCTGTGAAGCTCAAGTCCAATGAAGTTAGGATTGGACCAATGACACGAGCTCGTGCGAAGCTACTTAAACAACAGGTGAACTTGTTCCTAAGTGATACTTTGATCAATGAGAACTTTATACTGCCTAAGTTCTATTACTTATGTATGATCAGGTATGAAGAGGGAGCAAGCATCGCACGAGGAGGAGAGGAGCAACTGGACAAGAAGCTAGAAGTGAAGCTGGATATGGAGCTGGCCATGAAGCCGGACAAGAAGACATCCCATGGAAGCGCGAGGGAGGAGAGGGAGGCATGCACGAGGGGAAAATAAGAAGTCCAGGCCGGCGCCAGGCCCGGTCAGACCGGTCGCCACGCCGGCGCCATGCCCGGTCAGATCGGCCGCCACGCCGGCGCACCCGGTCCCAGGCCCGGTCCAACCGGGCGCTAGACCGGCCCAGCCCGGCGCTGACCGGACGCCATGCTTGTGCCAGCCGGGCACTATCCAGTATGCCCAGAACCGTAGCCCGGTCACCACTCGGCGCCAGGCCCGGTTTCAACCGGCCTGACCCGGTCCCAGGCCCGGTCGACTGGCTCCTGAGCCGGCCGTGTCCGAGTATGTCTCGACCAGATCCCGATCTGGGTCAGTTATTCTTGTATTTTCTCGAACCCTGGTCGTCCTGAACCCCTATATAAGTGCCCAGGACGCCCCCAAATTAGGTTAAGACCACGTTTAAGATAAACCCTAGTTCATAGTTGATTGCTTTGCAACTCTATTGAATCCCTACACCATATTGCCTTGATTTGGTGTAAACTCTGAAAGTCTTGTGTGATCTGCTGTTCCATTGGGAATTAGAAGGTTGCAACTTACCGCTTCGTGGTCGGCGGCTACGTGCGCAAGTGTGTGGAGTTGCGAATATCTTGCAGGGTTGAGAGTTGTTGCATTGGCGACAGGAACCAATCGAGAGATCTCGTTGCGTCATACAAGTTATCATCCACTTCGACATCAAGTTATCTCCGTTGTGTTCAGCCCGTGATCATCATCACCACCATTGCTTACTGAGAAGATCGGGCCACCCTTATCATCTTGGTATCAGATTTTAGTGTTTCCTCGGTAAGCCATCCACAATCCACCCCATAGTTGAGTTGTGAGTGTTTTCCTATCCAGAAAAAGCGAAAAAAGTATTAGGGTTAGGTTTTGCCATAGCCTTAGATTGCACAAATTTCGAGTTTTAGTTGTTTTTCATAGTTGTTTTGCGTATCTTTTTCTTCCATCTAGTAGTGTTAGGGTTTGTGTCTACGCTTTCATCTAGAGTCAGTTTTTGTTGCTCCGAGTCCACATAGCATACAGTGTGTTTGTCCAAACCATAGCCACAGCCTTTCGATATACGTGACTAGGAACTTCCCCAGAAGAGACTAGTTTTACCGCTCGACAGGCTGCTCATTAGGGTTTTGGTGGTTTGCATTATCTGTTGGCCGTGTGATCAAGGAGTTAAGTCTTAAAAAAATCATCAAAAAAAGTGAAAATATAAAAAAAAGCAAAAAAGAGCTACATAGCTGCGTGTTATACAAAAGAAAATCCGAAAAGAAATATGAAGTGCTAGTAGAATCAAGTGAAGGCCTAAGTTTTTCTTTAACTGCACCCGTAGTTGAGCAATCTTGTGCCTGTCCAGTTGAGCTTTGCTAGCGTCTCTCGAGTGCATTGCAACCTTTCATCCATATAGTTGCATTGCCACATTTATCGCCTTGTGTGAGTATCATTGGTTGTCTACGGTCAGCGCTAGAGCTTGTTATTGGTGCAAATAGGTAGCCCACCTACAGCCCCACATATACCCTGCTTTGTCGTGTGATTGTTCTTATACCCTTGATATTCGCTTCGCTACATCCGTGCACAAGTTATCACTACAAGTGGTAAGCAATACTAATTCACTTTGGAGCGGTAAGATTTCCTTTTCTTATCAGTTTTGAGTGAGTTGTGAGAGTACCACCATATATATTTGTTTTAGTGCACTAATCTACTAACCATGTCTTCTAGTGATGAGAAAATTGTTAACCAGAAAAACAAGGATGTTGCTGATGTGATGACATGGAGGGAGTATGAAGCTCTTCGTAATGAGATGCGATGTGAATTCCGCGTTCAGGACGAAGAACTAAAGGAGACCATTGACGGGGTTTCCAAAAAGCTGGATACTACTAATGCGACCATCAATTCTATGCAAGATCAAATGACGGGTATTCAGCGCAATATTCAAGCGTTGACACTCGCTGTTGATAATTTGACCCAACAACGACAACACCATGAAGATGAAGATGTTGAGCTTCAAGATGAAGCACCTGGTGTTGGTCGTGGTGCTGGGCGTGGTAACCGCGGTCGTGGGTTCATTGAACTCGGACGCCAAGGTCGTGGGTTTGAGGAAGAAGACGGATTGGGTAAGCCAAAGTTCTCGATACCTAAATTTTAAGGAGGTGCTGATGTTGAAGAATACCTCACTTGGGAGCTGAAGATTGAGAAGTTATGGCGCTTACATACTTATACTGAAGATAGGAAGGTCAAACTTGCTTCCTCAGAATTTGATGGTTATGCATTGCGTTGGTGGGATGGAGTGACACGCACTCGTCAAGAAAATCGTGAGCCGCCAGTTCGTACATGGCGAGAGATGAAGGAACTTATGCAAGCTCGTTTCGTGCCCACTAATTATTTGCGATCTATATATGATAAGTTGACCCTATTGAGACAAGGTGTGAAGCCTGTTGATACTTACTTCGTGGAGATGGAGATGCTTATGTAGCGTGGCCATGTCTGTGAGTCACTTGAGATGACAATGAATCATTTTCTACATGGTTTGAAGTTTGATATCAAAGGCATTGTTCGTCATCACAGTTACACCACTATGAATGAGTTGCTACATCATGCAAGAGAAGTTGAATCACATTTGGCTGAAGAAGCACAAGTTAATGGGTCGTGCTATGGGAGCTGGGCGCTACACGCCTAGGGCGCCTCCATCCACGGCGCCGACGCCATCTTCGCGCTCCGCACCTTATGTTACTCCGTCTAGGAAACCGGTCTCCAATGTGTCCAACACAAAGAAGCCCGAATCTGCTGCAAGTACGAGTGGTTCTAGCATGCCTACTGTGCGCAACCGCGATATGAATTGCCATACATGTGGTGGCAAGGGTCACTTCAAGAGAGATTGTCCTAACCACAAGGTCATGATTATTAATGAGGACAATGAGTATGAGACTGGAGATGATGTTGATCCATATGCTCCAGAAGATGATGACTATGACAATGATGGTGTAGATGCTTATCCGTCTGAAGCTCGCACTATTGTTGTGTCTGTTATCACCAGAATTTGACCAGGTCAGAGGTGGGCTGCGATCAAGATGGATTTAAAGAATATACATGGGAGAAATATGTGAATCGGCCTTTATATGCAAAATGTGGGCTAGTTGGCCCGTGTATCTGTAACATATTAGGATACCTGTCGGTTAGTTAGAGGTTTACCCGTGCACGGTTAGGTGCACGCCTAAATTAGAAAGTCTCCTGGACTATAAATATGTATCTAGGGTTTATGGAATAAACAACAACCAACGTTCAACACAAACAAATCTCGGCGCATCGCCAACTCCTTCGTCTCGAGGGTTTCTCCGGTAGCACCATGCTGCCTAGATCGCATCTTGCGATCTAGGCAGCACAAGCCTACCTACGTTGTTCATGCGTTGCTCGTGCTGAAGCCTTTTTGATGGCGAGCAACGTAGTTATCTTAGATATGTTAGGGTTAGCATTGTTCTTCGTATCATATGCTGTCGTAGTGCGACCCTTATGCATCTAGCCGCCCTTACACCCATCTCAGGTGTAGGGGCGGCACCCCGCTTGATCATAGTTTAGTAGATCTGATCCGTTACGGTTGCTCCTTGTTCATCAAGGATTAGTTTAACATCCGCATTAGTTAGGCCCTATAAAGGGTTGGAGGATCCAGCGGCGTGTAGGGTGAAGTTTGCTAGCCCTAGAAAGGATGTTCCGGGGATCAACCTCGTGTTGGTTTTTAGGCCCTGTCTAGGATCGGCTTACGGTCACCGTGCGCGAGCGCGAGGCCCAATCGTGAGTAGGATGATCCGATTATGCGGTGAAAACCCTAAATCGTCGTAGATCTCATTAGCTTTATCTTGATCAAGCAGGACCACCATATATTCGGACACCTTGTTCGAATCATGGGTGGATCGGCTCTTTGAGCCGATTCACGGAGATAACCCGAGAGCCGATCGAGGCTCGTATTTAATGTTTACGTGTATGCCATGCGAGGAAACTAAGCGAGGCATCATCCAACACCTTCCCGACCAGGTATAGGTCAGGTGGCACGCCCTTGCGATAGCATCGGACGTGTGACCGAGGAGGCTTTGCGGGCCGTCGCTCCGAGGGACCGGGGCCAGCCGCAGCCCTAGTTGTTCCCGGCTCTCTTGTGTTGCCCGTCTCTGCCCGCCAGTGGGTTTCTGACATCAACACATTCTGGCACGCCCGGTGGGACAACCTTCGACATCCACCACATCGCCATCTACATCCGAGATGGCGGAAAGCACTCCGGTCAAGTACGAGGATCTACCTGACGAGCTCAAAAAGATGGCGTACTAAACAATGATACCAAGAGTGCTGATTTCACCGGGATCCACCGTTAACATAGTGGAGCGCACTTACCTTGGAGAATGCCAGCCAAGATCCTCACTCGACATCAACATGATAGGACTCGGGCACCACCCTGGTAAGGACAGAGACGAGGGCGGTTGCTCTCACAGCGAAGACAAGGAAGAAGCCGTTCCACGCGACCGGCTCCGACACTATGTATGGGCAAACACGGTACTGCCGATCTGTGGGATTGGCCCCAAAGACCTGTGAAAGAGCATCGCCAGACCTTCGTGGACCTACTAACATAGAAGCCGATTCTAGGAATCGCCAAAATCATCCTCACCATGCTTTCGGTCTGGGCTCAACGTCGATCTAATGGGCAATGGGATGCGTCGGCTGATGCACTGGAAGAAATCCGCATTGTTCCTAACAAAGCCGACGTTCACATCGTAGTACCTTGGCTAACCATAGAGCCGATTTCAGCAGTTACCTGGCAGAATCGGCTCGGGGGGGCACCTAATCATATGAGCATGCGCGACACCATTGAGCATGTGCGGAGGAATTTTGGTGGCCGATATATATAAAAAAAATCATCAAATCGGCCGATGCGCAGACACTGCCTTCAGAATGTTAAGAAAGCCGATGCATGGCCATCGACTTAAGGACCGATGGAGCAGGAACTGAGCACGAAGGGAGACTCTAATGGAAGAACTCCTCAATGGAGTGGTTTAAGGGCTCAGGTTCTCTCTTCAAGAACAATGCCAAGAACAGCATGGATGTGCAGATCGGGCTAAGGCGGTCTGAAGAAGCTCGGGGGGCAGCTCACCCTGAAGGTTCTCTGCTCTGAAGAGCCGATTTTGCTGGGAATCGGCTGGCTCTACATGAATGTTCTCTCAGACATTGATCTAGCCCAGGCCCCTTTGTCTGAATGGCATGCCCTCGTCTCGTTTCGCCTTGATCGAGACTCGGGGGGCAGCCGGCCTGATGGATGCTCTGTTTTTGAAAGCCGACTGGGTAGCCATCGGCTAGTCCTGTGCCGCGATTTGCGTCAAGGGTGATGACCTGGCGGAACTCAAATTCATTGTTCGACAGGGTGAAGGATAGTTCATGAAGATTTGATGCGCTGACGTCGGCTTTTGAGGTTTGACCAAGATTGCAGTCACCCTGTGGTCGAAGAAAGGGAGAGCGGATTATGAGAGACCGATGCGTTGCCATCGGCTCATTGAGAATCGGTTTAAAAGAAATCAGCAAAGTCAAATTGGGGAAACTTCTTCATTCATAAACAGGAGTTCTTACAAAGAAAGAGCCGATTGCTCAAAGAAGGAAGAACAAAAGAAGGGTCTATTGACCAATCTACTACTGCTAGGCCTACACTAGTAGATCCTAATCTATGGGCCATCGCTGCCCTCGTCGGCATCCTCGGAACTCTCATCGGCACTGCTGCCGATGGGCTCCTCGTCGCTACTCCCGTAGCCCTCTACGGGAGCTTCATCCCCGTCTTCATCGTCGCTGCTATCGTCGTCCCACCACATGCGGAGGCGTTTTGCCGGCGGGTAGCCCTCGAGGGAGTCGTCGTCGTCGTCTTCCTCTTCCTCTTCTTCAGAGGTGAGGCAGCCGTCCCAGGGGAACCGGTCGTCCTCGCTTTCTGACTCCGGTTCCCCGTCGGCGAGGAACCGAAGATCTTCATCCCCGCTGGTCAAGGACTTGTCGTCCTCGGACCAAATGGAGGAGGCGTGGCTCTCCTCGTCCCATTCTTCTGGGGCACGGATTTCCGGCGGCGTCTCGCGGGAGGAGGAGGACCAGTAGGAAAGCTCGAAGGAGGAGGAGGAAGAAGACATGGTGGCACAGAGGGTTTTTTTGGTGCTAATGCGAGGAGGACGAAGGAGGCTCAAGCTGTTTAGAACGGTTAAATAAAGGGGATATGAGGGAGATTCAATGCCACAGCAGTTTCCGAGGAGATGTTGCCCAACAGGAAAGTTTTGCGGCCACGTAGAGAAGTGGAAGGGGCAAGGCATCATGATGAGGATTCTGCGGCAGTTTCTGCTCTGCCACGACGTGACCCGACGAAAGAAGAGCGTAATGATTTTGGAAATGACATTTCCAAAACCAGGGGGGCATGTGTTATCACCAGAATTTGACCAGGTCAGAGGTGGGCTGCGATCAAGATGGATTTAAAGAATATACATGGGAGAAATATGTGAATCGGCCTTTATATGCAAAATGTGGGCTAGTTGGCCCGTGTATCTGTAACATATTAGGATACCTGTCGGTTAGTTAGAGGTTTACCCGTGCACGGTTAGGTGCACGCCTAAATTAGAAAGTCCCCTGGACTATAAATATGTATCTAGGGTTTATGGAATAAACAACAACCAACGTTCAACACAAACAAATCTCGGCGCATCGCCAACTCCTTCGTCTCGAGGGTTTCTCCGGTAAGCACCATGCTGCCTAGATCGCATCTTGCGATCTAGGCAGCACAAGCCTACCTACGTTGTTCATGCGTTGCTCGTGTTCGAAGCCTTTTTGATGGCGAGCAACGTAGTTATCTTAGATATGTTAGGGTTAGCATTGTTCTTCGTATCATATGCTTGTCGTAGTGCGACCCTTATGCATCTAGCCGCCCTTACACCCATCTCAGGTGTAGGGGCGGCACCCCGCTTGATCATAGTTTAGTAGATCTGATCCGTTACGGTTGCTCCTTGTTCATCAAGGATTAGTTTAACATCCGCATTAGTTAGGCCCTATAAAGGGTTGGAGGATCCGGCGGCGTGTAGGGTGAAGTTTGCTAGCCCTAGAAAGGATGTTCCGGGATCAACCTCGTGTTGGTTTTTAGGCCCTGTCTAGGATCGGCTTACGGTCACCGTGCGCGAGCGCGATGCCCAATCGTGAGTAGGATGATCCGATTATGCGGTGAAAACCCTAAATCGTCGTAGATCTCATTAGCTTTATCTTGATCAAGCAGGACCACCATATATTCGGACACCTTGTTCGAATCATGGGTGGATCGGCTCTTTGAGCCGATTCACAGGATAACCTGAGAGCCGATCGAGGCTCGTATTTAATGTTTACGTGTATGCCATGCAGGAAACTAAGCGAGGCATCATCCAACACCTTCCCGACCGGGTATAGGTCAGGTGGCACGCCCTTGCGATAGCATCGGACGTGTGACCGGGGAGGCTTTGCGGGCCGTCGCTCTGAGGGACTGGGGCCAGCCGCAGCCCTAGTTGTTCCCGGCTCTACTGTGTTGCCCGTCTCTGCCCGCCAGTGGGTTTCTGACGTCAACAGTGTCTCAACGTGCTCTTAATGTGTTGCCAAGTGCATCTACTCAGCGCTGCAATTTGTTTCAAACAAAGGCTTTAGTTGGTCCTGACAAGGCTTGCAAGGTCATTATTGATGGCGGGAGTTGCCGCAATTTAGCAAGCAAGGAGTTGTGTACCAAGCTGAAGTTGAAGTATCTACCGCACCCGCATCCATACTATATTCAGTGGTTGAGCGACAATGGTGAGATGAAGGTAAACCACATGGTGTGTGTTGAGTTTGAGATTGGACCGTATAAGGATTCCATTGATTTTGATGTGGTTCCTATGACGGTGTGTCACCTACTATTGGGTCGGCCATGGCTCTATGACCGTTCTGTGCAACACAATGGATGTGCCAATACATATCACTTGGAGTTCAAGGACAAGAAAATCAACTTGCAGCCTATCTCACCACAGCAAATTATCAATGAATCTCGTCAGAAAGTTGAAGTAAACTTGAAGGATGCACCTATAGATAGGCGAGAGAATTGTAATACCGTGAGTGATATAATGAAACGTGAGAGAGTGAATTCCTTAGTCTTATTAGCCACCAAAGAAGATATGAGAGATTTTAGTGAGGATCCTACAGCCATGCCTCTTGTGCTCATGTGCTCATGTACAGGTGTACGGTTTTGATTTCTAACGACATGACCCCTATTCCTCTTGGTGTTTCTAATGTGTTGCAGGAATTCAGCGATGTGTTTCCGGAGGAGGTGCCTGCAGAACTACCACCATTACGTGGTATTGAGCATCAAATTGACTTGATCCCCGGAGCTTCGCTGCCCAATAGGGCCATATAGGACGAATCTCGAAGAGACGAAAGAGATACAGAAGCAAGTACAAGCGCTACTCGACAAAGGTTATATCCGCATAAGCCTTAGTCCTTGTGCTGTTCCTGTTATTCTAGTTCCTAAGAAAGATGGTACATGGCGCATGTGTGTAGATTGTAGAGCGATAAACAACATTACTATTCGATATCGTCATCCTATTCCCCGTTTAGAGGATATGCTAGATGAATTGAATGGTGCTGCTGTTTTCTCTAAAATTGATTTGCGTAGTGGTTATCATCAAATTAGGATGAAAGAGGGAGATGAATGGAAAACAGCCTTTAAAACAAAATTTGGTTTATATGAGTGGTTAGTAATGCCTTTTGGTTTGACTAATGCACCTAGCACTTTCATGAGACTGATGAACCATGTTTTGCGTGATTTTATTGGCAAGTTTGTGGTTGTGTACTTTGATGATATATTAATCTACAGCCGCAATGAATCTGATCATACTATACATATTCGACATGTTTTGCAAGTGTTGCGTGATAATAAACTCTATGGTAATCTTGAGAAGTGCATATTTTGCAAAGATAAGGTCATATTTCTGGGTTATGTTGTCTCTAAGCATGGAGTAGAAGTAGATGCGTCTAAAATTGAAGCTATTCAAAATTGGCCTACTCCCATGAATGTGAGTCAAATAAGAAGTTTTCATGGTCTTGCTGGGTTTTATAGAAGATTTGTGCCCAATTTTAGTACTATTGTTGCACCTTTGAATGAATTGACTAAAAATGGTGTTGTATTTGAGTGGGGCGCAGCCCAAGATCATGCTTTTGATGAATTGAAGAGATTGTTAACTTCTACTAACTTGGAAACTTTTGCATCACTTTATTCCTAAGCATATGGTAGCAAGTCATGATCCAACTCATTTGTGAGTCACTTTAGTTTACAGAATATGACATCAACTAAGTCTATTCTAAATTTTCTAATCATTTCACTATATTTTTTTTGTCTCAATTAGACATTACCGATATGTTTATCAATTGTGCAAATGAAAAAGGTCCCCATGTGTTTGGGCATAGATATGCAATTCTTGCATCAGGAAGTGCAACCACTGCACTAGTGCTTGGACAACGGCAAGAGCCAGAGCTAGAGGAATCGGAAGAACTGCAAGATAAATAATAATGGTTGTTGCACCATCATCACGAAGAGGAAGAATAGAGGGGTGAGACGGGAAGGGGCATGTAGCAAGATCATTGGATTCTATCTAGAGATGAGGGACCATCTACATCATAACTAATATATGAGTATCGGAGGGCTGAGATAAACACCACAACTAAGCATTGAGAAGAAGAATGTGTCCCCCCCCCCCAAAAAAAGAACAATGTGTTATGAAAATGCTTTTGGAGATAATAAGTTGTTAAAACTTTGTCGCATGTGTGGTAAATTTTGTTGGCTGCATGTAATTAGCTAATGGAATATCTTTTGGCTTAAACATTTAAAGTTTATTGGCAGTTTTCATCACTAACTTACATATGTATGCTTTGCTCACTTGATGCATGTTCGCATATTTAAATTCATGATGATTCGGCACTCCAGATCGTAGTGTTCCATCTGTTTCGATTTATAAGTCCTCCTTAAATTTGAGCCAAACTTTGATCACGATGTTTAGTAACAAAATATGTTATATGACACAAATATTGTATTACTGAAAAATTCATTCAATAAAAATCCAACGGTATATTTTATTTTATATAAAATGTATCTAGTTAAATTTGAGACCAAAAGTGGACTCAAAAATCGATGGGACATATAAATCTTAACGGAGGGAATATCCATATATTTTGGGCCAGACATTTGACGCGCATTTGGTTCCATCGGCACTTCGGGAATATTATATGGTCTGGAGTAGGTGCACATACACAAGAACCAAAATTCTGTGAGAACCGGGTGGCGATCTCCTCATACCACATGACTTTAAGCATACAAATAAATCAAATATGTCAAATACCATGAGGTGAAATATCAAAATGTTAATAGAGAACACAGATGCATTCAATCTAGTTTAGAAAATAAGCGTACCATTGTGTAAAAAGGTCCATGAAACCAGGTTTTAAAAGAAAAAGATAACATTATCTTGGAGTTGTGTTTAGAAATTCCGAGAATACACATGTGACACAGTCTAGTTTGGAACGACTGTCTCTCTCCGAATAATATGGTTCAAGTATTTGCACCATCTTGTTTTCAAGGTCAACACCAAGCATCCATGCCTTCTTACCATGACCGTGCAGCTTTGTCATCAGGTAGACGACATGGTCACCATTGAGGCTAAGGGTCGGGTACGCTGTTGCCAGGTTCCCTAGTGTTGATTTTCCGTAACCATCAACTAGTTGAGGCAACAACATAACATCCATCTCCCTCCCGCCTACAAGAGACCAAGCTAAGCGACTGCGACAAAATCAAAGCAAAATCGTTCCTCCCCCACCTATGTGACCAATTCGCTTTCCTTCCATCTAATGGCACCTGTGGTGGCATGATTAACGCTTTCTCCTCCCGCCTTTTTTCCCTCCAATCTACCCAACGAAGAGCGTACACACTCACAACCTGCCTTCGCTCCTATCTATCTCCCAATGAAATTTGGGTTACAAATGTCTATGCCCCCACTGACCACTCCCTAAAACAAGCTTTCATGGACGAACTACAATCCATACAACCAAAAACGCCCACACCGTGGATTATCCTCGGCGATTTCAACTTAATGAGATACTCATCAGACAAAAACAAATGCAACTTCAGACAAAACGAAGCAGATATCTTCAATGACACCATTAACCTGCTCTCCCTAATCGAGCTACCGTTGTTGGATAGAGCGTACACTTGGTCAAACAACAGACAAGATCCAACACTCCAAAAAATTGATAGAGCCTTCATTAACATCGTGAACTAAAACCATCCATCTCCCTCCTACAAGAGACCAAGCTAAGCGACTGCGACAAAATCAAAGCAAAATCGTTCCTCCCCCACCTATGTGACCAATTCGCTTTCCTTCCATCTAATGGCACCTGTGGTGGCATGATTAACGCTTTCTCCTCCCGCCTTTTTTCCCTCCAATCTACCCAACGAAGAGCGTACACACTCACAACCTGCCTTCGCTCCTATCTATCTCCCAATGAAATTTGGGTTACAAATGTCTATGCCCCCACCGACCACTCCCTAAAACAAGCTTTCATGGACGAACTACAATCCATACAACCAAAAACGCCCACACCGTGGATTATCCTCGGCGATTTCAACTTAATGAGATACTCATCGGACAAAAACAAATGCAACTTCAGACAAAACGAAGCAGATATCTTCAATGACACCATTAACCTGCTCTCCCTAATCGAGCTACCGTTGTTGGATAGAGCGTACACTTGGTCAAACAACAGACAAGATCCAACACTCCAAAAAATTGATAGAGCCTTCATTAACATCGAATGGGCTAATACCTTCCCAAACTCCTCTGTCTCCTCTCTTACACGATTTGTATCGGATCACGTCCCAATTGTCGCCTCCATTTCAACCTCAGTCCCCCGTCCCGCCTTTTTTAGATTTGAAAACTATTGGGCCGCCCACCAAGCCTGCCGCGACATCGTCCACGCTATCTGGGCCGAGCCGCTCACACAACACGAGATGGGCCGTAATTTTGTCTCAAAACTTAAAAAAACCAGGTTCGCGCTAAAAACATGGCGACGAAAAACACTGCCCCACCACCTGGTCGAAGCCAATTGCAAATATGTTATCTCCTATCTAGACTTAATCGAGGAACACAGATCCCTCTCCACAGCGGAATTCAATCTCAGACATGTAGTTATCAAATCCCTACGCCGAGCTATTCGCTCAAGGGTTGACCATTGGAAGACACGAGCAAAAATAAAATTCGCAATAGACGGAGACGAGAACACAAAATTTTTCCATATCTCCGCTTCCAACCGCCTCAGAAATAACAAGATCGCCACAATCGAACAAAATGGGGCTGAATTCTCAAATCACTCGCAAAAGACAGACATCCTAACATCCTACTATGCACAATTACTCGGGTCCACCTCTAATACAACCTGGCATTTCCATCTCAACGATATATACCAACCCATCCACCACCACCTCCGTCACCTCGATGATCCCTTCTCTTCTGACGAGATCACTGCGGCCTTCTTTGACATGAACACCTCCGCTAGCTCTGGGCCAGATGGCTTTGGGCCAGGCTTCTACCGCAAATTCTGGACGACCATCAAACCAAAAATCCTGGAGCTCTTCCGCCAATTTCACAACGACCAAATTGACCTAGATGGACTCAACAGAGCATATATGGTCCTTATCCCCAAAAACGAGGACGCGAGAACTCCAGGTGCCTTTAGGCCAATATCCTTGCAAAACTGCCCTGTCAAAGCTATCGCCAAAACCCTCACTAACAGGCTTCAAAAAATAATCCCCTCCCTAGTGAATCCTAACCAAACTGGCTTTATTCGTGGGAGATGCATCGCGGAAAATTTTGTTTTTGCAGCCGACATTCTAAACTGCTGTCACAAAAGAAATGCCCCCACACTAGTAGTCAAACTAGACTTCAGGAAAGCCTTCGACTCAATAAACTGGGACTCGCTCCTCAAAATCTTAGAACATAGGGGATTCCCACCAAAATTCTGCTCCTGGATCAAAAAAATATTACACACCGGCAAAACAGCAGTTCTAGTAAACGGAGTGCCAGGCAAATGGATTAACTGTAAACAAGGTCTACGCCAGGGCGACCCCCTATCACCATACCTATTTATTACGGTTGCTGATGTCCTGCAACAATTGATAGTTGCTGCATGCCGTGAAGGTCTCCTAGCGCACCCCCTACTTGACGACATCCCTTGCCCTGTCTTACAATACGCAGATGACACCCTTATCATACTCCGAGCTACACCGACGGCTGCCCAAAACCTAAAGAAAATCTTACATGATTTCGCGCTGGCCACTGGACTCTCCATCAATTTTGATAAAACAACTCTTGTCCCTATGAATATCCACATCGACCTAGCGACAGCCACTGCCGCCACCCTGGGAACCCACGTCTCCTCCTTCCCGCAGACATATCTAGGCCTTCCCCTATCCGCCACCAAACTACCACCTTCAGCCTTCCAACCTATTATAGACAGCTGCGACAGGTACCTAGCGGGGTGGCGCGCCACTCTCCTGTCCAAAGGGGGGAGACTCGTACTCCTCTCCTCCGTTCTAGATGCCCTACCAACATATTTCATGTCCTCCTTCCTCGTCCCCATCTCCGTTCTAAAAATTATCGACGCTCGTCGTAGAGCTTTTTTCTGGGCTGCGGAAGAAACATGTACGGGATCACAATGCCTCGTAGCGTGGGATAAGTTATGTGTTCCGACTTTACGAGGGGGTCTTGGCGCAAAAAATTTAAATGCACAGAATGTTTGCCTTCTTCTGAAATTTTGCTTCAAATTCTTGCATTCACATGACCTACCTTGGAAATAATGGCTTCTAACCCAGTCACCAAACCCATACACTGCCTCAAACCCCTCCTACCTTAGCAAAATTATTTCCAAGAACCTAGACACACTCCTCCAGATCACCTCTTGCACTGTACACAATGGTAAATCGGTTCTTTTTTGGCATGACAAATGGCTCCTTCCAGAATCCCTAGCCACAGCGTACCCTGCCCTATACTCCCACCATACACAAACCCATGCATTGGTATGTGACATTCTGCAAAATGATATTTCTGCTGGCCTTCGGTGTAGACTAACCAATGCAGCGACCCAGCAACTTGCTTCTCTCTCTAATCTGTTGCAGGAGGTACACCTTACTGATGAGCAAGACACCAGAACGATGATAGATGGATCACCATTCTCAACAAAAGCGGCCTACAAGCAACTACAAACCCAGCTCCAAGACCCCGACGCCTCACACATTTGGAGCTCCAATGTGCCAAAAAAGATCAAGGTCTTTGGATGGTTGCTTCACCTTGACAGGATCAATACAAGGGCGAACCTGCTACACAAAAACATCATCACTTTGCAACAGTGCCCGAGATGCCAAGCACCTGTCGAGGACCGCTCACACCTCTTCTTCTTCTGTCCGTCCTCCGCAGAGGTATGGAGGCGGCTGTCCATAGCACCAGGCACTCGCACCTTCCCAGATATCTGGTCCACGCCGCTACCTCACCAATTGCCTGCTGCTATATGGAGCTCTGTCGCCCTTACTATTCTATGGAAGATTTGGGACGCAAGAAACGCCAAAGTTTTCCGAGCAGTTGATCAACCAGTAGAGGTGACACTTAGAAACATTCTCTCGGATTTCACAATGTGGTCTCACCGCTTCAAGAACGCGGAAATGAAGGTACACGCCGACCTGTGGCGTGACTACCTCTCCCTATGTATCCGACAAAACATTTCTTGATGCAATATATTCAGGTGGGGATCCTCTCCCCCCCGGTGAAAGCTTCAAAAAAAAAAAAAACAACATAACATGTTTTCGGTTGTTGGCCAAGATATCATTAACATGAACACAGTGCCCCTTGAGCCAGTAGTTCCAGGAAATATGCCTGTAACACGTCCGGATCTTCCAACCATCACGGATATAAATGATCTGCTCGCCAGGCACTTCTAGAAAAGCCTCGTGCGGGAGGAGGAGCAGATCCCGGTCATACATCTTGTCTAGAGTATCAAGATCCTTTGTCACCTTGAACGTGTTACCAAAATTATCTTCGACATCAACGACCTCCCGTCTGAAATAAAGTTCCATCTCGACGAACTTGATGACGCCATCGGTGGCGGTAACATCCCGGACTGGCTTTGGGTCGCCCACCCGGGGCAAGTTGAAAGCAGGCTTGGGCAGCGGGATCAGATATATGGAGGGGTCCTCCGCAAGGATGTTGGAAACGATGACACCACGCCAGAGGTCGACCCATCCTACCATGCCTCCGCCAAGCGAGATCACCTTGTGCGGTTCAGCAAACAGGTCCTCTTCCCTGATCTGATTAGCAGGCGCCTGCACCTGCATTGTCCTGGTGATCCACCTCCCCGTGTTGGATGAGAAGATGCTGAGGTCATAGTATGTAATGGTAGATGCGAGAGACAGATGGGCGAGGAGGAACTGATCGTCCTCGCGCACCACCATGCTGACATTACACTCTGTATTCGTCGTGCCCGGAGGAGGAGGACCCGGGATGGGTTCGAGCGACGATTGATTGCCTCGGCCAGCTTTGTAGATGAAGTACTCGACGGTGATGCTCGAGTCGCCGGTGAAGGCGAACACTAAGAGGGCGAGGTCCTTGTCCGAGAATACAACCTGGGGCTCAACGGCCAAGTGCTGGGTAGGTCCATGAACGCAGAAGTGGGAGAGGGACGGCGCATCCGCGAGGCAGAAGGTGACCTTTACGGTGTGGTCGGTGGTGCTTGACGTGCCCGTGGCGGTGGTGGCGTTCTCAAGGTCGGCGAAGTAGGCCTTCCTGTCGAGGAGAACCCAGTCGGGATAGCGAGGGGGGATGCTGGTGGCGGCGGCAGAGTTGATTCTTGGGGGCTGAAAGGACGAGGAAAGGAACAATCCCCCCATGGCGACCGGCGCAGATCGGATTTGAGAGCTAGTGTTCCCTTCCAATGAACGAGACGATCACTTTTATGTGATCGGTAGATCGTTCATTGGGTTTCATCCGGAGTCCGGGAAGGAGGCGGGTGCGACTGCGGCCACAAGAAGGAGACCGGACGACGTACGGCGCTGCTTCCTGCTGTGTGTGCATTGATTTTGTTTTTGGTTTCTCTATTTCTCGTTTCTTGTCTTGGTTTTGCAGCTCTTTTTTCCCTAGAGCACGTTTCAAGGCACATGCGACAGGAATTGCTTAGTTCACTCGAATAACAGCTAGGCCGTCATGGCCGCTAGGGCGTGGCATGGCGTGATGCCTGGCCGTGTTACACGTGGCCCAAATTTTGGCATCTACAATCCCATTCAGCCGTTGATACAAGTTGGATGGATCAAAATGCCAACATAGACCTGAATTTTAAAGCATCTCAAAAGTTTTGATTTTTTTTGAAATAAACCCCGCACGTACATATTACCGTGTATATTTTTTTTTGTATGTGACCTACACAAAAATCCAATCATTGTATTGCTCCTTGGACACTTAATTTGTCTTCTCCGCACAAGTTGCGCACTTTTCAGTTTTATTTTGGTAAATTGTCTACACACATGATTTATATCCTTTTTATTCAATTTAGTATTTCCCAATTTTATTATGCATTAGGGATCACGTGTACCCATGCCTACCAAATCTGCATCGTGTATAAGCTTCCTTCCGACAAGGCATGCAAATTATCAATGGGCCCACCAGGATGATACAAGCCTACAATCGGGCTGCCCTAGCTAGCGCTCGAGCGCCAGGGAGAGAAGGAGCGATCGGTTTTCAAACAAAATTTTCTTTCCATTTTTGGCAATTTTTGGACTGTAGTGGAGGCTATTGAGGGAAAGTTTTGCATGCATGTAGAAACAGACGAATTTGATGATGTAAGCGAGAATCTTTCCGAATTTGAAAATTCAAAACGTTTTATCTCACAAACGACAACTCCGATTTAAGATCTGTTTTCACCTATGAGTCGGTCTCGTCGAGATCTTCAAAACTAGCACTCATGTTAATATGTTTCGACGACTTTTTTTCGGGCTAAAAGTTATCAACCCTCTCTATTCGAATCAACCCTCCGTACTTGAGTGATCAACGGTAAATGCATAAAATTATCAACCTGGTGCAGGCTATTGAGGAAAAGTTCTGCATGCATGTACACAAAAGACGAATTTGCTGATGTCAGCGGAATCTTTTCCAAATTTGAAAATTCAAAACGTTTTAACTTTCAAACGACAACTCCAAATTAAGATTTGCTTTCACCAATAAATCCGTCTCGACGAGATCTTCAAAACTAGCACCCATGTTAATATGTTTCGGCAAACTTTTTTCTGGCTAAAAGTTATCAACCCTCTCTATTTGAATAATCAACCCCTCCGTAGTTGAGTGATCAACGGTAAATGTATAAAATTATCAACTTGGTGCAGGCTATTGAGGGAAAGTTCTGCATGCATGCACAAATAGACAAATCTGGTGATGTCAGCGGAATCTTTTCCAAATTTGAAAATTCAAAACATTTTAACTTCCAAATGACAACTCCAAATTAAGATTCGCTTTCACCAATAAATCTGTCTTGACGAGATCTTCAAAACTAGCACCCATGTTGATATGTTTAGAGAAACTTTTTTTCGGGCTAAAAGTTATCAACCCTCTCTGTTTGAATAATCAACCCATCCGTACTTAAGTGATCAAAGGTGAATGTATAAAATTATCAACCTGGTGCAGGCTATTGAGGGAAAGTTCTGCATGCATGCACAAAAAGACGAATCTGCTGATGTCAGCGCAATCTTTTCAAAATTTGAAAATCAAAACGTTTTAACTTTCAAACGACAACTCCAAATTAAGATTCGTTTTCACCAATAAATCCGTCTCGACGAGATCTTCAAAACTAGCACCCTTGTTGATATGTTTCGAGAAACTTTTTTTGGGCTAAAAATTATCAACCCTCTCTGTTTAAATAATCAACCCCTCCGTACTTAAGTGATCAACGGTGAATGTATAAAATTATCAACCGCAAAGTTAATTTTATTTTAAACATTTTAGCGAATCTTTTTTAGTTTAGAAGCTATCAATCCAATGTCCTGTTATTTATGAAAAGTAAATATAAATAACTACCAGCCCTAAAAATCAAATTCATTTCAAATATTTTGGCAACTCTTTTTTGTTTACAAGTTATCAACCCGGTGCTCCGTTATTTATCAATGGTAATTATAAAATAACTACCAACCCTAAAAAGTATTTCATTTAGAATATTTTAGCCAACATTTTTTTATTTTACAAGCTATCAACCTGGTGCATCGTTATTTATCAACTGTAAATATAAATAAATAATAACCCTAAAAAGTATTTCATTTAGAATATTTTAGCGACTCTCTTTTAGTTTACAAGCTATCAACCCGGTGACCCGCTATTTATCAATGGTAAAATATAAATAAATATCAACCCTAAAAATTTAATTTAATTTAAAATATGTAGCGACTCTTTTTTTGTTTACAAGTTATCAACCCGGTGCCCCGTTATTTATCAACGGTAAATATAAATACCTAGCAACCCTAAAAAGTAAATTTTATTTAGAATATTTTAGCAACTTTTGTTAGCTTACAACTTAAAATAGTACTTAATTTGAGTAGCAAGTGGTAGTTTATTTGAGTTGCAAGTGGATCTTTCCACCCGTTATTTTCCCCCTTAGAAACCATTGGCCCGAAAAAGGGAATTGCAAAAGGACCCCTTAAATATGAATAACCGTACGAAAATAAAACCCAAAAGGGAATTGCGAAAAGAGAATTGAGAGCATGCCTCGTGCCGAAGAAAAAAGAGTGAGATGATATGTGTATGCATGCAACAACTTATGAAAGCGTACTGAAAAGTTAGCTCATTAAATGCAAATCCATGAGATGCTCTGTACATGTGCATGCATGCAGTGTGAACGCTCTTGGCTGCATGCAACTTGCAAAGTAGTAATACTAGCTGTTAGTGTGAACACGTGTGAACGCAATTAAACACTACATGATAAAAAGGGAATTGACTCGCTCCGCGAGCGCTTTCGCGCCAAAGAAAGTGATTGCTCAAACGATCGATTGCCAGGGAGGGGATTCACATCTCGATGAATTTATGTCATGGTGGTACAAAAAATATGAAAACACCTTAACATAACAACTTTTAGTGAGAGTATACAAAGTATAGTGTTATATATATAGTAATTTTACACCAATTCCTTATAATTACATGTATCAATTATATTATGAAAATCCTAAAACTTCAATCTCCTGCCCGTTTAATGTATGAAAGCTATGCATTAGATTGGGCCATTGGGTGCCGTTTCGCCTTTTGAAGGACGAGGGTGATGGGCAATGCATGTAGGTTCTCAGTTTCTTCCTATTTTCAAAGGAAGGATGGGCGGTGGGGAATTGAGAAAGAGTGAAGGGATACATAATGTGCATCATAATGGCCATGATCTTAGTCACTTAGCATACCCACAGAAAATAGGCCCTTGTGCTTATATTATCCTGTAGCTCGTGGGCTTCATGATATGGCATGGTCCATGCTAGCCGCATGACGTGGCTTGGATTGACGAGGCTGACGATTGTCGGCTGATGAAACTCCAAACCAGTTGTTGGCGATGCACATCTTTTTTCACATACATCTTATTTTGATTCATACCATACTTGTGTTGATTTAAAGTGAGTGGGTTAAACAGCTCACCTTCCCTCACGTGCAAGCTAGGGCTGAGAACGGTAGACCTGATGGAGACGGCCGATTAGGCCGTTCCTCTTGGGACATGCCTAGGGGTGATCTGAGAACCGGTTGGACTACAACATGTAGACTTTCCAGGCAATCAAACGATCTATTTTTTGCTTCCCACATGCGAGCCAAGGAGCATGCAAGCTATCAAACACGCCTCTAATATTTTTATTGTTTTCTATGCTGTTTTCATAAGCAGGCAACCCATCAGCTCCTTGGAAGTGTCCTTGTAGGGGTGTTTCTTTTGAACTATTGATTTAAACTGGGCTCATTGATAGCTTGCACGTGAGGACAAACATCTACCCTCAATACAATGTAAGTCACCTTACTTCGTCCGGTTCGGATGATTGTCCTATTTTACTTAATCTGTATCAGGAAGAAGTAGGAAATGTTTCGGTTCGACCAAGGAGATATGAAGCGGTCTGGGAGACAGAGGCCTCGCTTGTGGATGAAGTAAACAACTACATGGGAGAAGCATGCAAAACCGAAAGATTTGGGGGTTGTGACCTCTAACCTCTCCGTCGTGATGGATTGCTTGCAATCATGGAGAAAGAAACAGTGGGATCGGTAAACAATAGAATTGAGAAACTACAAAATAAGCTCAAGAAGATTAATTCAATAAACACAATCAATAATCAAGAGAAGAAAAATATATAAAAGGAACTGGACAAACTACTTGAACAAGAAGAAGTGTACTGGAGACATCGGCCAAAGATCAATTGGCAAAAAGAAGGTGATCGCAACACAAAATATTTTCACAAAAAAGCCACCTGGAGAGCAAATAAAAACAAAATAGAAAAGCTGCAAAAAGACAATGGGTCAATCACGGATGATAAAGAGTAGATGAAAACGATGACCACCAAGTTTCTTTGAAGAACTATATACGACTGATCTGGATGTGAAACCTGACACTATATTAGATGATATTTTACCTCAGATTTCACAGGAAATAAACGAGAAACTAGGTGCGGGGTTTTGTGATGAAGAAATTGGAAATGCACCTTTTCAAATAGGGCCGTTGAAGGCTGATACGTTGCAAACGTATCTATAATTTTTGATGCTCCATGTTTGTTTTACAACCAATTTCTATATGTTTTGTTTATACTTCGTGGCATTTTTATGTATTTTCTGGAACTAACCTATTGACAAGATACCACCGTGTTAGTTCCTGTTTTCTGCTATTTTTGTATTTTAGAAAAGTTGTGCATGAAATATTCTCGAAATTGAATGAAACGAAAGCCAAAGTTCCTATTTTTCCTGACCCAAAGACGGAGTCCAAAGCAGAGACGGAGGAGGGCGCCGAGGCAGCCAGACCATACCTGGGCGTGGCCCCTCCCTAGCTGTGTCTAGGGGTGGTGTGGGCCCCTCGGGTGCCCACCGACCTCGCCCTTCTGCCTATAAGTTGCCTCCCGATGCGAAAACCCTAAATCAACCAGCCTCCGTCCACGAAAAGTTCTGTAGCTCCGCCGCCATCGAAGACAAGTTTCGGGGGACAAAAGTGTCTGTTCCGGCACCCTGTCGGGACGGGGAATTGCCCCCGGAGCCATCTCCATCGACTCCACCGCCGTCTTCATCGCTGTTGCTGACTCCTATGATGAGGAGGGAGTAGTTCTCCCCCGAGGCCGAGGGCTTTACCGGTAGATATGTGGTCTATCTCTCTCTCCCATGGTATGATCTTTATGTGTTCATGAGCTTTGTAATCTAGTTGAATAAGTAGATGTCATTCTTCATCTATTATGCTACTCAAGTGGTTTTATTATGTGATCTCCGGAGACACCTTGTCCCACGGTGTGAAGTTGACAGTGTGCACACCATGTGTGTCTCTTAGACTAAACTTTACAAAAATACTTATAAATTGTGGTGTTTGTTAGTACTATCTTTGGATGCTCAAAGTGACAGAGCGGAGTATCCCTAGATTTGGAATGCGACTTTAAGGAGTGCTTTTGTAGCCCTACGCGGTGAATTTGTGTTCGTTATCCAACCAGAGAGTGATTTAGAGTAGCATAGTGAAGAGATGATATCTATGTATTCAATTATGATATCATTGTTGAGAGTGTCCACTAGTGAAAGTATGATCCCTAGGCCTTGTTTCTAAACATTGAAACACCGTTACAACCAGTTCTGCTACATGTTTGCTTGCTGCCATTTTTATTTCAGATTGCAATTACCACTCATAATCATCCATATTACTTGTATTTCACTATCTTTTCGCTGAACTATTGCACATATACACCTGACAAGTGTATTGGGTGTGTTGGGGACACAAGAAACTTCTTGTATCGTAATTGCAGGGTTGCTTGAGAGGGATATCTTTGACCTCTACCTCCCTGAGTTCGATAAACCTTGGGTGATTCACTTAAGGAAAACTTGCTGCCTCTGCACTTGGAGGCCCAATACTGTCTACAAGAATAGAAGCACGCGTAGTTTCCTGCAAGATTTTTCCAGGTGGGTGTTTAAGAACGATATCACTAAAGTGGTAAAAGAATTTTCAAAACAAGGAATATGTCTAATGGTATTAATGATACTGTAATTGTGCTAATTCAAAAAAAAAAAACTCTGTCTGCCTGAGAGACTTTAGACCAATCAGCCTATGCAATGTCATTTATAAGGTGGTCTCTAAATGTCTAATAAATTCACCCCATCGAGAGGACTAAGACATGGTGATCCTTTATCACCATATTTGTTCCTCTTTGTTGTTGATGGCTTGTCAAGACTTCTCCAGGAAGAAATTGATGAGGGGCAAATTAAAGAGTTAAAAGTCTGCAGATGTAGCTCCAGTATATCACACTTTCGCAGACCATAGCTTGTTGTTCTTTGAAGCAAGTCCGGATCAATCCAATAAGGTCAAAATAGTGCTAAATAAATATGAAGAGGCTACAGGATAACTTTTAAGCCTTGGAAATTGTTCATTGTTAATTGGGAATAGATGCTCGGAGGTAGAGGGCCAAGTGGTGGCTTCCATTCTGGACATATAAACACTAGGATTTGAGGAAAAATACTTGGGTTTTCCCGTGCTAGAAGGACGAATGAAAGATGGTAAATTTCAGGCAGTTAAAGAGAAATTAAAAAAGAAATTATCTAACTATGCTGAAAAATATACGTCAGGTGGAGCCAAAGACGCACTAGTAGGAAACTAGCTATAGGTGGGAGGCCTTTCTGTGGCGCACCTGTTTCCCATGCACCACACAAATATTTTCTGTGGCGCATCAGTCGGTGTGCGTCATTAAAATAGCTAATTTCTGTGGCGCACCCCTTTCACATGCGCCACAGAAATATGGTGGGCCCCACCCATGGTTAGGCCTAATTATTGGTTTCACTATTTCTATGGCGCATGGATAGACGTGCACAGAATTACACCTTTCTGTGGCGCACGTCGCTTGTTGCGCCACAGAAACAAGGTATTTAGTGGCGCAATGAGATTGGTGCGCCACAGAAACGCACTATTTATTATAGGTGGCGGCTGGTGCCATTTCAGTTGTATTTCGAGATGATAAACTTTGTACGAATTAATACTTGTGTAAAAGTTTGACACTTAGCACTATATGTATTCGGGCTCTAAGTAATGTGATGAGATAGTAATGTTTATGTTTTCATATACCATGTCACATGTACATGCTGTTTATATTATATATGTATAATGTTGTATAGAACGTGTATTTGTAGAGCAGACAATACAAAATCGTCTATACATGTCACTAATTCTGTGGCGCATCACACCCCATGCGCCACTAAAACACAGTTTATGTGGCGCACCGTAACATGATATTCTGTGGCGCAGGGGCTGATGCGCCACATAATTCCAATTTTAGTGGCGTAGATTCTATGGCGCACTGCCCATGCGTCACAGAATATCATTTTTTGTGCGCCACTAATAAGCCTTTCCCTACTAGTGATGTGGTGATAAAATAAGTTATTCAGGCTATTCCTACTTATCACATGAGTATCTTTAAGTTCTCTCAAGATTTGTGCGAGGAGCTTATGAGACTAACAAGAGATTTCTGCTGGGGAGATGAAAATGAAAGAAGAGTATGCACTTGATGGGTTGGGATAAAATCTTAAAGAGAAAAGGACAAGGAAGTTTGGGTTTTAAAGATAGCATTTTTTAACCAAGCCCTGCTAGCGCGACAGGTCTGGAAGTTGATTGCTTATCCACATAGTCCTTGTGCTAAATTATTGAAAGCAAAATACTACCCGGATGGGTTAATGGATACAACTTTCATACAAAACCCATCTCCAGGATGGCAAGGGATTATGCATGGCCTCGAATTGCTGAAGAAAGGGGCTATATGGCGAGTCAGAAATGATGCAAAGGTTCACATATGGAGAGATAGTTGAGTTACAGGGGGAAATATGAAGATAACATCCAATGTCAACAATTCAAGATTAAGAAGAGTATCCCAACCTGGAAAGAAAATATTGCGAGAAGCATTTTCATGCCTTTTGATGCGGATGTTGTCCTTAGTATTAGACTTCCAACCTTTTGATGCGGATGTTGTCCTTAGTATTAGAATTCCAACCTTTTGATGCGTATGTTGTCCTTAGTATTATACTTCCAACCTACAAAGGAGTGGACTTTATTCCTGGACTCTAGAGAATCACGGCATGTTCACTGTCAGAAGCGCTTATAATCTTGCGCTGGATCTAAAGAATGAAAGGTCACAAAATACGAGCAATAATCAAAACGGAGATAGAAGCCTGTGGAAATTAATATGGAGCACGAACGTTCCCACAAAGAATTTTTTTTTACTTGGAAGCTTGATACTAATAGCCCAGGTGAATAGAGCTCGTAGGCTACCAAATGTGCTCCCTATGTGTACTATATGTGGAATGGATGAGGAGGGCTTCCGTGCGACAATGACCTGCACAAAAGCTTTAGCCTTGAGACAAGGTCTATCAAAAATTTGGAAGCTACCTCCGGATTCAAAAATTTCATGTACAAGACCGAACTAGGTTCTTGTCTTGCTAGATATCATAAGCCAGGATATGAGAAGTAAAATGATGTTCATTTGGTGGAGACATGGCATCATAGAAATAATATTATCTTTGATAATGGTAAGCATTTGTGGATAACTCGATAAGTTTCTAGCAAAACTATCTTAATATTGTACAAATGAAGATAATAATTCTTGAAAAAACCAGGAGGAAGGATGGGTCAAATGCAATGTTGACGCAAGTAAAGTTAAAAATTGTATAGGAGTGGTTTGTGGGGAGCTGTGATCAGAGACCATAAGGGAAGCATTGTATGTTTAGCATGGGGAATAATTCCTCATTGTCAAATGCTTCTGCTGCCCAAGCAATTGCGAGTAAAAATGGTCTGCATGTAGCTATTAATAATTCTATCTCAGATTTGGTTATTGAAACTGATTGCATGGCCTTCAAGGAAGGGAGCATAGACAGATCAGAAGTGAGTATCATTGCAAATGAAGTTCAAGTTGAAGAAGCCCCCTCACCATCAAGTGAAATCATCCAAGATCGGTAGAAATTATAACATGGTTGCTCATGATTTGTGTCAGTTTAGTCGTAGAGAGTTGACTAGTGGTGTGTTGCTAAGTGCGGTCGCATCGAGATCGGCTTGGAAAGATTGTATGTAACCCAAACATTATTTCTTAATTAATGTACAATCACTCCAAGAAAAATTGAAGCTGACGTGTCTCTTATGTACACGTCCTTGTATTCTCGAAGGAGTAGCATCAAAACGAAGACTAGGAAAATACTAGCAGAACCTGAAATGGAAGAAAAGCTGCAATACTCTTCGTAGGCCGACGCGCACCCAATTGTTTTGTTTAGGCCCGGTCCACGGAGCACTTCTCCTCCGTCTCCTCCGTCTCCTTCTTCCTCCTCCTCGCCTGGCTGCCGTACGCGCAGCTCCCCACGCGGCCTCTCTTCCTCCTCACGTCTCTCCCCGTCGCCATCGCGCGCGCGCGCCTACCGGAAAATCCAAAACTCGCTTCCTCCTCCGCCGCCGGCACCAAACCCTAACCCTTCCGCCGGCCTCCTCCATGCGCCGCCGCCTCGCCGCCGACCATGGCCGCCTCTAGGGTTTCCCGGCCCTCGCCATGGTGATCGTCCCCGCGCCCTCGAACCACCCCGCCGCGTCGGTAAGCGTCTTACCTGCCCCCCACCCTTGTATCCGCAACCACGATTTGATCTCATCGGCTCGCTCCGCAACCGCCCGCGCCGAATCCTAATTCTCAATGCGTGTCTGTCCTGCCACCAGCTTCGCCTGATTCGCCGTACCAAGGATCCCGCCGCCGCCGAGGCGCCCTGGGCAGGAGATCTTCGTGATGTCGAGGTCAGCTCCCGTGCCCGCATAATCTCCTATTCTGTTGCCATCCTCTGCTTATGATTAGTCTGTAAATTTGGTGCAATTCGCCCAATGCTCAAGTTCTAAATGGCTTCCTTATTCCCCTAGGTTTATGCACTTAGGGAAGAGCAGCAGCAGGAAGCTCGCTCATGCTATACTGGCCAGCTCCAAGCCCAGCAGCTCGGGCGGCGCGCAGAACATCGGACCGAGCTTCGCTTCCGGTTTGGCCTATAAAAGCAGGGCGTATCTGCACGGGGGAGTGCACAATGGGCCGAGCACCCCATTCATGCTCAGGCGGGCAAAGGAGGGCGTGCACTGGAGCCCTGGTGCCAGAAACTTCTCGGTTCTCTCGGCCTGTAGCCGCAACGCGTTCCACAGCCAACTGGCTTGGAAGCAACTCATGGCGCGTGTACCAAAAGCATCCCCGGCTCTAAGAAAGGCTGCCCGTGCCGTCACCTTAGCTGCCAGCAGGTCCAAGTTGGTTCCGTACCTCGCCGCTCTCGTGGCTGGGGAGTTGATGCTAGCTCAGAAGAGCAGCGCGGATGGCGAGTACCTCCAGATACGCGAGAATATCTACAACCGGGCTCAGGACAGCCGTATCTACGTGTCCTCGGTGATATTTTCGGCGGTGGAGATGGTTATCATAATCCTCAGATCGATATATCTGGCGTTCTTGTTCACTCCCAGCATACTCATGGCGCCGTTTGCGGATAATCTTGGCAGCAAGTACAGGGAAACGTGGCTCCGCCTTGTGCATCGTACTTTGGAGATGGCAGGCCCTGCGTTCATCAAATGGGGCCAGTGGGCTGCCACACGTCCTGATCTGTTTGCCAATGACCTGTGTACCGAATTGTCGAAGCTACACACTAAAGCACCTGCTCACAGCTATGCATATACCAAGAAGACTGTCGAGAAGGCTTTTGGTCGGAAGATATCTGACATTTTTGTCGAGTTTGAAGAAGAGCCTGTAGCGTCTGGAAGTGTCGCTCAAGTGCACCGAGCTCGCTTGAACTTCAAGCATCCTGGCCAGAAGACAAAGATCATAACAGTCGCGGTAAAAGTAAGACATCCGGGTGTAGGAGACTCGATACGGAGAGATTTCAGTATCATTAATGCGGTGGCTAAAACTTCAAGATACATTCCAGCATTAAATTGGTTACGGCTAGATGAGAGTGTGCAACAGTTTGCTGTCTTCATGATGTCTCAGGTTGACCTTGCAAGGGAAGCTGCTCATTTGAGCCGGTTTATCTACAACTTCCGCATGTGGAAAGATGTGTCGTTTCCCAAACCTCTTTATCCACTTGTTCATCCTGCTGTCTTGGTCGAGACTTATGAGCATGGGGAGAGCGTCTCACACTACGTGGATGATCAAGATGGACATGAACGAATTAAAAGTGCTCTTGCACATATTGGCACTCACGCACTCTTGAAAATGTTACTGGTAACACGTTCTTAGTCTTCTTTTTTCTTATTTCAGTTTTGCCTTTGAAGTTGAGAGTAGATAATTTTGTATGGAACGGCAGAATGTTAGAGATTCCCCTTGAAATAATTCATATAAATTATGATTTTCTTCAGAGGTATATTGGATCCTGAATGGTTTTGAAATTTGTGTGTCAACCAAAAATACAAAAATCATATTACCCCGGTTATTGTGTTACTATACTCTTGAATGGAGTGGAATAATTGGCATTGGAAATATCTAATGAGAAGGATATACAAACGAAAAAACAGTGCACATTATCTCAATATAGTAGAATATCAAAATTGAAAGCTAGCATGACATGTGTCTAGGCCCAGAGGGAGTATTGGCTATGTTGTAAGTTCAAGTTGAGTGTGAGTGCATCTATTCTTAGTGAGGAAAATCAATTTCTAATGTTGATACTTATTTACAAACATAACCAGAACATATCGATATGGATTTAAAATTTATTAGAAGATAACAGTATTAGTTGACAGAATTGTCTCTGAGAATTAGTTCAGAATGTATGCTTACTGAACTCGAACAATTGAATGAGTTGATGAAACACGAAATCCGAAATAGATACTCTCTAGAAAATCAAACAGGCTTCTATATTATTTGATTCATAAGAGTGGCACCCATGCTCCTTAGTTCTCGAAAATCTTCTGCATGCAGGTCACAGTAAATAAATCATTAGTATTTTGGTCAGATTTCTTCTGTATGTGTCTGTCCTTATTTAGCACATTTTTGTAGTGTTGTGTATCTACCCATTGGCACTTAGCATTTTGGAACTTGTATTTACGGTTTCACATCCTTCATTGCTTTGTCACCTCATTAACATCCACCTTTTCCAGGTTGATAATTTCGTCCATGCCGATATGCATCCTGGAAATATTCTAGTCCGTGTTGTACGGCCAAAAAATACAAATAACACCCTTCGGAAGTCAAGGCCACACGTGGTATTCCTTGATGTAGGAATGACTGCTGAACTTTCAAGTAATGACCGTGTGAATTTGCTGGAGTTTTTCAAGGCTGTTGCACGTCGAGATGGCCGTACAGCAGCAGAGAGTACGCTTAAGTTGTCAAAACAGCAGAATTGCCCAAATCCAAAAGTTTTTATCGAGGTAATTATTCTCTTTTTTTTTATTGCCAATAGTCTCTTGGGGTTACAAACTCGTTTTTTCATTTTGAATTTCTCCTTTTCATTGATAAACTAGGTTGCTGTAGTGAACTAGTGGCTGCACTACCATAATAAGAAAAGCAGCCTAGTGCCTAGCCTGCTTAGGTGCAGCTTAAGCATGCCTAGGCAGCTGTCTAGAAAAGCAGCAGTAAGATGCACCAGCCTGAAGATGTGAAAATGTGAAATAATAGGAAGGAAAAAAGAAGAATAGGCTAGCATGGGCTAACCTGGCCCACTAAAGCACAATGACATGGTTGTGTATGCCTCTTATTGAAGGGACAAATAGGGAGAGGTTGATTCCGCACATGAGATGATTGATTCGTTATTTGAGATGGTTGATTCCTCTGCATTCTATAAAGATATGGCACATATTTGGCGTGCGCTCTCGAAAAAAGAGATGGTTGGTTTCTTGCTGGGAGGGCCAGTTACTTGCCGGATGGCATTGCTCGCCGCCTACACCTCTGCCAGGCACCTATAGACCCTAGAACCTCACTTATGAGTTAGTATGACTTAGTACTAGGTTTTTGGCCATTGAACCATGATAAGTGGTCTGTGGCATTTATATCTTGTAAAACATGAATTGATGTTGGCCAAAATTTAGTTTTGTACTATACCTTGTTACTGGACACAGGAGTATTCTTTTTCTTTCACAATTTGCTGGGTGATCTTTTGGCATTTAGTTAGTTATAAAGAGTGCTATTATATTGAATCTCTGATGTGTAATAAAAGTATAAAACCTGGCATTCTAGAAAGAAGGAAAAGTTGGATGCGGTCTCCTAGGATCTGTTGATATCTGATGTTGCGTTTGCATGGTCATGTGCCAATACTGTTTTGCTAGTATAGTTAGTGGTGGACTGGTGGTCAACTAGGCTATCAGTGACATGACACTGCCATAAGCTTGCCACTAAATGGATGCCATCGTGGCAGCAAATATTGCATATAGATCCAACATTATGATAGTAAATATTCCATATAGATCCATGCGTTGGATTGTCCAAGCTGCTTGATGAATGGGAATATTTGTTGGAATGGAATATTTAGATTAATTTGACTAAATTTTTGATGTCACATTTTGTTTTGATCCATTAGCTGAAAGTCCATGAGAAATCATATTCTGATGCTAAGACTTCATGGTTGCAATTATTGAGAAATCTTGCCTTTTTTTTGCCAACAGGAAGTTGAACGAGCATTTTCCTTCTGGGGTACCCCTGAAGGTGATATTATCCACCCTGCTGATTGTATGCATCAGTTGCTTGAGCAAGTCCGACGTCATAAAGTAAACGTTGATGGGAACGTTTGCACTGTCATGGTGACTACATTAGTTCTTGAGGTAAATTTATGCCTTTTTGTTACAGAATTTTGTTCTTAATTTTTTGTTTGTTTATGCTACCAAATCTTCCCAAAGCTCAGTAGTTGTCCTGTAGAGCACCATGACCTGAGCCTCAAGGTTACTTAGGATTGCACGGGATTATAGTGCCTGCAGAAATTGTGTCACATGAGAAAAGTATTCACTGAGCTTTAATAGGTTACAGGTAAAAGAGTTTTTGTTGGTTACCTCAAATGATATGTCTAGTTTTTGCTGTAATTTAAGATCTTAGACAAATGCAGGGCCTCTTTGTTTGGGTTGGCTGTGCTGTCAAAGCAGCTGTGGGCTGGCTGTGCTGTCAAAACTGCTGTTCTGAGAAAGCTGTTGCTGAGTTTTGCTCTTGGCAACCTGGCTGGTAGTATAGCTGTTACACAATTCTTTTATAATCTTTAAAACTACTGACGAATAGGCCTAGAGCACACACGCACACACACAATTCATCAAAATCCATGCATCTCTTGTACTCCCTCTGTCCCGAAAAGGGTGTCGCAGATTTGTCTAAATTCAAATGTATCTAGACACTCTTCAGCATATAGATACATCCAAATTTAGACAAATCCGTGACATCCTTTTCGGGGCGGAGGGAGTATATAACATCATGACTACTACCTCTGATCTAAAATCAGTGTCACAATTTTATCTAGATACGAAGACATTTTAGTTATAGACACATCCGTATCTAGCATGATGGTATCTAGATAAAGTTGTGACACTTATTTTAGAACGGATGGAGTAACTACTAGTGCAACAAGGCAAAGTAATAATCAGCCACTGTTCCTGAACCTAATAACATATTAATTATAGTAGGCCCTGGCTGGAACATATGAACTGAAAAGAAGATACAGAAGTACTCCCTCCGGTCGGATTAAATCGACGCGGATGAGAGCCAAACTTAGTGTATCCCGTGTGTAAATCCGCGTCAATTAAAGAGGATCAGAGGTAGTAAATATCAACTGGCTATATTCAGTTCACCAGTTCTGTTATTTTTATCATCAGCTGACAAACACAAATGTACAGAAGCTTGGTACAGGTGTGGTCTAGGTGGCGCCTGTTGATTGATAGATTGTTTTTGATTGACTTAGCACGTGTAGTTCGAGGACTGGCTTTGGAAAAGCCTACCACGAAGCTAAACCCTTTGTTTCGTTTGCATGGCTTATCTCAGTTCAAAGCTAATAAAAGCCGAAACAAAGAGGCCCATAAACTTGTAGCCGTCATTTCTGCTTTCTTAAAAAAAAAAAGGCTTTGGAATGGGGATTTTAGACCCCATGTCTGCCACTGTGGATGGTGGCATGGCAGAAGTGTTGACGCAACATTTTATTAGAAACAAATGTGCATTTTGGCCCACGGTGCGTTTCTGTCAATTTTTTTGCTTCTTTGTTGAGTTTCTTCTGTTGATAAAATTGATGTATAAATGTGCAATAAAACAACTGATTCGCCTGAATTTGTTTATCCCTTTACAGGGCTGGCAGCGGAAGTTGGATCCAGATTACAATGTGATGAAAACATTACAAACCTTACTATTTAAAGAAGACTGGGCCAAGTCCCTTCAGTATACAATCGAAGGGCTTATGGCACCTTAGGTGTTCACTTGTATCTGCCCAATTTTGCTGATCTGGTTTACGTGCGGTCGACAGATGTTTTTTCTTGTCCTGTTTTACTTAGTTTTTAGACTTACAGTTTTGTGCCTACAGTTTTGTACTCCTCATCTTGGCCTGTGCTGCCAAAACGGCCACGCTAAAGTAATAATTGCAGCATTCTTTCGAGCAACTGGAGTACCAGCCCCTGGGATATGCTTGTCGGTCAGGCCAAAGGACGGGTCCTTTTGAGTGCCTCCCAGTTTTTTCTTCTTGATAGATACTAAGATGTAGCCAAGGCCCCTTATCCTGATGCTCTTGTTTGTAACAGGAGAGATTGTATCAGTGAATGAGAAATTTGTCTTTATATGTATACAGAAAGATACAGTTCATTGTTTCAAAGAAAAGCACGTTCTGTCTGACAAAAATTTCTGAATGGATATGTTTGAAAAGCAGAGGGAGTGATGATCTGCACGCCCAGACTTGCTCCTGTAGATATGCAAGTGCTCTACTACTACTCATCCAACGTTATTCTTGTCTTTTTTACTTTCTGATGACTTTGTTTGCTTTGCTCAGTGGTGTATCCGCTTTGCTTTGTTGCTTCATGGCTGTGGCAATGATTGTCCGCAGATGCTCAATGTCAATCTGGTCCTTATCCTTGGCTAGGAGCTCTGCTGCTTTTTTTCATGTTGTCCTTTCGAGTTGACAGAGGTTTGTGGCGAGATACGCTATCAAAGTTGATGTTGCGGGGGTGAATAGCTTCTTTTTGCATATGCCTTGCTTCCTCGTGGGTTTCTTTGACTGTGTTCTTCCACTCCTCTGCAAGCTCTTTGGCCTTCACATATTTTTCTTCTGCCACCAAGCGTCCGTTTTCTACAGCTTGCTCGTAAAGTTTGTCGGTTTCCAGCTTGTCCTCTAGGACTGATGTTGTAACTTTGACTATGTTTTTAGATTCCGCTAGGAGTTGTTTACGCTTAGCTTCAAGAGCTTCCACATCCGCCCTCTGGGGTGATTGGGGTCGTCAGAATCTCTTTCTGCTGAACGTGTTCTCCGTGTCGACCTGCTATTTGCATGAGCGTGTCGGATCCCATCCCTTCATAGAACTTCAGGCTCTGGCCCTGTGATGGCTCTGGCGTCTGACGGGTATAAACCCGCGGCGGTGCCTCCTGCTGGGCTAGAGCCAGGATTTTAGCGCGAGACGGAGTCTTCTCTAGGTCATCATCCTCGTCGTCATCAATGCCAGCCAAAGTCTCAAAGACCTGCTTTGGCGGAGATGATTCGCCATCCTCTTTCTCTGCGTCCTCTAGCTCCTTGCATTACCTCTCGTATTCCTCCGAAGCCATGGGAGAAACATCATCTAAGAACGGGCTGAGGCTATCGAGAATCGACTATCGAGTCATCATTATCTCCGACACCTTCTTGCCGCTCAGATTTGTTGCTGTCTCCGGCTGACATAGGCATCCCAAATGGGCCTGCCGAAGATAGTACCCGGGGTTTACTGAAGGCCCATTATCCAAAGAATAAGAAGATTCGGAAGCCCAAGATATTATTAAGGAAAGCTAGAGTTGTAATAGAAAGTCTTCTTTGTAATCTTACGGGATGAGTTTGAAACCTTCTCGGGCTTTGTAACTTGTACAGCACGAATCCCTCGGCTCCGCCTCCTATATAAGGGGGAGTCGAGGGACGCAGAGATCATCGAATCACTGTTTCTAAAACCCTAGCTTTCATATTCGTCGAGTACTTTTCGGCTGAAACCTTCGAGATCTACTTGCCCTCTACATCCAACTAAACCCTAGTCTACAATCCGTAGGCATTGACAAGTTAATACCTTGTCACCGGCATCCTCTGTCTGCATGGGTCCAGCACCTTCCTGTGGAGGGGCGAATCCCAGTGTACGCGCGAGGAAGTGCACGATGTGGTATCTCTGCTTCTCTAACACCTGGGAAACCCAGGCGAATCTGCGTTGGTCTTTCTATAGGAAAACGTTGCATAGAAAACAAAAAATTTCCTACCGCGAACACGCAATCCAAGCCAAGATGCAATCTAGAAGACGGTAGCAACGAGGGGGTATCGAGTCTCACCCTTGAAGAGATTCCAAAGCCTACAAGATGAGGCTCTTGTTGCTGCGGTAGACGTTCACTTGCCGCTTGCAAAAGCGCGTAGAAGATCTTGATCACGATCGCTTCCGGCGCCACGAACGGGCAGCACCTCCGTACTCGGTCACACGTTCGGTTGTTGATGAAGACGACGTCCACCTCCCCGTTCCAGCGGGCAGCGGAAGTAGTAGCTCCTCTTGAATCCGACAGCACGACGGCGTGGTGTCGGTGGTGGTGGAGAAATCCGGCGGAGCTTCGCTTAAGCGTGCGGGATGTGGTGGAGGAGAGAGACCGCTAGGGTTTGGGGAGAGAGAGGGGTTGGGCGCCGGCCCTCTAAGGGGTGCGGCCAAGGCTGAGGCTTGAAGTGGCCAGCCCCCTCTCCTATGCTCCTCATTATATAGGTGGAAGCCCCAAGAGTTCTAGTCCAAGTCTTCGAATAAGACCCCAACACTAAAACCTCCCATATGTGGGAAACCTACTCAAGGAGGGAGTCCTACCCAAGGTGGGACTCCCACCTTTCCTTGAGGTGGGTTGGCCGGCCACCCTAGAGGAGTCCACCTTGGACTCCTCCCCTTTAGGGTTGGCTGGCCATGCAAGGTGGAGTCCCTCCGGGACTCTACTTTCCATGGTGATTTCTTCCGGACTTTTCTAGAACCTTCTAGAACTCTGCCATAAATGCACCGGATCATTTCCAAACTTGGAATATGACTTCCTATATATGAATCTTATTCTCCGGACCATTCCGGAACTCCTCGTGATGTCCGGGATCTCATCCGGGACTCCGAACAAATATTCGAACTCCATTCCATATTCAAGTTCTACCATTTCAACATCAAACCTTAAGTGTGTCACCCTACGGTTCGTGAACTATGTAGACATGGTTGAGACTTCTCTCCGACCAATAACCAATAGCGGGATCTGGAGATCCATAATGGCTCCCACATATTCAACGATGACTTAGTGATCGAATGAACCATTCACATACGATACCAATTCCCTTTGTCACGCGATATTTTACTTGTCCGAGGTTTGATCATCGGTATCACTCTATACCTTGTTCAACCTCGTCTCTCGACAAGTACTCTTTACTCGTACCATGGTATGTGGTCTCTTATGAACTTATTCATATGCTTGCAAGACATTAGACGACATTCCACCGAGAGGGCCCAGAGTATATCTATCCGTCATCGGGATGGACAAATCCCACTGTTGATCCATATGCCTCAACTCATACTTTCCGGATACTTAATCCCACCTTTATAACCACCCATTTACGCAGTGGCGTGATACGTCTCCGACGTATCGATAATTTCTTATGTTCTATGCCATATTATTGATGATACCTACATGTTTTATGCACACTTTATGTCATATTCGTGCATTTTCTGGAACTAACCTATTAACAAGATGCCGAAGTGCCGGTTCCTGTTTTCTGTTGTTTTTGGTTTCGAAATCCTAGTAACGAAATATTCTCGGAATTGGACGAAACGAAGACCCGGGGGCCTATTTTGCCACGAACCTTCCGGAAGACCGAAGAGCATACGAAGTGGGGCCACGAGGTGGCCAAACCACATGGCGGCGCGGCCAAGGGGGCCCGCGCCGCCTCGTGGTGTGGGCCCCTCGTCGGCCCCCGACTCCGCCCTTCCGCCTACTTAAAGCCTCCGTCGCGAAACCCCCGATGCGAAAAACCACGATACGGAAAACCTTACCGAGACGCCGCCGCCGCCGATCCCATCTCGGGGGATTACGGAGATCTCCTCCGGCACCCTGCCGGAGAGGGGATTCATCTCCCGGAGGACTCTACACCGCCATGGTCGCCTCCGGAGTGATGAGTGAGTAGTTCACCCCTGGACTATGGGTCCATAGCAGTAGCTAGATGGTTGTCTTCTCCTCATTGTGCTTCATTGTTGGATCTTGTGAGCTGCCTAACATGATCAAGATCATCTATCCGTAATACTCTATGTTGTGTTTGTCGGGATCCGATGGATAGAGAATACCATGTTATGTTAATTATCAAGTTATTACATATGTGTTGTTTATGATCTTGCATGCTCTCCGTTACTAGTAGAGGCTCTGGCCAAGTTTTTGCTTTTAACTCCAAGAGGGAGTATTTATGCTCGATAGTGGGTTCATGCCTGCATTGACACCTGGGACAATGACAGAAAGTTCTAAGGTTGTGTTGTGCTTGTTGCCACTAGGGATAAAACATTGGCGCTATGTCCGAGGATGTAGTTGTTGATTACATTACGCACCATACTTAATGCAATTGTCTCGTTGCTTTGCAACTTAATACTGGAAGGGGTTCGGACGATAACCTCGAAGGTGGACTTTTTAGGCATAGATGCGGTTGGATGGCGGTCTATGTACTTTGTCGTAATGCCCAATTAAATCTCACTATACTTATCATGCCATGTATGTGCATTGTTATGCCCTCTCTATTTGTCAATTGCCCGACTGTAATTTGTTCACCCAACATGCTTTTATCTTATGGGAGAGACACCTCTAGTGAACTGTGGACCCCGGTCCATTCTTTTATACTTGAAATACAAATCTGTTGCAATACTTGTTTCATTGTTTTCTCTGCAAACAATCATCTTCCACACAATACGGTTAACCCTTTGTTACAGCAAGCCGGTGAGATTGACAACCTCACTTGTTTCGTTGGGGCAAAGTACTTTGGTTGTGTTGTGCGGGTTCCACGTTGGCGCCGGAATCTCCGGTGTTGCGCCGCACTACATCCCGCCGCCATCAACCTTCAACGTGCTTCTTGACTCCTACTGGTTCGATTAAACCTTGGTTTCTAACCGAGGGAAACTTGCCGCTGTGCGCATCACACCTTCCTCTTGGGGTTCCCAACGGACGTGTCAATTACACGCATCAAGCAAATTTACGGCGCCGTTGCGGGAGATCAAGACACGCTGCAAGGGAGTCTCCACTTCTCAATCTCTTTACTTTGTTTTTTTCTTGCTTTATTTTATTTACTACTTTGTTTGCTGCATTATATCAAAACACAAAAAAATCAGTTGCTAGCTTTACTTTATTCATTGTCTTGTTTGCTATATCAAAAACACAAAAAAATTAGTTTACTTGCATTTACTTTATCTAGTTTGCTTTATTTACTACTGCTAAAATGGCCAACCCTGAAAATACTAAGTTGTGTGACTTCACTAGCACAAATAATAATGATTTCCTATGCACACCTATTGCTCCACCTGCTACTATAGCAGAATTCTTTGAAATTAAACCTGCTTTACTTAATCTTGTTATGCGAGAGCAATTTTCTGGGTATTAGTTCGATGATGCTTCTTGCCCATCTCAATAATTTTGTTGAACTATGTGAAATGCAAAAGTATAAAGATGTAGATGGTGACATTATAAAATTAAAATTGTTCCCTTTCTCATTAAGAGGAAGAGCTAAAGATTGGTTGCTATCTCTCGCCTAAGAATAGTATTGATTCATGGACTAAATGCAAGGATGCTTTTATTGGTAGATATTATCCCCCTGCTAAAATTATATCTTTGAGGAGTAGCATAATGAATTTTAAACAATTGGATAATGAACATGTTGCTCAAGCTTGGGAAAGAATGAAATCTCTGGTTAAAAATTGCCCAACCCATGGATCGACTACTTGGATGATCATCCAAACCTTCTATGCAGGACTAAATTTTTCTTCGCGGAATTTATTGGATTCAGCTGCTGGAGGTACCTTTATGTCCATCACTCTTGGTGAAGCAACAAAGCTCCTTGATAATATGATGGTTAATTACTCTGAATGGCACACGGAAAGAGCTCCACAAGGTAAGAAGGTAAATTCTGTTGAAGAATCCTCTTCCTTGAATGATAAGGTTGATGCTATTATGTCTATGCTTGTGAATGATAGGACTAATGTTGATCCTAATAATGTTCCGTTAGCTTCATTGGTTGCCCAAGAAGAACATGTTGATGTAAACTTCATTAAAAATAATAATTTCAACAACAATGCTTATCGGAACAATTCTAGTAATAACTATAGGCCATATCCTTATAATAATGGTAACGGTTATGCTAATTCTTATGGGAATTCTTACAACAATAATAGGAATACACCCCTGGACTTGAAGCCATGCTTAAAGAATTTATTAGTACACAAAGCTGCCTTTAACAAATCTGTTGAGGAAAAGCTCAATAAAATTGATATTTTTGTTTCTAGAGTTGATAGTCTTGCCTCTGATGTTGATCTTTTGAAATCGAAAGTTATGCCTAATAGGGATATTGAAAATAAAATTGTTACTACAGCAAATGCCATCCAAGTTAGAATTAATGAGAATATAAGATTAATGGCTGAACTGCGTGCTAGGTGGGATAGAGAAGAAAATGAAAAACTAGCTAAAAAGGAAAGTGTAGCTAAAGTTTGGACTATTACCACCACTAGCAATGCTAACGATTCACATGTTGCTGCACCTCCTACTATTAATGGTAAAATAATTGGTGTTGGCAATGCTTCTACTCCTAGTGCAAAGCGCGCAAAATTACTCGAAACTGCTAAAACTACTGAAACTGCTTGTGATAAAGCTGCTGAAATTTTTTCCAACCTTGGGGATGATAATCCCATTGCTTTAAATTGTAATGATTTAGATTTTGATGATTGCCACATCTCTGAAGTTATAAAGTTCTTACAAAAACTTGCTAAAAGTCCTAATGCTAGTGCTATAAACTTGGCTTTCACAAAACATATTACAAATGCTCTCATAAAAGCTAGAGAAGATAAACTAAAACTTGAAACTTCTATTCCTAGAAAGCTAGAGGATGGTTGGGAGCCCATCATTAAAATGAGAGTCAAAGATTTTGATTGTAATGCTTTATGTGATCTTGGTGCAAGTATTTCTGTTATGCCTAAAAAAGTCTATGATATGCTTGACTTGCCACCATTGAAAAACTGTTATCTGGATGTTAATCTCGCTAATAATGCTAAAAGGAAACCTTTGGGGAAAGTAGATAATGTTCATATTATGGTTAACAATAACCTTGTCCCCGTTGATCTTGTTGTCTTGGATATTGAATGCAATGCATCTTGCCCCATTATATTGGGAAGACCTTTTCTTCGAACCGTTGGTGCTACTATTGATATGAAGGAAGGTAATATTAAATATCAATTTCCTCTCAAGAAAGGTATGGAACACTTCCCTAGAAAGAGAATGAAGTTACCTTATGATTCTATTATTAGAACAAATTATGATGTTGATGCTTCGTCTCTTGATGTTACTTGATATACACTTTCGCGCCTAGCTGAAAGGCGTTAAAGAAAAGCGCTTATGGGAGACAACCCATGTTTTTTCTACAGTATTTTTGTTTTATATTTGTGTCTTGGAAGTTGTTTACTACTGTAGCAACCTCTCCTTATCTTAGTTTCATGTTTTGTTGTGCCAAGTAAAGTCTTTGATAGTAAAGTAAGTACTAGATTTGGATTACTGCGCGAGTTACAGATTTCTTTGCTGTCACGAATCTGGGTCTACCTCCCTGTAGGTAGCTCAGAAAATTAAGCCAATTTACGTGCATGATCCTCAGATATGTACGCAACTTTCATTCAATTTGAGCATTTTCATTTGAGCAAGTCTGGTGGCCTAATAAAATCCATCTTTACGGACTGTTCTGTTTTGACAGATTCTGTCTTTTATTTCGCATTGCCTCTTTTGCTATGTTGGATGAATTTCTTTGATCCATTAATGTCCAGTAGCTTTATGCAATGTCCAGAAGTGTTAAGAATGATTGTGTCACCTCTGAACATGTGAATTTTTATTATGCACTAACCCTCTAATGAGTTGTTTCGAGTTTGGTGTGGAGGAAGTTTTCAAGGATCAAGAGAGGAGTATGATGCAATATGATCAAGGAGAGTGAAAGCTCTAAGCTTGGGGATGCCCGGTGGTTCACCCCTGCATATTCTAAGAAGACTCAAGCGTCTAAGCTTGGGGATGCCCAAGGCATCCCCTTCTTCATCGACAACATTATCGAGTTCCTCCCCTGAAACTATATTTTTATTCCGTCACATCTTATGCACTTTGCTTGGAGCGTCGGTTTGTTTTTGTTTTTGTTTTGTTTGAATAAAATGGATCCTAGCATTCACTTTGTGGGAGAGAGACACGCTCCGCTGTAGCATATGGACAAATATGTCCTTAGGCTCTACTCATAGTATTCATGGCGAAGTTTCATCTTCGTTAATTTGTTATATGGTTGGAATTGGAAAATGATACATGTAGTAATTCTAAAATGTCTTGGATAATTTGATACTTGGCAATTGTTGTGCTCATGTTTAAGCTCTTGCATCATATACTTTGCACCCATTAATGAAGAAACACTTAGAGCTTGCTAATTTGGTTTGCATATTTGGTTTCTCTAGAGTCTAGATAACATCTAGTATTGAGTTTTGAACAACAAGGAAGACGGTATGGAGTCTTATAATGTTTACAATATGTCTTTTATGTGAGTTTTGCTGTACCGTTCATCCTTGTGTTTGTTTCAAATAACCTTGCTAGCCTAAACCTTGTATCGAGAGGGAATACTTCTCATGCATCCAAAATACTTGAGCCAACCACTATGCCATTTGTGTCCACCATACCTACCTACTACATGGTATTTATCCGCCATTCCAAAGTAAATTGCTTGAGTGCTACCTTTAAAATTCCATCATTCACCTTTGCAATATATAGCTCATGGGACAAATAGCTTAAAAACTATTGTGGTACTGAATATGTACTTATGCACTTTATCTCTTATTAAGTTGCTTGTTGTGCGATAACCATGCTTCGGGGACGCCATCAACTATTCTTTGTTGAATATCATGTGAGTTGCTATGCATGTCCGTCTTGTCCGAAGTAAGAGAGATCTACCACCTTAATGGTTGGAGCATGCATATTGTTAGAGAAGAACATTGGGCCGCTAACTAAAGCCATGATTCATGGTGGAAGTTTCAGTTTTGGACATATATCCTCAATCTCATATGAGAATAATAATTGTTGCCACATGCTTATGCATTAAAGAGGAGTCCATTATCCGTTGTCCATGTTGTCCCGGTATGGATGTCTAAGTTGAGAATAATCAAAAGCGAGAAATCCAAAATGCGAGCTTTCTCCTTAGACTTTTGTACGGGCGGCATGGAGGTACCCCATTGTGACGCTTGGTTAAAACATGTGCATTGCAAAGATCCGGTAGTCCAAGCTAATTAGGACAAGGTGCGGGCACTATTAGTATACTATGCATGAGACTTGCAACTTGTAAGATATAACTTTCATAACTCATATGCTTTATTACTACCGTTGACAAAATTGTTTCATGTTTTCAAAATAAAAGCTCTAGCACAAATATAGCAATCGATGCTTTCCTCTTTGAAGGACCATTCTCTTTACTTTTATGTTGAGTCCAGTTCACCTATCTCTCTCCACCTCAAGAAGCAAACACTTGTGTGAACTGTGCATTGATTCCTACATACTTGCATATTGTACTTGTTATATTACTCTATATTGACAATTATCCATGAGATATACATGATACAAGTTGAAAGCAACCGCTGAAACTTAATCTTCCTTTGTGTTGCTTCAATGCCTTTACTTTGATTTATTGCTTTATGAGTTAACTCTTATGCAAGACTTATTAATACTTGTCTTGAAGTACTATTCATGAAAAGTCTTTGCTTTATGATTCACCTGTTTACTCATGTCATTACCATTGTTTTGATCGCTGCATCCACTACATATGTTTACAAATAGTATGATCAAGGTTATGATGGCATATCACTTCGAAATTATCTTTGTTATCGTTTTACCTGCTCGGGACGAGCGAGAACTAAGCTTGGGGATGCTTGATACGTCTCCGACGTATCGATAATTTCTTATGTTCTATGCCATATTATTGATGATACCTACATGTTTTATGCACACTTTATGTCATATTCGTGCATTTTCTGGAACTAACCTATTAACAAGATGCCGAAGTGCCGCTTCTGTTTTCTGCTTGTTTTTGGTTTCGAAATCCTAGTAACGAAATATTCTCGGAATTGGACGAAACGAAGACCCGAGGGCCTATTTTGCCACGAACCTTCCGGAAGACCGAAGAGCATACGAAGTGGGGCCACGAGGTGGCCAAACCACATGGCGGCGCGGCCAAGGGGGGCCCGCGCCGCCCGTGGTGTGGGCCCCTCGTCGGCCCCCCGACTCGCCCTTCCGCCTACTTAAAGCCTCCGTCGCGAAACCCCCGATGCGAAAAACCACGATACGGAAAACCTTACCGAGACGCCGCCGCCGCCGATCCCATCTCGGGGGATTACGGAGATCTCCTCCGGCACCCTGCCGGAGAGGGGATTCATCTCCCGGAGGACTCTACACCGCCATGGTCGCCTCCGGAGTGATGAGTGAGTAGTTCACCCCTGGACTATGGGTCCATAGCGGTAGCTAGATGGTTGTCTTCTCCTCATTGTGCTTCATTGTTGGATCTTGTGAGCTGCCTAACATGATCAAGATCATCTATCCGTAATACTCTATGTTGTGTTTGTCGGGATCCGATGGATAGAGAATACCATGTTATGTTAATTATCAAGTTATTACATATGTGTTGTTTATGATCTTGCATGCTCTCCGTTACTAGTAGAGGCTCGGCCAAGTTTTTGCTTTTAACTCCAAGAGGGAGTATTTATGCTCGATAGTGGGTTCATGCCTGCATTGACACCTGGGACTGTGACGAGAAAGTTCTAAGGTTGTGTTGTGCTTGTTGCCACTAGGGATAAAATATTGGCGCTATGTCCGAGGATGTAGTTGTTGATTACATTACGCACCATACTTAATGCAATTGTACGTTGCTTTGCAACTTAATATCGGAAGGGGTTCGGACGATAACCTGAAGGTGGACTTTTTAGGCATAGATGCGGTTGGATGGCGGTCTATGTACTTTGTCGTAATGCCCAATTAAATCTCACTATACTTATCATGCCATGTATGTGCATTGTTATGCCCTCTCTATTTGTCAATTGCCCGATTGTAATTTGTTCACCCAACATGCTTTTATCTTATGGGAGAGACACCTCTAGTGAACTGTGGACCCCGGTCCATTCTTTTATACTTGAAATACAAATCTGTTGCAATACTTGTTTTACTCGTTTTCTCTGCAAACAATCATCTTCCACACAATACGGTTAACCCTTTGTTACAGCAAGCCGGTGAGATTGACAACCTCACTTGTTTCGTTGGGGCAAAGTACTTTGGTTGTGTTGTGCGGGTTCCACGTTGGCGCCGGAATCTCCGGTGTTGCGCGCACTACATCCCGCCGCCATCAACCTTCAACGTGCTTCTTGACTCCTACTGGTTCGATTAAACCTTGGTTTCTAACTGAGGGAAACTTGCCGCTGTGCGCATCACACCTTCCTCTTGGGGTTCCCAACGGACGTGTCAATTACACGCATCATGGCGTTTGATGTAATCAAAGTACCTTTCCGGTATAAGTGATTTACATGATCTCATGGTCATAAGGACTAGGTAACTATGTATCGAAAG
>NC_061514.1:16439050-16517503 GCF_022539505.1 Lolium rigidum | reverse complement strand
CTTGGTAGAACTTGCACCTACCTATGAAATTGCTGCTTCGCTTTAGTTCGCTTGTTGGAAACTAAATTTGTTAATCTCAATCCTATAATCCAACACATGTTTCTTACACTTGGTGATATGGAAGAAGGGGAAAAGAAAGATTTTGTTTTAGAAACCCTTCTTAGAGAATTTGGTGGTCTAGCAAGAGAGGCTAGAAAGGTTTTTGCTAAATTTAATATGCTAGGTTCTCATACCAATTTTATTGGTCTCCTTGAAAAAATGGACATGGATAGAATAATGTACACTAATAACATTAATGATGGAGGGGAAATCAAAGCACCAATACCATGTAAACTTCTAGCTATGAATGACGCACTAGAAAATAACTATGCTTGGCTTGTTCCGAAAAATTTGTTCGATGAGAGTAGCAAGCCTAAGACTAATGAAAAGGGAGACGCTAAAACTTATATATCAAATATACTATGCTTGGTTGAGAAAACTCCCAACACCCCTGGTAATGATGTTGATGCCTCTACTCTAGATAATACTTGATTTGCACTTTCTGCGCCTAGCTGAAAGGCGTTAAAGAAAAGCGCTTATGGGAGACAACCCATGTTTTTACCTACAGCAATTTTTTGTTTTATTGAGTCTTGGAAGTTGTTTACTACTGTAGCAACCTCTCCTTATCATGTTTTTGTGCCAAGTAAAGTTTCTATGTCAAAGTTGATGTTATATTTGGGATCGCTGCACAGAAACAGCATTGCTGTCTGTCACGAATCTGGGCATAATTCCCTGTAGAAAATTCGAAAAAATCTGCCAATTTACGAGCGTGATCCTCAGATATGTACGCAACTTTCATTAGTTTTGAGTTTTTCCATTTGAGCAAGTCTGGTGCCATTTATAAATTCGTCTTTACGGACTGTTCTGTTTTTGACAGATTCTGCCTTTTATTTCGCATTGCCTCTTTTGCTATTTTGGATTTATTTCTTTGATCCATTAATGTCCAGTAGCATTATGCAATGTCCAGAAGTGAAAAGAATGATTGTGTCACCTCTGAATGTGTGAATTATTAATGATGCACTAACCCTCTAATGAGTTTGCTTGAAGTTTGGTGTGAAGGAAGTTTTCAAGGGTCAAGAGAGGAGAATGATATACTAAGATCAAGAGGAGTGAAAGCTCTAAGCTTGGGGATGCCCCCGTGGTTCATCCCTGCATATTTTAAGAAGACTCAAGCATCTAAGCTTGGGGATGCCCAAGGCATCCCCTTCTTCATCGACAACATCATCAGGTTCCTCCCCTGAAACTATATTTTTATTCAGTCACATCTGGTGTTCTTTACTTGGAGCGTCGGTTTGTTTTCGTTTTTGTTTTTGTTTGAATAAGATGGATCCTAGCATTCACTTTGTGGGAGAGAGACACGCTCCGCTGTTGCATATGGACACATGTGTCCTTAGGCTTTACTCATAATGTTCAAGGCGAAGTTTCTTCTTCGTTAATTTGTTATATGGTTGGAATTGGAAAATGCTACATGTAGTAATTCTAAAAATGTCTTGGATAATGTGATACTTGGCAATTGTTGTGCTCATGTTTAAGCTCTTGCATCATATGCTTTGCACCCATTAATGAAGAAATACATAGAGCTTGCTAAAATTTGATTTGCATATTTGGTTTCTCTAAGGTCTAGATAATATCTAGTATTGAGTTTTGAACAACAAGGAAGACAGTGTAGAGTCTTATAATGTTTACAATATGTCTTTTATGTGAGTTTTGCTGCACTTGTTCATCCTTGAGTTTGCTTCAAATAACCTTGCTAGCCTAAACCTTGTATCGAGAGGGAATACTTCTCATGCATCCAAAATCCTTGAGCCAACCACTATGCCATTTGTGTCCACCATACCTACCTACTACATGGTATTTACCCGCCATTCCAAAGTAAATTGCTTGAGTGCTACCTTTAAAAATTCCATCATTCACCTTTGCAATATATAGCTCATGGGACAAAATAGCCTTAAAAACTATCGTAGTATTGAATATGTACTTATGCACTTTATATTTTATTAAGTTGCTTGTTGTGCGATAACCATGTTTCGGGGAACGCCATCAACTATTGTTGAATATCATGTGAGTTGCTATGCATGTCCGTCTTGTCTAGAAGGTCTATCATTTTAGTGGTTGGAGCATGCAAAATTGTTAGAGAAGAACATTGGGCCGCTAACTAAAGCCATGAATCATGGTGGAAGTTTCAGCTTTGGACATATATCCTCAATCTCATATGAGAATAATAACTTTGCTACATGCTTATGCATTAAAGAGGAGTCCATTATCCGTTGTCCATGTTGTCCCGGTATGGATGTCTAAGTTGAGAATAATCAAAAGCGAGAAATCCGAAATGCGAGCATTCTCCTTGGACCTTTGTACAAGCGGCATGGAGGTACCCTTTGTGACACTTGGTTGAAACATGGCATGCAAAGATCCGGTAGTCCAAGTTAAGTAGGACGAGGTGCGGGCACTATTAGTATACTATGCGTGAGGCTTGCAACTTGTAAGATATAATTTTCATAACTCATATGCTTTATTACTACCGTTGACAAAATTGTTTCATGTTTTCAAAATAAAAGCTCTAGCACAAATACAGCAATCGATGCTTTCCTCTGCGAAGGACCATTCTTTTACTTTTATTGTTGAGTCAGCTTTACCTATCTCCTTCCACCTTAAGAAGCAAACACTTGTGTGAACTGTGCATTGATTCCTACATACTTGCATATTGCACTTGTTATATTACTTTATGTTGACAATATCCATGAGATATACATGTTACAAGTTGAAAGCAACCGCTGAAACTTAATCTTCTTATGTGTTGCTTCAACACCTTTACTTTGATTTATTGCTTTATGAGTTAACTCTTATGCAAGACTTATTGATGCTTGTCTTGAAGTACTATTCATGAAAAGTCTTTGCTATATGATTCACTTGTTTACTCATGTCATTACCTTTGCTTTGATCGTTGCATTCATTACATATGTTTACAAATAGTATGATCAAGATTATGATGGCATGTCACTTCAGAAATTATCTTTGTTATCGTTTTACCTGCTCGGGACGAGCAGAACTAAGCTTGGGGATGCTGATACGTCTCCAACGTATCGATAATTTCTTATGTTCCATGCTACTTTATTGATGATACCTACATGTTTTATGCACATTATATGTCATATTTATGCATTTTCCGGAACTAACCTATTAACAAGATGCCGAAGAGCCGCTTGCTTGTTTTCTGCTGTTTTTGGTTTCAGAAATCCTAGTAAAGAAATATTCTCGGAATTGGACGAAACTTTCGCCCAGGGTCTTATTTTTGCACGAAGCTTCCAGAAGACCGAAGACCTAACGAAGTGGGGCCACGAGGCAGCCAGGGGGGGGGCCGGCGCGGCCCAGGCCCGGGCCGCGCCGACCTATCCCCTGGGCCCCTCGTGTGGCCCCGCGCGTTGACCTTCCGCCTACTTAAAGCCTCCGTCGCGAAACCCCCGATACCGAGAGCCACGATACGGAAAACCTTACGCAGACGCCGCCGCCGCGAATCCCATCTCGGGGGACTTCGGAGATCGCCTCCGGCACCTCGCCGGAGAGGGGATTCATCTCCCGGAGGACTCTTCATCGCCATGATCGCCTCCGGAGTGATGAGTGAGTAGTTCACCCTCGGACCATGGGTCCATAGCAGTAGCTAGATGGTCGTCTTCTCCTTGTTGTGCTTCATTGTTAGATCTTGTGAGCTGCCTAACATGATCAAGATCATCTATATGTAATTCTATATGTTGTGTTTGTCGGGATCCGATGGATAGAGAGTACTATGATTATGGTGATTATCAATCTATTGTTCATGTGTTGTTTATGATCTTGCATGCTCTCCGTTATTAGTAGAGGCTCTGGCCAAGTTTTTACTCTTAACTCCAAGAGGGAGTAATTATGCTCGATAGTGGGTTCATGCCTTCATTGATACCGGGACAATGGATGTAAAGTTCTAAGGTTGTGATGTGTCTGTTGCCACTAGGGATAAAACATTGATGCTATGTCTAAGGATGTAGTTATTGATTACATTACGCACAATACTTAATGCAATTGTCCGTTGCTTTGCAACTTAATACCGGAGGGGTTCGGACGATAACCTCGAAGGTGGACTTTTAGGCATAGATGCAGTTGGATGGCGGTCTATGTTCTTTGTCGTAATGCCCGGATTAAATCTCACTATATTTATCATGTCATGTATATGCATTATTATGCCTTTCTCTATTTGTCAATTGCCCGACTGTAATTTGTTCACCCAACATGCTTTTATCTTATGGGAGAGACACCTCTAGTGAACTCGTGGACCCCGGTCCTATTCTTTCCATAGCATACAATCTACTTGTTTTATCGTTTTCTTTGCAAACATCTTCCACTCGATACGTTTAATCCTTTGTTACAGCAAGCCGGTGAGATTGACAACCTCACTCGTTTCGTTGGGGCAAAGTACTTTGGTTGTATTGTGCAGGTTCCTAGTTGGCGCCGGAATCCTCGGTGTTGCGCCGCATCACATTTCGCGACCATCAACCTTCAACGTGCTTCTTGGCTCCTACTGGTTCGATTAAACCTTGGTTTCATACTGAGGGAAAACTTGCCACTGTGCGCATCATACCTTCCTCTTGGGGTTCCCAACGGACGTGTACATCTACGCGCATCACCATCTATAAAAACTCTCGACACGTCAAAGCCAGCAATTACTGCGGGTAGGATGAGTGCCGATTGTCCTGGTCGAGGAGCTTGCTGTGGATGATCCGCGATTGTGAAGCCAATATCTTGCCCTGACCAATTTAGGTACTCAACTGTTGGTGGAGGCATCTTCTCTGCCATGAACACTTGCCGTGAGATTACCTTCTGCGCCCTGTTGGATGGCCTAGCTTTCTGAGTCATCGAGACCGCACCGTTGGAGTTAGGGTCGACATATGGGGGTGGGTGTGGTGCTGCCGCTATTCTGAGCTGGTGCCGATTTTCGTCCGTGATTGCGGGAGGAGGTGGGAGGTGGATCTCGCTCCTTGGCCCCTGGGGGTTTCTGTTCATGGCTTGGGCATTTGCAATTCCTGCGGCTCGCAACATTGCCTGAAAATTTCGGCAGTCTTTCTGGAGATGTCCTGACTGCCTCTTTCCGTTGTTGTCGAGGTAAAAGTGCATTTGACACGGACCGTTCATCATCTCCTCGGGGGACACATAAGGTCTTTGAAACCTTGGTCCGCTATTTTGCCTGTTGCCGCGAGAATCACCTCTATTGTCGCCTTGTTGCTCATTGCTCCTTTGGTAGTCATCTCGACTATTCCCTCCAGGATTTCCCCGGAAACCAGCCGATATATGGCCAGGAGCGTCGTTGTTGTAGAACTGGCGAGAAAATCGCCTTCTATTTTGAAAATTTCGACCGCGATCCTCTTCGGCGACCCGTGTCGCTTGTTATATATTGCGTCTTCTCCATCTGCCCACTTGTTGGCTATCTCCATCGATGCTCGATATTGTCTTAGGGTTAGTTCTCCCTAAGTCCTCGACGAAATCTCCCCGCCGAATTCCTGCCACGAACGCATCTATTGCTCTTTCGTCAGATATATCCTCTGCCGAGTTTTTTATAATGTTCCACCGCTGTATATATTTTCTCATCGACTCGTCGTGTTTCTGTCGACACGCCCTCAACTCTTCCAATGACGCAGGTTTCTTGCAGGTGGATCGGAAATTTTTCACGAAGATATCCTCAAAATTATCCCAGCTGTCGATGGAACTTGGGGGAAGTTTCTTTATCCAAGATCTCGCGGCACCGCTCAAGTGAACTTGGATACTTTGCATGGCTGTTGCTCTGGTTCCTCCTACCAGCTTCACCATCTCGAGATAATCAACGAGCCAATCCTTGGGATCCTGCAGGCCGTCGAATTTCTTAAAATTCTCGGGTAACTTGAACCCTTTTGGGACTCGCGTCTTTCGAACTCTTCTCGTGAAGCACGGGAGCCCACACATATCTTCGTCGGCAACTTCTGGTGAGTGCTGACGTTCCCTTCTTTCTTGTCGCGCTCTGTCCACCCTTACTTGAACTGCTGTGTCTCTTGCTCCACTTGTTCTTGGTGGGTCTTGAACCGCTGCTGTGGGTCGTGGACTATTTTGCCTAGGATTTTCTTCGGGAGGCGTGGCTGTGAACGCTGTTCCCATAACTCCAACTCCAGCCATTGCCATATTAAACAATGCTTCTCTCGGGTCCCCAGGGGGTGGTCTGAACGCAAGGATGTAAGCTTGCGTTGCCATGTATCCTGCTTCTGGCGTTTTTGGGATGATATTTTCTCTTGTATCAATCGACATAAAGGACAAGTCGAGATTTTGAATTATGTTTCCTCTCTCTTCTTCGGGTATGTTTTGCAGCCGAGATCTTGCCCTCCTCCGAGCGTCTCTGTGACTGTCTCCCGAAGTTCCTGATTGTCGACTGAGCTCTGCTCGACGTCTGCTTGATGCGGAGGCTGCCTCTTTTCTTCTATTCAAGGATGCTGTCTGTTTTTCCAGCTCTCTACTCACCCGAGCAAGTCTATATTGATATGCTTATAGTTCTTGTATAGTGGCAGTGGTGCTCATTGGTTCTGAACCATCCATGGCTTTTGCGGCCCTATCCCATGCTTCCTGCGGGAGTTGTACTCTTTCTCGAGGTGAGGACCCGACGTATTTAGTGCCTAGGCCTTTTCTGAGATCAGCGGGATCGACGTATGGATTTCCCAAGTCGTCGAAAGCATCTGACGTTTCTGGTTCTGATCGGCCTGCCTCTTCGATCGCATAGATCTGATGATATTTTGAACATTGATTTTTACCAGGATTGGTGACACCATCATAGAGATTGGTGAAGACCTTTCCAACAACAACAGATTTGTCGATGAAGTTGAAGTTGTCGACGCTGTCGGAGTCGCTGCTTATAACGGAGTCCGCAGACGACTCGAAAGATGTGTCACTGAAGATCTTGACGAGCTTTCCGTTTGCCTTAGTGTCGATGAAGCGTGGCAACGAAAGCTCTCCATCACTCGACGAGAAGTCGGAATCGATCGCTGAAAATTCCGACGAGATCGGAACTTCGAGACGATAGGATCCTTCCTTGCTGACGCCAAATCGGAATTCTCCGAACGTCATGATGATAGGCTCCTCCAGATAGGCACATGCATCCAAACGGGGGGGGGGTGAGGAATAAAATCGACTAGATCAGCTTTTTCCCGGTTACCTCGATCCATCGCATTGCTAGCCACCGACGAAGTCGACGATTCTGGACGTGCCATCGAGATCAGCTCCTTGCAACCTCTAATTCCCACAGACGGCGCCAATTGACAAAGGATTAATTTGTCAATGCCTACGGGTTTTAGACTAGGGTTTTGCTAGAAGTAGAGGGCAAGTAGATCTCGAGAGTTTCAGCCGAAAAGTACTCGCCGATTATGAAAACTAGGGTTCTGTTGACAGTAGATTCGATTCTTTCTTCGTCCCTCGACTCCCCCTTATATAGAGGGTGGAGTCGAGGGTTTCGTCATACACAAGTTACAGAGTTCGGGAGGGTTTCGTACCCAACCCGTAAGATTACAAGTTTCCATATTTCCTAATACAATCTATCTTTCCTTAACTAAATGGGCTTCCGAATCTTCTTATTCTTCGAGTCCTGGGCCTTCAATAAACCCCGGGTACCATCTTTGGCAGGCCCATTGGGGGTGCCTATGTCAACGACCAAAGGGTCGGTTCCGCGAACATCCCATTCCCTACATGTTTGAGCAAGAGTTAGCATCTTAGTCATGTAACAGAAAACGGTGACAAGTGGTTAGGCACATAACTTACCGGGGTCCATGCGTAGTATGTGGCCGCGAAAACTTCCCTCGATGGGCACACTGGAGTTAGCCCCGGCCTAGGGAGCTGCCCTTCCGGAGATGGGATTCGACCGCCAGAGGTGTGCCGAGTGCTACCGTTGGCACAACCGCCACTGTGCCGACGACCAAGCTATGCCAATGGCCCTTCCCGTGGGCTGGCATGGACCGGCTCTGTGCCGACGGCCCCAATAAATTGCCATCGGCACAGAATATGGCCGTCGGCACCTTGCCGACTTTCCATAGTGAATGGGAAGGCAGCCATGTGCGGAGGTGTGACGCCCGAGAAAAATCAACATATTTTTCAACTCGTATGTTCAAACTTAGAAAATTAAAAAAAATATTGCATACAAAATCAGAAACTTATGTGTGTGGTCTGTACAAAAAATGCATACATTTATGCACATCTCCGAAAGACCTCGACACGGATGGGAATGTCACCTTGTTTGACATGACATAGTGTGAAGATGTCGCATGGTAGAAAGCGTGTATTTGGTCGAAACAATTATAATTCTAGGAAAAAAGGAAAATTCGACCCTCTGTATTAACTTTCGTATGGACAGATTCATTCATTGCATGGTTTTAATAGTGAGTGTTACAAGCCATAATAGTATTAGATACATTATCTCATTCTCAACTAAACACAAAATACGATATATGAAGCAGTTCTGCAGGCTGCAGCCCTGATCATGTTTCGTGCAATCGAGCTCTGCACATATATAAGGCTATCTTTTTTTAAGCAGGTTTCACCACCGCATAATAATAATAATTATTATTATTATTATTTTGTCAAAAGCAAAAGCTACATGCGCAATACATATCTCAACTAAACACAAAAGACGATATCAGGCTACCCTTTTTTGTGAATTCGAGCTCTGCTCTTCAGCTCTTCGGGATCGACCAACATGTGCAATCCGTCCTGTTTCGAAAACAACAAATCGGCAGCCGTTCGTCTCACGCCAGGTTAACTAGTTTTATCCATTTTGGAACGCTCTTAACCCTCCCACCAGCGTCCAAATCTCTCTCCTAGCCTCCTCCTTAATCTACTACAAGCAAGCTATTTGGCTTTGCTTTCTTGACAAACGTCAGCCATATATATGTAACTGTACTATAGATGCATGGCTCCAATCATCACAACAACTGTAAATTACCCAACTTCTTGTTGTTTAGTTTGGAACCTCCAGTACACCACGTCAGCTCAAATATTTTTTTAAAATCTTGAGAAAAAGATAAGATATTAAACCAACAAATCACAACATGTAGCAGTTAGCACCAACTCGTACGTACATAAAAGGACCAGCTAGGCAGTAAACAAGAGCAAATTGCATCTAACTCAGGCCCAGATAGCCCCTATTAAACTGCTAAACCTTTCTCATATAGCACGTCTCCCTTCGATGTACTACCAATACTCAAGAGCTGGCCTTCACGCTCTTGTCACAAGTAGTGTTAAGCAGTAGGCCATGTTCTGTAATGGAAGCCAGCGATCGATTGAGCTGATTAAAGTTTCTCCCATGAGTTAGCCAGCCTCCGAGTTGGCCATGTTGTGGTTATTTATACTTTAAGTAGTACCATGTATATGTACTCGATCGTTAATATATGGTATTACTTAATTTTCTTCTTTTGTAGGCTTGCTTGATTTACTCTATATTTTTAGCTGCCCATGATTAGCTACAGTATTATGCCGAGTGTTAGGCCTTGTTTTGTTAGTTAGCATAGCTAGCCTCCAGTGACGGCATATCAGCACACCATCTCATCACCACTACCACCAAAGCGCAGCAGGCTATGTAATACGTATTAATTAACATTTCAATCCTCTCCTACTTAGGTACCTAATTGCCGCTCCCTCTCACACTCCCTCCACTATAAATCAAGCTTCACTGGACAAGTCACACAGCTCAGCAAACTAATCTCTTGCAATTGCACACCATCTGAAAGATCCAGCACTGAACAGAGCTTGATACGTGCTTAACACACACAGCTCTTGCAATCTAGGCATGTCGACGAGGCTGGCCGGGGTGGCGAGGTGGTGCGGCAGTGGGCGAAGGGTGCGGCAGAGCCTGCGACGGCGCAGCGGTGGGACGGTGTTGCTCGGTGCGCGGCGGAGGAGCAGCGGCGGCGGGTGCAGGCTGGCCGTGTCGCGGCTTGCGAGGTGGCGGCTGGTGGCCGAGATGCTGCGGCCCATCAGGAAGGCGCTGATGGAGATGGCAGCGGCGGCAGGGCATCGTCAGCTGGTGGCGCTTCCGCTGCTCAACTTTCCGTTCGTCGGAATACTCTCGCTCCCGGCCGCCGTCGCTTGACGGCAGTGCGCCCATGCGCCCGGATGAGAGCGAGAGGCGACTCGCTTCATGCGTAGCGATCCAATTTTCTTTGTACAAACATGTACGGCTTCCACGACTAATTTACTCGTTTTGGGCTCAGCTCTTGGGCTGCTTTAATTTCGAGACATACTTGGGTTGCTTGATACCCAAAGAGCCATTCGTGCATGTTTTCAGGGGTTAAATCTGGCCCATTTGATATCTCTCAAGTGGGCTGCCTGGCACATACGTGGGCCTTAAAGTAGCCCAAAACCATAACCTATGAAGCCAACAAGTTGACCGCTGCCTTGTGCTAGCTGGTGATCTGCAACTGCAAAGACTGAAGATAGCATCCCTTTCGGTTGTGAATGATATTAATTCAGGAATGAGCTATGGGTAACACGGCATGATCTTGCGAGATATTGCACAATTCAGGGCAAGTTTTTTGAGACCAGCTATGGTCATGAACGGCGAGAAGCGAACGGAGAGGCACATCGTCTAGCTAGATCAGCTACATCTTTAGAGCTAGGACGCCATGTTTGGTTTATGGATCCTCTGGATCACTTATGTATTTCCCAGAACATTATCTAATAAAGCTTCTGCTGTTTTTTAAAAAAAGAGGTTGACCGCTTCCAGCAAGCCATCCTCAATCTAGTCTAGCACTCCCTCCATTCGGATTTAAATTGACGCGAGTGCCTAGAAAAGGTAGCCTACGGACGTACTTACCTCACGTCGATTAAACATGACTAGAGGTAGTAGTTCAAAAAGGAGTAGAAGGAACATGTTTTCCCATCACGTGACACTGAAGGTGTGGCTCGCATATAGCAGTTTGCCCGTGGCATCTTGTTCTCACCTTACTTAATGTCCTTCATCTAATTTATTCTAATATACAAAACGGTGATTCGATTTGAGATAAACTCTACACAAAAATTTGCACTCCATTGTCAATGTTCAATTAAATATTTGGAGCTTCTTACGCAGATTTTTTCAAGCCTGTCAAATATGGTTAACCATTTGAAATTTCTTTCGAGACGTAGCTTCATCTTGCCATTTCACACAACTTTCATGTTATAGGTTTTCCAATTCAGGCCCGGGCCCATGGGAGTGCGGCCCGTGCGGCCGCACAGGGCCCACAAAAATTTGGGGCCCCAAATTTTGAGTTTTCTTTTATATAAACTGTAATGCAAAGGTTAATCATAAAAACATTACATCCTTTTGGCTCTGGCCTAGCAAGTTATACTTGCCTTGCAGGTTGCATGTTCGATTCCTGCATGCAGTAGCATTTTGTATACTTTCTGTTTTCCCTTTATTTTTGCTATTCCGGTATAATCCTTTTAGATCTAAATTAAACAGAGAATCACTGCGAATTTGATTTGTAGAGAGTGAGGCTAGTTTGATATAGTGTCATTGTGTTCTAGCTTTTTTGCTATTCCGGTATAATCCTTTTAGATCTAAATTAAACAAAGAATCACTGCGAATTTTATTTGTAGAGAGTGAGGCTAGTTTGATATAGTGTCATTGTGTTCTAGCTTGTATACTATTTTCTCCAGTTTTTTGCTATTTCGATTGATGCCAAAATTTTCACTGAAATATTGTAACTTCCCAAATTTGAATTAAATAAATAATCACTGCGAATTTAATTTATAGAGAGCAGGGTTAATTAGATATAGTGTTATTGTATTTCTCTCATGGGCATAGTTTTTATAATGGGTTTATCACCGTACGTGTATTTATTGGGATAGCTTTACACAATATTTCTCTCATGCAGTAGCATTTTGTATACTTTCTGTTTTCCCTTTATTTTTGCTATTCCGGTTGTGCCAAAACTAAACTGAAATATCTTAACCTTCTAGATCTAAATTAAACGGAGAATCACTGCGAATTTGATTTGTAGAGAGTGAGGCTAGTTTGATATAGTGTCATTGTGTTCTAGCTTGTATACTATTTTCTCCAGTTTTTTGCTATTTTGATTGATGCCAAAATTTTCACTGAAATATTGTAACTTCCCAAATTTGAATTAAATAAATAATCACTACGAATTTAATTTATGGAGAGCAGGGTTAATTAGATATAGTGTTATTGTATTTCTCTCATGGGCATAGTTTTTATAATGGGTTTATCACCGTACGTGTATTTATTGGGATAGCTTTACACCATATAAGCTTTTGAGATTCCGAAAATGTTTTTCTAGTTATTAAAATAAAAAAATTGAATATTAAAGTTTCGCACATTCTAATTATTTATCATTTTTATTTTTTAGCGAGATAGGGCCCCATATTAGAGTTTCGCACAGGGCCCCAAATTTGGCCGGCCCGGCCCTGTCCAATTCGACGGTCGTAGAAGAATGGATCTACATCTCTCTATTGTTCATGTGTGTTTTGTTACATGGACATGTTTTCTTCAACCCTCTCATCTGCCCTACTGATTGTACTATGTTAGTCCATTGTTTCAAGATGAGGCCTACATAAAAAGAAAAGACGTGGAACAACTATGCGATTCAATCCCGGATATTATATTTTGTTAATTGTAATTCCTAAATTTTATTTTCTAGTTTGGACTTACTTTAAACGAATTTCATAAAATTCATTGCACCTCAATAGTTTAAAATTTGCTTTGACCTCTAGCTTCATCTTGTTGTTGAAAGTTTCTCATTTCGACGGTCACAAACAAAGTTGTTGCAAGTGTGGTGGTATGTAAGTTCGCCATGAGAAGAAGATGTGAGAGGAACCATTAGTGTGCACACAACCAAACAACCAAAGTATGCATCTTGGAAGCTCATGCCTACCACCAAACACGGGACTTATGTTTATGCTCTAATGCAACTTGGTACTTTATGGGAAACCAAACAGGTTGCAAAACATGGCTCCAGAGCTTGCATTGCCGCATGCAGGCTCCACTGGGTCATAAACATATGAGGCCCAAAAACACTGCTAGCTACTAGACAAGCAGGTTGTGACTCATATCTAACCACTTGATCGCTGATGCAGAGATGTCTCAAGCTCGAACATGTTACTTGGTGGTGCACATGCATTTAATTTCTTCCGGTCTAGCTCTTTCTTTTTATCTTTTACAAGATAGCTTCTTTTTCATGTCAATGATAAATTTATCAAACACATATTTTTATAATATATGTGGGATGCTATCGTACTATTAATATATAAATAAAATAAAAATGGAAACAAAAGTTTTGGCACTGCATAAATTCTAAAAACAACTGGTGTAAAAATTGCAATAATATGTAGAACTTCAAGAGTTTCATAGAACATACACAATTATGTAATAAAAAAAAACAGAACATTTCTAGACTACAATTTAGAGCTCTAGAGTCGGGGAGCCAAAAATCCACATGACAAAGCTGCTTATAGTTGTACTCTATTGCTCTTGCTCAACATCGATACAAGTGATATAACTAAAAAGACATTCCAGTTGTATTATACAATGCATATGCATGCTAAAATCAAAATTTGGCACATCCATAGGACAATCTCATCAATTAGCAGCATTATTACTAAAGACCGCTTTAAAGATAGCTATTTATACACCTAAATTTTTTGAAGCTAGCCAAAATATAAAACATGTTACAGTTTAAATAGATTGAGCTAGTAAATAAGTTGGAAAAATTCAAAGATGTTGTGATGAAGCGTACAAATCTATGAGTGTTAATAGAGAAAACAATTCGATGAATAATCGGTATAGTGCACCATGCATTATGTTGATCAGACAACATTATTTTGTTTAATCTTTCCTCATGCATTCATATTTATTGAAATGAAGGATGATTAATGGCCAGCAAATAAGTACCGCTAATCTTCTAGTGGACAAATAATGAGCTGGTGGACAACAAAATATCATTAGCTGTTTATTTGAGTACCATTTTTGGTCGTGTCAACCCTGACTTTATAGTGATCTTATATGGCTAATTTGTGGTCCAGTGCAGAATATTGGACAATGCCTTCTCGTAAGTGTAATGCACACATGCATGCAGTTTGTCGTGTCAAAATGTGGGAATTAACGGAAAGACTTTGTCACATGAATGTTTAATTGACAACGATGGGGCAATTCCAATTTTTACAACAATACGAAATGCTAACATTCTATGGAAAAAAACAGTGCATCATCACAAAGGTAAATGGAAACTACAATTTTTTTTGCACAAAACAAGATAAAAATATATGATATGTATAAAATAAAAGAAGTGGCATGTAGAGAAGAATTAATTAAATGCATTTTTAGGTGTTATATTAATTATGGTTACTTCTCTTTCAAGAAGGCACATATATATACGTGAATTTTAATACATCTACTTCTACCTACGTATGCTGATTAATCTCATACACATATATATTGTGTTTCATTTCTATATAGTGACTACCAAGACGAAAATGCACTTTGGCTCAAAGGTGTAGATGCAATTTCAAAATATGTAAAAAATCTGAAAAAATATCCGGCCGTAAACTCAGACATTCTATGTTTGCACGCAAAGACTCATGAAAAGAAAATATATTGTATGGCAAGTGTAAAAAGACAATTTTCGGCGATCCAAAATAGCTTCTACGAGATATTTTTTGTCTTTTTACACGCAACACATAAAATGTCTTTTTTTTTCATAATTCTTTTTTGCAACCATAGAATGTCTGGATATAAACATGGGAAAAACATCAGAATTGTTTTGACATTTTAAAATGCTTTTAAATATAGTTTTTATAATCTGTGCATCTAGACATAGAACTCTACATTTTATTACCCAAGTAGGTTAAATTCTGCTACATGACAACGTAATAACTTCTCTTTGTGTGAACTGAAACAAGTAGTAAGAAGCTAGTTTTAACCCCAAACTATGAGATTCTTAACCCCATAAAGAAAGCAACGAACCCATGTGTGTGAAGACAACTAAGAACACGGCAGGGGAGAAGCAAACGGAACAACCCGGCCACCCCAGCATCAAGTACACACACGGAATACTCGGTGGCACCTAAAAAGGATGTATAAGCTGGTAGTTGAGAGAGTTCATTTCCAAAGGGAAAAGAAAGGAGGCACTTTAACCAAAAGATGCCAACCGCCTATGGAGAGAATGTCTTTGATCCCTTTGTCTACAAGTTATATCTTGGCCAGCTCAAAGATTGGCACCCCCTATATATCTTCCATAGATTGTGGATCCCACTTTCTCAAACTTGGGAGGAGTTTGGAAAATGAACACTCCACCAAACAGCCTCAACGTAACCACCCACGGGCACACTCTAATCACACAAGGCAAAAGGTAGCTAGCTAGCCATGGCAGCAGCATCCAGCTATACATGGATGCATGTGCAGGGAACTACTCTTGATGATTCTATACCAATTAAAATACCAGTATAGCTAGCTCATCAGCAATATGTTCATAGAGTCACATGCATCAGGAGAGAAAAAGTATCACTTCCTACTTTCATGTGACTTGCATTCATATCCATGCATGGTTAGTTACCTTGTTCACCAATCAAAGTTCAGATAGACCTACAAGAGGAAAAGGAACAGATAGGGAAGTGTATTTGTATATATATGCTCCATAACCTACAGGTGTAGCTACAAGATTGCACATGCCATGGTATCATCATATATAGTTCAAGACAATCATGAACTCATATGCAGAAAAAATTACTGATAAACTCAACAACACTGCACTAGTATTATGTAACTCCATATCGATTCTTCTCTTTATATGTTACAATTAATTACCTTCCTATGTGTTCCTTGGTGTGGTTCCAATGTGTACCCAAGCTATACAAATGCATATACCCAATATTTGCTCACCTACTAGCAATAAGCTTACCAACTCGGCTCATATACTCGGCCAATCTCCTCCTCCACCTAATTTCTCCCCTGCCAATCCTCCGCCTTGATCGAGCACGCGCGCGTACACCATGCAAGATCGAGAATTCGAGATCAACCGATCCTCTCTTGTCCCATGAACACAAGAGCTCGATCGGTTGATCTGAGCAAGCATCGATCGATCGATCATGTGGTGATGGTGTAGTGCAAGGAGAAGGGAATAATTTAGAATTACTCGATGGTTGGATGGATCATTGGCAGGAGAAGAGGTCGGCGAGTCCCTGCATGAGCTGCACCTGCGCGCGGAGGCAGCGCACGTAGTCGGCGGTCTCCTCCAGCAGGCTGCAGTACTCCATCCCGGCGCCGCCCGGGACGAGCCGCCGCAGCGCGTCGCTCCTAGCCGGCTCCCCGCCCTGCCTCGGCGCCGGAGGCGGAGGCGGGAGGAGCGCCGCCCGAGCCGCGGACGTCTCTCCGCTGGTGTTGCCGCTGCTCCTGCCGGTGAGGCGCGGCAGCGCTAGCGGCGGCGCTGGGCCGGCGACGACGCGCCTCCGCACGAGCACGGCGGCCCGCCTGGACGCCAGCGTAGTGGATCTGCGCGCCTGGGCCTGGCGCAGCAGCGCGCGGCTCCAGGCCCGGCGTGGCCCGGCGGCGCGCGCCATGGAGGAGTATGCGGCGCGGCTGATGGTGCGCGTGCGGCGCCTGGCCGGGCCGGCGTGCACGCGGGAGAGCGCGCGCAGGAAGTGGAACGCCAGCATGGGCTTGGGCGCGTCGACGGTGGCGGAGGCGCGGCTGCCGCTAGGGTTAGGGCTCGGCGGCGTGGGTAAAGGCGCGCCCTTTGCGTCCATGAAACAACCGGCACAGCCGCAACCTCGCAGAGAGAAGCCGGAGACGAAGACGAAGAGATGGAGGAGGAGAGGAGAGGAGGCGTAGGCGGTGGTGGGGGGAGCGTGGCTTAAAAGGCAGGAGAGGAATGGGTTAAGGTTGGAGGATGATGGCGATGATAGGGTGGGGAGGGAGAAGGAAGGAGCAAGATTTGGTCTCTGACACAAAGCAAGGTGCTGTTGTGATCTTGTGGAGGGAGAAAGTACTATTGGAGCCCGAGAAACACGGCTCTGACACAAATTGTCCTGGGCAGGCAGGGGGATCCGATCCGGTGCGTGTGTCTTATAATACCCAGTTGACAACCACAGACAAAAGCCATTTCAAAAGAACATGTTCTTCACAGAGCTAGGGCCATGTGAGTGTGGTTGTTAATTTTTCTTTCTTATGGCAGAAGCTTGGAGTAAGATTAATTAGCTACTCACTCACAGGGGTTGGGGAATAAGAACCTACCAGTGAACAACCTTCCTATACGAGCCCATGCATGTGATGTGACATAGCTAAATGCGTCGTGCGAGATATGGGAAGATATATAAACTGCTTTGGTCGGACGGCGGTCGGGTCTGGTCCACAATTGAACTGGTCGAATTCGAATCGCGTCTACTCCGGATGTGCAAGCACAACCAATGCATTGATATATAAAGTGATTACCTGCCAACATTGACGAGCAAGATCAAGCTGATATGCGTGATCGACAAATCTAATAGTGCAACGATTACATGGAGTAAATTGCAAAAAAATAACGCCAGAATTACGTGTGAAGTATGGAAACCCATCTTTTTTTTTCTTCTTCCAAACACCCATCGACATTGCTCCATTTGTTTGCACTTTGCCTTGATGCTCGAATTTAAGCTAGGTTAATGATGTTTGTGACACACGGGGCCCACTATCAGGCTGCCGTGGCAAAGGAGTTTAGGGGGGTAAATATTAGATAGGCATAGATTCTAGGTTTTTTCGTAATTTTCCAATGGGATATACTTGTCAGCTTCTTCCTGTATTTTCTCTTTATGCTCTTTTTTCTCACCGCCTCCCGCCGGTGGATAAAGAAGTGGCGGCTGGATACGTTCCACTCCCACCGCTTTCCCCTCAAGTGCGTCGTCGTGGCGGGGAGCCTCGTCCTTTCCTACCGCAGATGGATAGAAGGGTGGTGCCTTCCATGGCTTTCGCCCGCCCCCGATGCCGCCAAGAACGCCCCCGTCTAGGAGCGGTCTACGAGGTGCGGTGTAGTCGTGTCCATGGCTCGGCGGCGCAGACTGGTGGAGATGCATGGAGCTAGGGAGGGGAGAAAGAGAATATAGGTGATACGCGGACGAGGGGCGGGCGACCTTGTGCCTTTGTCCATTGCGATGGACAAGAACCAAAGCTATCGTGTCAGAACAAGCGGTCGTGCTGTAGGTTGAGGCAGACGCAAGCTGAGACGACGAAGCCCCTGGCCACCTCTAGGGCGTTCTTCTTGAGACGGGGTGGGGGGAGGTGGCATAGTCGACCGGGACGGAGGTGCGGGTTGTGAGTCAGTAAGAGACAGTGCCGATGTCGGGGAATGAAGCTGGGGAGGGCAGCTTTGGTTACTGATTTGGGGGGAGAAATGGAGAAATGAAGAAAGTATATAAAAATAATGGATAGATATGTCCGAGTGGTTCGTCTCCGCCTTGCTATGTCACACTGACTTTGGGTCCCGCATGTCAGAAATGTTGTTAACTCGGCTAAATTCGAGCATCAGTGCATATTGTAAACAACCAGCGCAATGCTGGTGGATTTATTTTGCAAATTTTCAAAAAAAAATGGTGGTTTTTTCCAATTTACGTAAAATAAATCATTTGCACTCCGCTCACCTTTTTTTTTTGCGGGGATGTACTCTGCACTTGACTGTTACTTTTAATTAATTTAAATTCATGTTAGTACTAGCATGCAGCAGGTTTGATCGTCCGCATCAAACCAGGATGCCTGCATTAACTTGGTAAGTGGTGCACACCTGGCTGCGTGCAAGCAAAGTAAACGTTTCAGTAACTGCATGGCGTCCCTAACGGGATCAGTTAGTTGGCACGTTCCTAGCTACTAATCCCCGGCCGCTCTAGCTAATAATCAACAGAAGCTAACAGTAACATGGATGCACGGTACGCGCGCGTACGTATAGCAGCACTATGCATGAACGATGGCATCACCAAATCTTCTCGCACATGTCGCGTGCGCTTTGGCATGGATAGCTAGCTAGATAAGCGGCCTATAAGCTATAGCAGCATATAGTAGGGTAACATGCGAGGCGCGATTCGTTTCCGTTGCAACGGCGCGAGCAGCTTGACAGGCAGATGAGACGTACGTCATGAGACGATGGAGCTCGGTAGCAACATGGGAATCAAAACGGGTGATGGCGGTGGTGTACGTGCGTGGTGGGTGGTGGGCCCAGGTGCCGCGAACCACCACATGAACGCACATGGGCTGCTCTGGCCCACCGACTACTCCGACGATCGACGTGTATAGTATAGACTAGAGAGAGAGAGAATATCATGGCCACAAACGTACCACACCCTACCGGCCGCCCGATCGATTGCATTTGCATTGCACCGGCCGGCCGTATGAATTTGCTTTCGTCGCTAACAAATCCTCTGCGGTGTACGTCGCAAAGCGAGCTGCTACCGGCTCGATCGTCTGGTCGTGCTCATGAATCCTGCAAACCTTTTCCATACGTACGTTCCGTTTGTTCGGCGCCGATTAGGCTAGATTGACCTACCACCGCAACAGCTACGCGCGTAGAAACACGCGCTATTCAGACATGGTATTAGCTAGGATTGACGCGTATATGTGGCGTGAGAGTATCTCCAACAAGATGAATGATACATTTCTTGGGGCCCCTATAAAATAAATTAGGGCATGCAAAAATTGGATTTTAAAAGACACCAAAACACTTTCTGGTAGGGCAAACGCGCCACCATAGCCGATGAAGCAAGACAGGGGGCCCTGCACGTCTCAATATATGAAATTTTAACTTTGCAAGATCACGACAAACATGTTTATTCTTATGAACATTTTGAAATATTGTTTTCATTTTTCTCCGTATCTACTACAAATTCTGGAAAAAGGTTAAAACTGGGTTGGCGTCATGCTTCCGTCAGCGCCGCTCTCTGGTCGACCAACCATACGATGGAGGAGGGCGAACAGGGGTTGCACCAGCTAGGGCGTTGGACGCTAACGACCAAGGGGCACCACATAGGGGCGACGCCGCCTGTCATTGACCACCGGAGCAATGCTGGTGAAGATGCTGAGCCACGACGATGCACGATGGTGACCGGCGCATGGACGCTACGTAGTAAGATGGAGATGGAGGACAACTGGAGAGGTTAGGGAAGAACTAGAAACTGGCCATGGTTCCAACATAGGGGTATGTGACACCAAAGAAGACCGGACTTCGCCAATTCAACGAAGGTCGAAATTCGAATAGGCGAGGTCGATTGGCTTGATTCCGAGCTTTCGACAAGCTTGCGTCGGTGGAGAGATTGCGGGAGAGGTGGCACAGTGCCATATTTGGTAAGCCTGCCAGTAACCCTTCTTCAGCTTCGGCGAAAAGGCGTGGGGGAGCGAGCAACGGCCTCTTCACACATACATACTTGGCCTTGGGCGCGGTCCGCGATCCCTTTATCGGGCGTAAACAGATCCTCGATGATAGTTCATGGCGGCAGACCTGCCACAGAATGGGGGGCATCGTGTTCAATGCGGTGGCGGTGGTAATTGGATACAATGAGGGAAGGTCGCCGATCGCGGCGATAAGGCCAGAAAGGATGGGAGGGGCGGCGGGAGGGCAGAGGCCTCGTCCCTGACCGGAGGCAGTCGTAGCATGAAGGATGTGGATGGAGGCGGATGCGCGAGAGATATTTTGGCGTGGCAGTGTGCACCGCACGGTGGCGGGATTTCTTCTAGGCAGCTGTTCGGTGACTATATTTGCATCACAAGAGGTTTTTTTATGGCAACCTATTTTTTTTGGGTCACAGATAGAGTAGGGCATCTACAAGAGCTTTTTTTTGCGCCTCTCGTGCTTTAAGAATAAAATATTTAGGCACAAGACTTATTTTACATCGTCTATTTTTAAGAATAAATTTTTTAGACGCTCTACTACTAGTATTTTTGTTTTGCTTGGACTTTGTAGAGAGATCGAGAGAGCTAACATGTGAGGCGACACATTGATTACCATGCTGCTAATCTGGTGCACCGTTTGGTCCGACGTCTAAACCAAACCTAGCCATCACTCGCACGAGCCCTTGTGACCGATCAATGGTTAAGACTTGCTAATCACACATGACACAACACATACCAGACACAGCGGTGTAGACAGAGAGTGAGACATCGGTCGATCGAGCATGCACCTGCACCCCGGCCAGCAGCTCGATCTATGGATCGATCCAAGCCTATCCTCGCCACAGTACCAGTGAGTAGTGACTGGTAACCTATTCACATCGACGGGATAAGCTTCACTGTGTCTGGTCTGCGTGCGATGACATATATGGCGACTGGCCGCGATCAAGACGGCCACACCTTCTGAATTAATTGCTAGCAAAGTCACAAAGCTAATATGGTTAACCATGCAGTCATGCTACAAATCTATATACATGCAAGCATGCAGTCATGTATATCTTTCGTATTAGTGTATGTGTGCAAATTATGTATACATTTGCATATTATGTATACATATGCATAGCTAGATAGCCATGTACTACCAGGGGTGAATCGACTTCAATAATGTCCAAAAAAATTACGAAAAATCCACCAATCTATTGGTAGTCATCAATAACAGTATAAAGAATTCCAAAAGTAAAGAAAATACAGAGTTGATGGTAGTATGGTACCAACCGGTTACAAATGTTATGTGAATTTTAAAAAGGAATAGATGATGATAATGATATGATCTTGATTGTCCTCACATCTCTGCAAAACTTGACAAGGAGACATTGAATAGTTTAGGATGCCTACTTTCACATGAAAAATATTCCAGACGGCTTATTATCCGTAAATATTGTGTATTTACTATGAACGTGGTATACATGTCCAACATACTATCCTAATATAAAAAATTAAGAGGGATTCTTCTTGAACGCTCTATTCTTAACATACACGCAGGTAAGTAAAAGATTAGCATGCAATCCGCAGTTTCAAATAGCCACAAATTATTTCATTGGTTTATCCCATGTACTTACCAGGTAGGATTGATTTTAACTTTGGGATCAAGACATGGTGCATATATAAAGGTCTGGTGGACACGCATAGATCACGTGAAAAACAAGCAATTAACAATCAAGCCACCAAAACCATTCGTTTATGAGATATGTGTATCGCCGTACTCATCTATGTTATTGACAATGAATACCCTAACCCTAGTATACACAATGGCTCATCTATGTTATTGACAATGAATACCCTAACCCTAGTATACACAATGGATATAGTTCATATTTGAACCGTTACATTTAAACCCGAAGAATAAGGATACATCCTAACCATTAGTTCAACCATTAGGTTTTGGACATTATTTTGTAAGTAAAAAGGGATAAATATGATCGCATTCTTGGATGCCTCATTTCAATATTGAACATATAAGGTTACATGTTATATGGATATGTGTATTTTAAATACTTTGCTTTACCCATTAGTTTGGTGCTTTATTATTGTTTCTTGGCTTGGACTCGATAGTTACACATAATAGTAGAAAGTACTGACCATGGACGGAGGCATGAGGGGGCCTGCCTAGGGCCATGACCCCCTCATGGTGATTTTTTTATGAAATATCTCGACTTAATATGTGGATTTGACCTCAAATTACTTATACGCCCCCTCCAATATATATTACTACATGAAATTGCCCGCTGTTGTTGAACTATCCTAGCTCCGTCCTTGGTACGAACCATGGTAAGTGGAGGAAAGATGGATATGGGAAAAAAAGGAAAAGAGGTCAGGATGTGATTCATACATATATTACCCAACGATTCTGAGATCAAATAAGGATAAGACTATTAGATCTTGGTGGAGGTGAAAACATCATATGAGAGGGATGCGTTCCGGATTTTGAGGCCTCCATGAGGGGTATGTTGAAGGGGATTGTGTATGTATATCAGGAATTCACATCTACACAAACACCCAAGATCTATATTATGTAGTTGCAGTAACAAGAATCAATCGATATCAACTCACCAAGTAAAGCGGGAGAGATTGATAAACATGGTGATCCGAGCGATCCCTGCAGTTAAGCGATACCTCCCAGCCACGAGGATATCTCCTCCTTGCTCCAAGAATCGAATGGACGATTCCTCTGGCGTAGATCACGTGTCAAGACGTACAATCCGTGATGCAGTTTGGGATCGAGATGAAGAAATTGAGAGGCTCCAGGAAGAAATCTCGCTGCTTGCTGGAAGGAAGCAGAGCAACGATGAACCGAAGAACCAAGTTTTCAAGATGCAAGCTGATTGAGGCAGTAACCTTTCCATGATTTGGGTGTTATCTGTAGCTTTTGCCATCTATTGTACCTGGGTGATGTGTAGCAACTAAAATATGAGAGTAGATAAAGCAGATTGTTGTGTTATCTGTAGCAGTGTAGCAAGTGTAATTCCTTGCAGTATGTGATGTGCACTCTGGACAAGTGTAGCAAGTGTAATTGTGGTTTATTTGTTATCAATACTGCAACACCTTGTGTCAATTTTGTACAGAATTTCGGCAGCATGTAGTCACTACTTAAGATGAATTATTGTGGCAGCATATTGACCGCAATTTAAATGCAATTTGGCAGTGCCAACACAAAACTCCAGGGTACACAAATACCCATCGTATTTCACACAAAAATAGCATTACCAGTACATTGGCAATGTAACTGCTGTAACAGAAGAAATCAGTACCAATACATTGCCATTGTCTTCCACACAAATAAAACCAAAATCTGGGATATGATCTTGTACAAATAACACATGACAAAAAACAAAGATTGCAAAACACCACCTAGCTGGTACTATTCATCATCATCAAAAACTGGAGGATTCGTAGTCCTATTTTCATCATCACCACTACAATAATACTGGTACATTGTCTGATCAGTCTTGTTTTCTTCATCGTCGTCGATTTCTTCAGCAACAGCCTCCTTCCTCCCTTTCTTCATTTTTTCCACAACGACGGCATCAACTAACACACGCTCATGGTCCCGTCTCAACCTAGTTCGTACAGTACCTTCTCTGTCTTGCACAGGAGCTTCCCTGGAATCATCATCTTGGTATGACAGTCCAACAACACCGTGTCCCGCTTCACTTTCAGTTACAATCCATAGATATGGAAAAAGGAAAGGAAAAGAGGTCGGGATGTGATTCATACATATATTACCCAACGAATTCTGAGATCAAATAAGGATAAAACTATTAGATCTTTTTTTTTTTTGAGAGATAACTATTAGATCTTGTGGAGGTGAAAACATCATATGAGAGGGATGCGTTCTGATGTCTACGTTCCCCCTCCTTTCCTGTAGACAGTGTTGGGCCTCCAAGAGCAGAGGTTTGTAGAACAGCAGCAAGTTTCCCTTAAGTGGATACCCAAGGTTTATCGAACTCAGGGAGGAAGAGGTCAAAGATATCCCTCTCATGCAACCCCGCAACCACAAAGCAAGAAGTCTCTTGTGTCCCCAACACACCTAATAGGTGCACTAGTTCGGCGAAGAGATAGTGAAATACGGGTGGTATAAATAAGTATGAGCAGTAGCAACGGTGCCGGAAAAGTGCTTGGCGTGTAGTTGATGGTGGTGGTATTGCAGCGATAGTAACGCGATAAAACAAGTAAACAAGCGGTAGTAACTCAGCGAGTAGTAACGCAGTAGTAGTAAACAAGCAAGTAGTAACTCAGCGGTATTTAGGAACAAGGCCTAGGGATTACACTTTCACTAGTGGATACTCTCAACATCGATCACATAACGAACGAGATAAATGCATACTCTACACTTTTGTTGGATGATGAACACATTGTGTAGGATTACACGAACCCTCAATGCCGGAGTTAACAAGCTCCACAATAATGCTCATGTTTAAGTAACCTTTAGTGTAAGATAGATCAACGCTACTAAACCAAGTACTAGCATAGCATGCACACTTGTCACCTTCATGCATATGTAGGAGGAATAGATCACATCAATATTATCATAGCAATAGTTAACTCCATAATCTACAAGAGATCATGATCATAGCATAAACCAAGTACTAACATGGTGCACGCATCTGTCACCTTTGCACACATGCGGGAGGAATAAACTACTTTAATAACAAATCACTAGAGTAGCACATGGATAAATTGTGATACAACATGCTGCAATCTTAAAGAGATATAAATAAGCACCTCACTATGCCATTCAATGAGTAAGTATTCTGTGAAATCTAGCCTAAGAGACCCACACGGTGCACACACTTGTCACCTTTACACACGTGGGACGAGGAGTCTCCGGAGATCACATAAGTAAAACTCACTTGACTAGCATAATGACATCTAGATTACAAGCATCATCATATGAATCTCAATCATGTAAGGCAGCTCATGAGATTATTGTATTGAACTACATAGGAGAGAGATGAACCACATAGCTACCGGTACAGCCCCGAGCCTCGATGGAGAACTACTCCCTCCTCATGGGAGCAGCAGCGGTGATGAAGATGGCGGTGGAGATGGCAGCGGTGTCGATGGAGAAGCCTTCCGGGGGCACTTCCCCGCTCCGGCAGGGTGCCGGAACAGAGACTCCTGTCCCCCGGATCTTGGCTTCGCGATGGCGGCGGCTCGGCAGGTTTCGTAGGTTTCGTCAATTGGTATCGGGTTTTCGATCCAGGGGCTTTATATAGGCGAAGAGGCGGCGCGGAGAGGGCTGACAGGGGGCCACACCATAGGGCGGCGCGGCCCCCTCTCGGCCGCGCCGGCCCTAGGGTTTGGTGGCCCTGTGGCCCCCCCTCCGGTCCTTCCCGGGTGTTCGGATGCTTCCGATGAAAATAGGAACTTTGGCGTCGATTTCGTCCGATTCCGAGAATATTTCGTTACTAGGATTTACGAAACCAAAAACAGCAGAAAACGAGAACCGGCACTTCGGCATCTTGTTAATAGGTTAGTTCCAGAAAATGCACGAATATGATATAAAGTGTGCATAAAACATGTAGATAACATCAATAATGTGGCATGGAACACAAGAAATTATCGATACGTTGGAGACGTATCAGCATCCCCAAGCTTAGTTCTGCTAGTCCCGAGCAGGTAAAACGATAACAAAGATAATTTCTGGAGTGACATGCCATCATAAACTTGATCATACTATTTGTAAAGCATATGTAGTGAATGCAGCGATCAAAACAATGGTAATGACATGAGTAAACAACTGAATCATATAGCAAAGACTTTTCATGAATAGCACTTCAAGACAAGCATCAATAAGTCTTGCATAAGAGTTAACTCATAAAGCAATAATTCAAAGTAAGGGCATTGAAGCAACACAAAAGAAGATTAAGTTTCAGCGGTTGCTTTCAACTTGTAACATGTATATCTCATGGATAATTGTCAATGCAAAGCAATATAACAAATGCAATATGCAAATATGTAAGAGTCAATGCACAGTTCACACAAGTGTTTGCTTCTTGAGATGGAGAGAAATAGGTGAACTGACTCAACATTGAAAGTAAAAGAATGGTCCTCATAGAGGAAAAGCATCGATTGCTATATTTGTGCTAGAGCTTTGATTTTGAAAACATGAAACAATTTTGTCAACGGTAGTAATAAAGCATATGCATCATGTAAATTATATCTTATAAGTTGCAAGCCTCATGCATAGTGTACTAATAGTGCTCGCACCTTGTCCTAATTAGCTTGGACTACCCGGATTATCACCGCAATACATATGCTTTAACCAAGTTTCACAAAGGGGTACCTCTATGCCGCCTGTACAAAGGTCTAAGGAGAAAGCTCGCATTTGGATTTCTCGCTTTTGATTATTCTCAACTTAGACATCCATACCGGGACAACATAGACAACAGATAATGGACTCCTCTTTTAATGCTTAAAGCATTCAACAACAATTAATTCTTTTCTCATTAGAGATTTGAGGATGTTTGTCCAAAACTGAAACTTCCACCATGGAACATGGCTTTAGTTAGCGGCCCAATGTTCTTCTCTCACAATATGCATGCTCAAACCATTCAACTCAGTGTAGATCGCCCTTACTTCGTGACAAGACGAACATGCATAGCAACTCACATGAAATTCAACAATGAGTTGATGGCGTTCCCCGAGTAAACATGGTTATCGCACAACAAGCAACTTAATAAGAGATAAAGTGCATAATTACATATTCAATACCACAATAGTTTTTAAGCTATTTGTCCCATGAGCTATATATTGCAAAGGTGAATGATGGAATTTTAAAGGTAGCACTCAAGCAATTTACTTTGGAATGGCGGGAAAATACCATGTAGTATAGGTAGGTATGGTGGACACAAATGGCATAGTGGTTGGCTCAAGTATTTTGGATGCATGAGAAGTATTCCCTCTCGATACAAGGTTTAGGCTAGCAAGGCTTATTTGAAACAAACACAAGGATGAACTAGTACAGCAAAACTCACATAAAAGACATATTACAAGTATTATAAGACTATACATCGTCTTCCTTGTTGTTCAAACACCTTACTAGAAATTATCTAGACCTTAGAGAGACCAATTATGCAAACCAAATTTTAACATGCTCTATGTATTTCTTCACTAATAGGTGCAAAGTATATGATGCAAGAGCTTAAACATGAACACAACAATTGCCAAGTATCACATTACCCAAGACATTATAGCAATTACTACATGTATCATTTTCCAATTCCAACCATATAACAATTTAACGAAGAGGAAACTTCGCCATGAATATTATGAGCTAAGAACACATGTGTTCATACGAACCAGCGGAGCGTGTCTCTATCCCACACAAGCATGATGTAATCCAATTTATTCAAACAAAAACAAAAACAAAAGCAAACAAACAGACGCTCCAAGAAAAACACATAAGATGTGGCCGAATAAAAATATAGTTTCAGGGGAGGAACCTGATAATGTTGTCGATGAAGAAGGGGATGCCTTGGGCATCCCCAAGCTTAGACGCTTGAGTCTTCTTGATATATGCAGGGGTGAACCACCGGGTGCATCCCCAAGCTTAGACTTTTCACTCTTCTTGATCATAGTATATCATCCTCCTCTCTTGACCCTTGAAAACTTCCTCCACACCAAACTCGAAACAACTCATTAGAGGGTTAGTGGACAATAAAAATTAACATGTTCAGAGGTGACACAATCATTCTTAACACTTCTGGACATTGCATAGAGCTACTGGACATTAATGGATCAAAGAAATTCATCCAACATAGCAAAAGAGGCAATGCGAAATAAAAGGCAGAATCTGTCAAAACAGAACAGTCCGTAAAGATGGATTTTATTAGGCCACCAGACTTGCTCAAATGAAAATGCTCAAATTTAATGAAAGTTGCGTACATATCTGAGGATCATGCACGTAAATTGGCATAATTTTCTGAGCTTCCTGCAGGGCAGTGGGCTCAGATTCGTGACAGCAAAGAAATCTGGAACTGCGCAGTAATCCAAATCTAGTACTTACTTTTCTATCAACGGCTTAACTTGGCACAACAAAACTCAAAACTAAGATAAGGAGAGGTTGCTACAGTAGTAAACAACTTCCAAGACACAAATATAAAACAAAGTACTGTAGCAAAATAACACATGGGTTATCTCCCAAGAAGTTCTTTCTTTATAGCCATTAAGATGGGCTCAGCAGTTTTAATGATGCACTCGCAAGAAATAGTATTTGAAGCAAAAGAGAGCATCAAGAGGCAAATTCAAAACACATTTAAGTCTAACATGCTTCCTATGCATAGGAATCTTGTAAATAAACAAGTTCATGAAGAGCAAAGTAACAAGCATAGGAAGATAAAACAAGTGTAGCATCAAAAATTTCAGCACATAGAGAGGCATTTTAGTAACATGAAAATTTCTACAACCATATTTTCCTCTCTCATAATAACTTTCAGTAGCAACATGAGCAAACTCAACAATATAACTATCACATAAAGCATTCTTATCATGAGTCTCATGCATAAAATTATTACTCTCCACATAAGCATAATCAATTTTATTAGTTGTAGTGGGAGCAAATTCAACAAAGTAGCTATCATTATTATTCTCATCAAGTGTAGGAGGCATAGTATAATCACAACAAAATTTACTCTCAGCAGTAAGTGGCATCAAAAGACCACTATCATTATAATCATCAGAAATAGGAGGCAAAGTATCATCAAAGAAAATTTTCTCCTCAATGCTTGGGGACTAAAAATATCATGCAAACCAGCTTCCCCAAGCTTAGAACTTTCTATATCATTATCAACAATGGTGTTCAAACGTTCATACTAATATTACTACCAGCATGCAAAGAAGATTTCATAGGTTTTTTAATTTTCGCATCAAACAATCCATGTTTTAAATCAGGAAATAGAATAAGAAGCTCACTCTTGTACATTATGCCAAACTAGTGTAAACAAGAAACAAAAAGATGCAATTGCAGGATCTAAAGGAAATAGCTTCGAGCACTCACACGATGGCGCCAGAAAAATACTTTACCTGAGACCGTAGTATGAGAGCCTTTTACCTTTCCTCCCCGGCAACGGCGCCTGGAAAAGTGCTTGATGTCTACGTTCCCCTCCTTTCCTGTAGACAGTGTTGGGCCTCCAAGAGCAGAGGTTTGTAGAACAGCAGCAAGTTTCCCTTAAGTGGATACCCAAGGTTTATCGAACTCGGGGAGGAAGAGGTCAAAGATATCCCTCTCATGCAACCCTGCAACCACAAAGCAAGAAGTCTCTTGTGTCCCCAACACACCTAATAGGTGCACTAGTTCGGCGAAGAGATAGTGAAATACAGGTGGTATAAATAAGTATGAGAAGTAGCAACGGTGCCAGAAAAGTGCTTGGCGTGTAGTTGATGGTGGTGGTATTGCAGCAGTAGTAACGCAAGTAAAACAATAAACAAGCGAGTAGTAACTCAGCGGTAGTAACGCAAGTAGTAGTAAACAAGCAGTAGTAACTCAGCAGTATTTAGGAACAAGGCCTAGGGATTACACTTTCACTAGTGGATACTCTCAACATCGATCACATAACAGAACGAGATAAATGCATACTCTACACTTTTGTTGGATGATGAACACATTGCGTAGGATTACACGAACCCTCAATGCCGGAGTTAACAAGCTCCACAATAATGCTCATGTTTAAGTAACCTTTAGTGTAAGATAGATCAACGCTACTAAACCAAGTACTAGCATAGCATGCACACTGTCACCTTCATGCATATGTAGGAGGAATAGATCACATCAATATTATCATAGCAATAGGTAACTCCATAATCTACAAGAGATCATGATCATAGCATAAACCAAGTACTAACATGGTGCACGCACTGCCACCTTTGCACACATGCAGGAGGAATAAACTACTTTAATAACAAATCACTAGAGTAGCACATGGATAAATTGTGATACAACATGCTGCAATCTTAAAGAGATATAAATAAGCACCTCACTATGCCATTCAATGAGTAAGTATTCTGTGAAATCTAGCCTAAGAGACCCACACGGTGCACACACTGTCACCTTTACACACGTGGGACGAGGAGTCTCCGGAGATCACATAAGTAAAACTCACTTGACTAGCATAATGACATCTAGATTACAAGCATCATCATATGAATCTCAATCATGTAAGGCAGCTCATGAGATTATTGTATTGAACTACATAGGAGAGAGATGAACCACATAGCTACCGGTACAGCCCCGAGCCTCGATGGAGAACTACTCCCTCCTCATGGGAGCAGCAGCGGTGATGAAGATGGCGGTGGAGATGGCAGCGGTGTCGATGGAGAAGCCTTCCGGGGGCACTTCCCCGCTCCGGCGGGGTGCCGGAACAGAGACTCCTGTCCCCGGATCTTGGCTTCGCGATGGCGGCGGCTCCGGCGGGTTTCGTAGGTTTCGTCAATTGGTATCGGGTTTTCTGATCCAGGGGCTTTATATAGGCGAAGAGGCGGCGCGAGAGGGCCGACAGTGGGGCCACACCATAGGGCGGCGCGGCCCCCTCTCGGCCGCGCCGGCCTAGGGTTTGGTGGCCCCGTGGCCCCCCCTCCGGTCCTTCCCGGGTGTTCCGGATGCTTCCGATGAAAATAGGAACTTTGGCGTCGATTTCGTCCGATTCCGAGAATATTTCGTTACTAGGATTTCTGAAACCAAAAACAGCAGAAAACAGGAACTGGCACTTCGGCATCTTGTTAATAGGTTAGTTCCAGAAAATGCACGAATATGATATAAAGTGTGCATAAAACATGTAGATAACATCAATAATGTGGCATGGAACACAAGAAATTATCGATACGTTGGAGACGTATCACGTTCCGGATTTTGAGGCCTCTATGAGGGGTAGGTTGAAGAGGATTGTGCATGTATATCGAAAATTCACATCTACACAAACACCCAAGATCTATATTATGTAGTTGCAGTAACAGGAATCGATCAATATCAACTCACCAAGTAAAGCGGAAGAGATTGATAAACATGGTGATCCGGGCGATCCCCGCAGTTAGGCGATACCTCTCAGCCACGAGGATATCTCCTCCTTGCTCCAATAATCGAGCAGACGATTCCTCCGGCGTAGGTCATGCGTCCAGACGTACAATCCGTGAGGCTTCGCCGTCCAGGGATAGGCTATCGCGGTGAGAGTGTTACAACCTTACGACGTATGTGGAGAGGGAGAGAGATAGACACAGCCAACCAAAGGGCTAGGATAGACTTCAAGAGAATTTGCCACACTAATTGAGCTAGGGCACCTGTATTTACGGGTGGACAGGGGGCATCCGCCGCCCTTGGGGCATCTAGCTAGGGCCAGCTGCCGTCCTCCCTAGGTCGGTGCGGGTAAGGGGTGGTCCGGCTACCCCACCCTAAGGCCAACCCTCCGGAAGGGGGATGGTGCAATAGGCCCTTTGGCCCTGGCCAGCTGGCCTAGGTGGGCTGGCTTGGACGTCTCCCTTGTGGCCTAGACAGCCACCTTCCCCTATCTCTCCACCGGAACACTTCCCTCTCTTGTTTTGGTGACCACCAAACACTCCAGATTTCACTCGAACGGGAATTCCCTAGTACCAAATATCACCAGAATGATCCTGAGAATAAATCCACATATATGGCAACCCTGCAACACTTTTGATGTTACCCCGAATAACTTACGACATGCTCAAAATGACTATGGAAGTCTCTCTCTTAGTCATAAATGTACGGAAAATTCAACATGCTGCGAGAATTATTCTGAAAAGCTTCTCTCAACCATATATATACCATAAATATAACTCTAAAAATGGATTGTACAACCTTAAGTGTCTGACCCAACAAGTTTGGTACAACACATTCATGAGTCCGAACACCTTCAGATCAATATCCAACGTTGGGATTTAGACATCCACTATGGCTACTTCGCATACTTGAAGATTCAAACTTGAGCGAACCTTCTGTGTTATTATATGTTATTACCTTTGTTTCATGATACGTTAATAACCCGAGGCAAGACTTTTGTATACCTGTGATCAACTCCTTGATGACTATACTTGACTGTTATCAATGCTCCTTTTCTTGTTTGGTGCATATTGATGATGTCCGATGATCACTATCAAAATGCGTCTACACAAATGTTTTGGTTAACCTCACAATACCGAGAGGTCCAGTTCATATCTCTCCTTTGTCAGGAGGAACAAATCCTAGTCTAGAATCACTAAGCTTCCAGTACCTTCAGATATATACCCGAGTATTAAACTTCTCAACACGTAGACGGTGAGGGATGATAAGATCAAAGCATACATTCTGATATGAGCCACTATAATATTCTCATGGTCAAAGGTCTTTATCAGAGAGTTGAACCATGAAGGGTCTCATATCATATTAGTGACTTAGGTTTGTTCAACGCGATTGTTCAACCAAACGATCCACCCTCATTGTTGCTACCATAGCTATGCTCATGGCCAGAAAGGCTTGATCATCTCACAACAAATGAGATAGTTTTATTAGATGCATAACTACGAATTATTTCTTTCTTGTTTATATCTCGCCACCTGCTAGTGAGCTTTTTTTTGAATCTCATATTCGAGGAGCAGCGCAGTTATCGCATAAAGGATAAACTTAATAATAAACATGAAGTTATAGATAATAACTAACACTTATTACTATTACCTCTAGCGTATGACTCCTTCCGAGGTATCACCAACATTTTTTTATGTTGGTACATAGAATTCTAACACTACCATATACTCCATTATCTCGCTTATCTTGATTGCTTCCGACCAACTCCTATTGCTATTACATTTGTACTAGACTGTTATATTTTCAGAATTTTGCACTATATTATAGAATTGACAAGTATAGTTTTATATTATTAATTTTCCACGGTTAACCGCATTAAATGTTTCTAAATGTAAGTTGTAGTGTTCTTTATTATACATTTTTAAAGCATAGCTTGAAATAAACATTTTGCTAAATTTGAATCGTACATTATAACAAAAGTTCATTTTTTCAGTTGCATAAACTATTTAGTGTATAAATGATTAGGTAAATATCTCTAAAGCGTGTGACCTAACAAATATATTTATAAATCGAGCAGAATTGCTTTGCGTACCACAAAACGTGTCCGATCCCTGTAAGAAACTGAACTCTGCCGGTTCCCAATTCCTGGCCCAAGCACAGTTTTGCTCGAATGATGGCAGATTTAGTGTCGTACATAAATCAGAGGAAATTCATTGTACGTATAGCATGGTTCTTTATAGAGGTTTTTAGTATATGACAAGGTTAACATATTTAATGAAACTTATAGAGTATAAATTGAAATACTGATATGATTATTTACCTATGTTTTCGTTAACAATTGTGTCTTAGAAGTTACAATTCTCAGGTTCAATAATAAATTGGCACATGTGTGATGTCTTTAGTTTGGATTATGTTCGGAATGCTAATAAGAGAACAAAATATTTTATTTCAAGTATTCACTCCTTTATTCGCGATGTTCGATAGAATATTTGTTGCAAAATTTTGAGTTAATAAAACTGTCATTTATCGAAATCATCCCTATAAGTAACCATGAATGCCACGAGACTAGATTGCAAGTTTGTATCAATTTTGCTAGGGCTGAAAGCACCGGTCCCTAACCTAGCGTGGACCTGAGACCAGGCTACTCTCACTAGTGGAGATAGGGCCTTCTATCCCAGCCCGTAACAGGCTTTAGTCCCGGTTGGCCAACCGGAACTATCCAGGTAGGACTAAAGGCAAACCTTTTAGTCTCGATCCGGTTACCACCCGGGACAAATAACCCTTCACGTGGCTGTGATAGAGGGTTTGGGCTGGAGGACATTTAGTCCCGGCTCGTAAGCCCAACTAGAACTAATTATTATTTTTCAAAATTGTTTTCATTTTTCTAATTTCTTTTTTCTTTTTTCCTTTTTCATTTTTTCTAATTGTTTGACTCATTACTCTCTCACTTGGACCATTTTTAACCCTAATTACACTTAATCTATAGTCAAATTCTAGACTTGGTCACATCTCGATCGGTCACCCATCCTCACACTACTTTACCCTCAGCACGCTTAACTCCTCGATTCTTTCCTGTTATGCTCCCGTGAATGTGATTGTACCTTATTATAAATACTACCATATAATTTATGTCACATTGTGCCACATTTCCGTATTTTTTGAAACCAAAAACAATTATGTAAGTAAACAATAATGAATAATATAATAATATTGAATTCCAATGAAAATAAAATCAGTAATAAAACTATTTTTATTAGAAAAATAATATATGTATTATTCATATAATGTGGTTAAATAATTAATATTTTAAATCTGTAAACCGCAAATGGACAAGTAATATAAGAATTATTATTAAACAAATTGAGGAATTTTAATATGAAATAATTTTGTTTTTATTCATTTATTATTATTATCATCAAATAATATATGCATTATCATATAATATGGCCAAATAATTAATATTTTAAATCTATAAAATGCAATTGGATAAATAATATATGCATTATTATTAGAAAAATGCGAGGAATTTGAATACGAAATAATTTTGTTTTTATTCATGTTTTATTATTATTATCAAATAATATATGCATTATTCATATATATGGCCAAATAATTAATAATTTAAATCTGTAAATCGCAATTGGACAAATAATATATGCATTATTATTAGAAAAATGTGAGGAATTTGAATATGAAATAATTGTTTTTTCATTCATTTTTTGTTATTATTATCAAATAATATATGCATTATTCATATGATATGGCTAAATAATTAATATTTGAGATCTGTAAACCGTAACTGGACAAATAATATATGCATCATTATTAGAAAATGTGAGGAATTTGAATATGAAATAATTTTGTTTTTCCATTTATCATTATAATTATTATCAAATAATATATGCATTATTCATATAATATGGCCAAATAATGTTGAAATTTGGATACGACATAATTAATATGTGAGGAATCTGTAAATCACAATTAGAAAAATATGAGGAATTTGAATAACAATAGAAATATTTGATATATTGAGACGATTCAGAGTTCATACAAATATAGAAGACACACACCACACACCACCCCACCATCTACTCATCATCTTTAAATATTGAGACGATCAACGTGGCTATTGTAGCCAACTAGTTTTCAATACCTCCTAGCCATCTTGAAGCCCAGGCGAGCGTCTAGAGCGGCATAATGCACTTACTCATAGCTCAATGGAACATTGACCCATCCAAAAATCAGTCCGTCGTCTTCTTCTTCTTCTTCTTCTTCCGCGTCGTCCTTCTTCTTGTTCTTCTTCTTGTTCCTCTTCCTCTTCTTCTTCTCAAGGTTTATCCCAATAGTAGAATTTGCCAGATCATACAGACTCGGTATGGGATTTTTTGTGGGATTCGGGAGTATCTTTTGGAAGTCGAATGTAGAAGTAATATCAATACTGTACGAACTCGGCATTTCCACATCTTTGCTGATAGCCGCGCTGCAGAATCTCATGGTATTTTCCTGCAAGAAATCCTTGAGAACTTGTGGCACTTCATCAACCCAACAAATCTGGAAGGACAAATTCTCGGTCGCCACCGAGAGTTGAGGGATGGTGGCGCGCTGATTACCCTCGGAGGGTTGGTGAACTCGCAGTCCAAGCCGACGCACTTGATTGGTGCGGCGTCGAGAAAGTCCCACCCTTGATGCACGGAGAGTGACCATGATCTTGAAGTACATCCCTTCGGCCGTGAGGTAGTACATCCGAGAGCGAGGAGCCGGGCGCGCGCGAGGTGCTCTATTGGGGCCGAAACCGGAACGTTGACGGGGAGAGAGCTTTTTTGGGAGAGAGATGATTGAGATGTGTGGCAATGGTGGAGGAGATGTGAAGCATATAAAGGTGAGGAAGATGAAGATGAACATGCCGACCACCGGGTGATCCGTGGCCGGCCGCCGGCGCCGGCGACTCAAATTCCCGTGGCCGCGGCGCGTGACGATCGATTTCCGCGCCAGTAATGGCGACGACGATCGGCTTCTGCGCGGGAACGAACCGTTTGACTTCATGTCCCGGCTCGTGTCACCAGCTAGAACTAAAGGGGGTGCGAGCAGGCACAACGGGCCGCAGAACCCTTTAATCCCGATTTGGGATACAAACCGGGACAATTGGTTCCTAACGAACCGGGATCAATGGGTGCCGTACGCTTGGATGTATTCGGGGTGATATGGCCAGACCTTTAATCCCGGCCCAGGACACGGCCGGAACTAAAGGGGCCTGACGAAAGACCTGTTTTCTACTAGTGTCTTACTGCGCTAAGTACTCCCAGACCTATTTAATACAGTATCATGTTTCCCTTCAGAAATTTTCAGCATATCACACTGGAGAATTTATACGGAAGCCCTCATCAATCATAAGCGTCCTCTCTGCTCCTGCCTAATTCTAAGTAAAACTCAATTTAAGCGTACGTGTCTTTATACGAGCCTGGACTATAATTGAATTAATTTCAAGTGGTTATCCGATAAATCAAGAGTCACTAGCTCATAGTTATCGACTGCTCACTGGGTACCACTACCTAGAGACCAACCTTCGTAAAGTGAAACACCACCCCGCGCAACGCACCCACGTCTGACACGTGTCAGGCCCAAGCGACGCGAGTTGTACCTTTCCACGAGCGACCCGCGACGGTACGAGTACGCGCGAGTACACCTTTCCGCGAGCGCGTACTTCTCCCGCGAGCGGCCGCGAGCGCGAGCGCGTAGCCTGTACTTCTCCCGCCGCGAGCGTCTACCCAAGCGCGTACTCCTCCCCGCATGCGATCTGTGCCCAATCCACATATTCACGATGCATGCACACATGTTTTGGCTAGCTAAGCACCGATGCATGCACGGCAATGAAGTAGCTAGCTTTCCTCCTACTACTGTCGTATTCAACTCGATTACACGAAAGTACGAGTACAGCTCACTAAACACACAAGTACAATTGCATACAAACACGAATACAACTGCACACACGAGCGAGTACAGTGGCGCACAACACACGAGTACAGTTAAACACACGAGCGAAGTACAAGATACGATCACGCACACGATCGTACATGACCGTGCACACGAGCAGGTATAGTCACGCACAACACACGAGTACGATTGAACACACGAGCGAGTACAAGTACGAGCACACGCACACGAGCAGGTACGATCGTGCACACGAGCGAGATACGCCCACGCACAACACACGAGTACAGATTGAACACACGAGCGAGTACAAGTACAGATCACGCATGACGAGCGTGTACAAACGCGCATACGAGCGAGTACGATCGTGAACACGAGCAAGTACATGTACGTACGTACAGGTACACACACGAGCGAGTACGGTCGCGCGTAAGTACAGGTACGGTCCCGCACACGGCGAGTACGATTAGCGAGTAAAGGAAAAACCGCACCAAACACACTAAAAACGAAGATTTTTCAGTTGAAACACGAGATACAGTCAGGTACACACCACGGGTACAATCATACTACTATTGGAAGTACAAAAAAAAAGTATCTCCAAACCTATCAACATGGGATCTAGTTTCGAAGATCTCGACGCGAGGATCTCAAAAGTGAAAACGGTTCGTAATTTGGACTTACGGTTCTCAAGATATTCCATTTTGAAAAAACGAATCTGAAGAAAAAGCGAAAAACCGACACAACTCAGCTTTCTCTCCTCCCCCATCCCCACCTCGCTTCCTCGCGACACGCTGGCGAGCAGGAGGCCACTTCCCAAAGATTTTCACAGCACCACAGTCACGCCACTTGTCGCGCATGGAGTGAGCTCGCCTTCCTCCGTGAAGCGTCGGCCTTTTTCTAGAGTTTTCCCTGCTCACACGATCGATTGGAGCCCAATAATGATGATTAGCAGATGACATTAACTAGTCTCCAACTGATAATGAACCGTACGTGCATATGCTGCTAGTTCCGGCAGTCGACTAGTCATGGGCCATGGCTGCCGCATGCCGCACGCATGCACCATGTTCTTGGAGCTGTCTGGCACAGCGCAATACATATTGGCTATCATTTCAAAACGTATGTAGAAACCGATCTGTGTCGCAAGCACTGCAGATCACATGGTTGTACGTAGTAGATGACAAAACCAGTTTCTCGGCCGTCATTTGCATAGTAATCACTACAGGTTGCGCAAAAAAATTAATCACTACAGGAATACCTATACTACCGAGTAGCGAGTATCATCAAGAGTTCAAGACTCTGTGAAGACAAAAAAAAAAACTCGACAAAGCCAATTTCAGTAACTATGGAGAAACCAAGTGTTTTTAAGATGTTTACCGAGTACCGTATCTTCGCCAAGTCTATTATCTAAGAAATACTCAGCAAACAACTGCCTTTGTCAAGTATGTCGTTTTGCCGAGTTCTTTTAGGTGATACTTGGCAAACCTTTTAGATACCAAGTTCCGGCAAAAATACACTCAGCAAACAGCCATCTAAGCGAAAATTTTGAGTTTCCCGGTTAGTCAATTTAGCTGAAGTTTCTTGAAAAAATACGTCTGAGGTGCAATTAATATTTATATATATAATGTTGCTTGGTTTAACAAAATTAAAGGTGTGTGCATTATTTCGATGCAGAGGCCAGGTTATGCTCCTATTTCAGAAAACAAATCTACCTAGCATGAATAAATGAAGATATGCAGCACGGCTAAACATAACATAATTTCAGTTTAGCTTCGGTGGAAGAAGTAATCGTTTCATAAATCCAGGCAAATTCACGATTAAAAATACTTGTTCCATTTAATCATTTTTTGCAATGTCAAAATGTACAAGTATCAAGAAGAAAGTTAAGATTATCCAAATTAACCGTGGCCATGCTTTCACTTTCATCTTTATGGGACAACAACTTTTCACATGGCATTGTCCATGTTGAGCTCGTGCACCACGATACGGAAGGAAGCTAACTAACATTACACTACATCGTTCCAAAACCTAACACCATGTCCCTCTCACCGTGCAAGAAACCAATGCCCATGCAGACCAAAAAGGTTAACTCGATCCCCACCCAAAAGAAGAAGAAAAGGATGAAGGAGATATAGATAGGACCATATGCATGCACGCAACTGACCGGTAAACCTTTCCTGGTCAGTTCCTAATAACCGAGTGCGATTTTCAAACATGCATCAACTTTACAACGTGGGAAAACGACATAAATATGGCCAGCAAATGACGATGCAACAAGTCGCATGTACGGTAACACATCTGCACATGCCTGCATCTGCACATGCACGTTCCACGATGGCATGGATGGATAGGAATATTCAGTTGTTTATATGATCAAGGGGTCATTGGCACTTGGCACTTTGGGCTGGCATGCAGTAGATTATGAGAAGGTTCCTGGAAGAATGTAGGAGTATATATAGGAGATGGATCCCACTTTGGAGATTGCAACAGGGACCCCTTTCGATCGTATTGTACTCGCAATCCTTATTGATTTGGTCCCCTAAAGCGCTGTTAGCCCACATGCTTGCATGTGACGATATTCATACAAAGCCGAACGTGCAAAAGTCATGTACAAGAGGCTGCATTAGTCACTTTAATTTAACTCTTGTTGGTTAGTTATGCATGTGGGGTGAAGCTTTCAGTAGGGCAAGGTGGAGCGGCCACCCTACCTTAACTTTTGGCAATACAGATGTTTTTTTTAACACTCATACGTTAAAAATGGACTACACACGTAAAAATTATGCTTGTTTCAGTGAACACACCTGAACCAAAAACATGGATCAAGTGATTCTTTCTTGTCTTGCTTCTACCGGTCGCAACTACAACAATTGAAACGTCCTTCTCGGAGACAAAGATCATCAAGACATATTTGCACAAAAATATGCACGCGATGTCTTCTTGATGACTTGATGATGTGCTACATTGAGCAAGAAATATTGAAATGTAGTGACTGAAAAAATTATAGAAGATATTCAAACATGAATGAGCTTTGCCATTGCCTAGGACCTCTACACGTCATTAAAGCTTTGTTACTAGTATCTTTTGAGGTTCTACTTATATTTAATTGTGTTTGTATTTCTGTTTTACTATGTGAGTATGTTAGATTGTCCGATAGTATTAGTGTTTCAGGACTATTTTGGTCTTTACGCCATGTTTCTTCGAGTTTGCTCTACCTTGGATTCTTTATGTCCTACAAAATGAGATACTCGTGCATTTGTTTTTGGGGAAACTCTGATTTGTTTTTTTATAAGACTAGTCATAGTGGGGAGTAACATATAGTAGTATAGTGGGTAGTAACATATGTGTGATATCATGCAAGGTCATATTTATTAGGTTGTAGACTTACCTTGTCTTGGGAAGTGTGATGTTACGGTAACACATATCTCTTTCTTCATTTATTGTCATGTCATGTCACCAAAATGTCTTAGTAGAATATATGATGTTACTCCCTCTCACAGTTTATTAGGCGTGCACGTACCCCTACGTCGCAAATTTAATTAAGTTAGCATTAGTTATATATTATAAAAATTATATCATTAGAAAGTTTAAATGTTCTATTTTCTATGATATAATTTTTGCATTATATAATTTAAATTCTATAGGTCAAATTGGTGACCTAGGGATACGGGGAAGACTAGTAAACTGAGACGGATAGATTACTATCTATGTTACTCCCACTATGAGACTAGTCATAGTGGGGAGTAACATAGAGTAGTAACATGGTGCATGTTACTACCCTATGTTACTACCTCCATAGTGGATAGTTACTTATATGTGGTATCATGCATGCTATATTTATTAGATTGTAGACTCATTTTCTCTTGAGAAGTGTGATGTTATGGTAACATAGCTAGTTACCACCTCACTCTATTTCTTCATTTATTATCATGCCATGTCATCAAAATGCTTTGGAGTGTGTGATGTTACTAGCTATGTTACTCACACTATGAGTAGTCCTAGTAGTTTAACTACTTCGTGCCAATGTTTTTTCTTCTTCAGTTATAAATAAGATCGACCAGATCTCTCATGACATGCTAATCAATAAAATATAAAAGTTAGTCCTTCTGATCCATAATAAGTGAACATAAAAGTTTCCTTCTGATCCATAATAAGACCTATACTTATTATGGACCGGGTGAGTATTTTGAAAAAAATACGATGAGAACATAAAAATATTCAGGATATGGTGCAAACTTATCATCTCTAGAGTGTAGACTGTAGCTAGCAGCTACAAGGACTGTGGGAGGTTACACCTGATGATCAACAACTTTACCAAGTTCTGAACTAAAATCGTGATTCTTCCATGTAGCATGCCTTACAAGGCACTCCACCCTATCTTTTTCCTCCTGAAAGGAACACGTACACCGTGCACACCATCCATTTTATCATCCACTAGTTTTGTTCTTTGCGTCTTTGTTGTAGCTAGCTATACTGAGCAACATGTACGCGGCGTTGTTTAACGTCCAGCCTCGCCTTAATTTCCCATTAATTGGCATGGTTAGCAGTCATGTGCCGGCCCATTAGTTGCTGCTAATCATTGGGGACCAGCAAATGCCTATTTTATTCTTTTGTGAAAATCCAAGCATTTGTTATTGTGTTTGTGTCCGTACTCGCTGGACAACTGCAAGGAAGCGTCGTGGTCATAGAGCGAGCTGTAGCCAGCATGAGACCTTGCCATTGTCTTGGAGGAAAAAAGGTTTAAGGATTAATTTGATGTCATCGGCCGGCAGATGGAGGTGTCTACTGTTGCATCCACTAGCTTCCATAGCTAACTATAGTGTGGGAATTCAAGGGTACTCTGGTTAGGTCAATAGTGCTTGTCATTATGGGTAGCTAGGTTAGCATAGTGATTGATCAAGGCGCCCTCTAAATAGTGGTTGTCCATAGCTCAATCATCCATCGATTTTCTTGGACCGCTAGATTTAGATCTCACCGCTGACGTGTTTCCGATCTCATGAACCATCTATCCCTCTAATTCTGGGGCCTTTTTTCGGTGAAGGAGGCTACCTCCCAACCCTAACCCCAAAACATGAACATCATTCCTAAATCATCGTCATCCCATATGTTTCCTGCCATGTTCACCTCTCCTCCACGACATCATTGTCTATTCATCGGTGAACCACGAATCGTCCAGAATTCGCATAATTGAGAACTCACTGAGATTGAGTTATAGCAAATGCACTCTAATTTACTCATGTATTGGATGTAACAACATCTTATGTTATGGGACGGAGTGAGTAGTAAATGTGATGTGACACTATATGTGTAGATGTTTTCACCTGCCACCCGAGTTGATAGCAACACATGTCGACAAGAGATTTGCAGACCAATCACCACTTGGCTTTCCGTGATAATTTATCCATTTCCCAAACAATAGCAACAGATATGTTCAGCCGATGGTCTCGCTCTCACACAATTAACGATATACCATCTCTTGTTAATTTCTTAACAGAGATACATTGTTCACTACGACAACAATTGAAGGTAGAATGGAAATAAAAGAGAAAGCTAGTTGGGGCAATACCAGAAAACGCGCTACGTGTGTTTGATCTGGAACACTAGTCTTATGAGAGAGCAAAACCTATTACTCCTTCCGTTTCATATTTTTTTATCAGAAATTTAAATGTATCTATATGTTATGATTAGATACATTCGAATATGTGCGACAAGAATTATGAAATAGAAGAAGTACCACCTCAATCGACGACTATTAGATATAAGAACTCATCAAGGAAAAGCATGTTATGTAGCTAGCCCAACACTACCTTGGTGGGCGAGGTTGTGTAAACTGAGAAGTGGGAGTCAAAATAAATCACGCATCGATATGGCACACTCAGAAGAAAAAGTCAGATGGTTATTTGGAACCTTTGAGAGAGTTGTGGCGCGTCCGTGTCATGCACACGGCGCGGTCGTTTTCGCGCCGGACGGCAACACGGCTAACGGCACGACAAGGCAAGCAAGTGGGGGCAGGCCGTCCCCAGCCCCAAGAACTTCCAGTGCAAGCGCGCATGTGGCTGACACGCACGATCGAAACCGCCCGCGCGACACGGCACCAACCGCCCGCCCGCCTCTCGCGCGCGCTCACATCCGGCCGCATCCGCCCCGCGGCGCCGCTGGGTCCGGCCACCTGCCGCCTAGCGCCGCTACGCCATGCTCTAGTGGATTGACGTACGTATTCTTTTGCCGAAATGGACAAGAACACCTCGGCCTCTGCATCGTAAATATATATACAGACTTCTTTAAATTCAATTACTAAAAAAGTTCTTGTAAAAATCATATAACAAAAACAATTAAAAACCTCTTTCAGGTCTGCTTGTACTGCTATAGATGATATTTAATCGATTAACAGATTTTTTGCAAAGAAACACCTATAAACCCGATAAAGGGTGAAGATCATGGAAGCGGTCCCTTATGCCCTAAAAACTCGAAACCCCTATCAACTAGGAACGGTGATATCGCATACCCGACACACCCTACAGACGAAACAAGAGTGCTCATCTGGTCTAGCAAATTCTTAGCAAGCACCTCGTGCACAAGCTACGGAAGCTGTCACCATTACCAAACCGCCGAGCAATCTCCAGGGTAAAGATCTGCATGATACACGCCAGCCTGTTGCCGATGCCTCCATGGAGCTAAAGAGAGCCCCCACCCTGCGACCATCCATCAAGAGACGTCCGCCGCCGATTCTTTTTGGCGACATGCCGCCAAGACCCGTCATCGGCGATGCGGTCGAAGTCACTCCTCTACACTTCGTCGAACACTACCAACCACCACTAGTCCGACAAGCCAGGTCCAACTCCCACACATTGCCTATCGGGGGGGGGGGGGGGAGGAGGGTAGAATTGCCGGTATGTGTTGCCAATGTCTGGCCCGGAAAACAGGTCTACGGTTTCCCAGGATGATTTGTTCGGGGCCATGAGCTGCATCGCCGACACCTTCAATAAGGTTACCCCTCCCACGTACGCTTCTGTCGATGGATCCAAATGTCATCAGAGACCAGTGTTCACCTAAGTATCACATGCCCACCTTTATATCCAGACCAACTTGTCCGCCTAGCGCTCCATTCACGAGCTGCTCTGTCGCAGGTAACCAATTCCAAGCCTGAAATACATGTAGCTAGGCTAGGGCGAGGACACCAATCGCCTCGTCGCTGCATGATAGCTCGAAAACTTGGAGGAGGCGATGAGGTGGAAACACTGTTCTTGCCAATCAACCGTGATCCTCGTGAGCAGAGATCACCGTAGAGCTATGTAACCATCCTACTTATCCAAGATGAGCCTAGTATCCTCCTCCAACTTATGGGATATCCATGGACAGAGGGAGAGGAGGCGGCTCAAGGGAATTTCCCTTGCACCGCTGTCACCGGAACCTTCCAAGGGTTTGCCGGAGGACCATATGCGGAAACAAGACAAGGGGAGGAGCAGGAACAACAACGACAGTGGTGATAGTGTCGCCCCCCGTGTCGCTTGAGGAGAGCAACACTTGGGTGATTGTAGGGGGTTGCAGAACTTCCAATGGATCATCACACTGTTCCATTTGAGTACTTCGGGAATAAAATAGTTGGTACATACATACATGCGCTATCCTCTTCGCCTGATCGATCGAGCCCGTTGATTACATTTTAAAAAATATGCAGGATGAGAACTATGTCCTCTGCATCAAAGAGATGCATATGACCTTTATTTGCATTTTATTCAACACATAACAGGTAAGAACTTACATCATAACGTCCTAAAACCACATCACACAACACCTACAAACCCGACAGTAGGAGAAGAAAATACCATTATGCCTGATGACCTAAAACACAAACAACATCCCATAAGCTAGGTACCAAGGCATGACAAAAACACTTACCCGGACTAGCGGACCCTCCCCTCAACGACCACCTCATGTCCTTGCTACAGAAGTCGCCACCTCCATCGAACCGTCGAGCCATCTCTAGGGTAGAAATCCTCATAAGTTTTGTTAGGTCTGCCATCGACGTTGCTACGGCACCAGGCATCGCCTCCACCCTGCACGGGTCCATCTTGGCACGCCCATCACTGAAATCTTGATGCACCATGCCGACAGGACTCACCGCATCATTGACAAGACCCCTCCATTCAGAACTTCTTATGAACTATGCTCCCAACAAGGAGACTGGCACCGAACGTGCCGCCATTGTCCGGTCCGAGAGGCTCAGATCTAGGATTTTCCATGGAACATCAGGGGGCAGGAGATTCGTAGAGACGACGCTTTCAACAAGGTAACAATGACCACCGGTGTTGCTGTTGTCAGACCCAACCGAAGGAGCCTCGCCTCCTAGATCCGCCACAGGCAGCCCCAAAGGAGCCAATCAGTCGAAGGGAAGGGAGTTGTTTCCGTGCCAATCACCGCTCAATCAAGATGATGTCGACCAGACAAAGCTAACCACCACCGCTAGCCTGCAGATTCCCGCCGGCCGCCATCCTCGCCAGAAACTCCGCCTGCTTTCCACAAGTGCCACCCGGTTGATGGCCTGCCTCCACGGGTTCAGTCGGAGCCCGCCCTCCCATTACCCTGCAACTTTGTCGGCACCGGCCCTTGGGAGGTGATCTGGCAGCGGTTCTCTACGTTTTAGACGGTCACCACGCACGAGGCAACCCGGGAGGAGAGGGGACCTGGAGGTGGGGGAGAGTGACCTGGCCACGGTTGATATGTCTCATTAATCAAATCGATGCATACACCTGATATGGAAATTATTGTGATATTGTACTAACTCTGTCTATTAATAGATTTCTTGATTTTGTAATCTAGACATATTTTTTTATAGGGGTGTGACTATTTCTCAGTCGACTGAAAACTAACTTCGTTCTCAGTCAAATGGTGTCATCAAATCTCAGTTGCAACTCATGTTATCACTAGCATAAATTACGATGCAAATAAATGATGTAGCACTTGACTGAGAATGAAGTTAGTTCAAACAAATCGCTTTTTATAGATACATTTGTATCTAAAAAAAGGTGAGATACCTATTTTTAGAGGAGGGATTGTTTTTTCTTCCGGTGCTCGGTGGCGGAGGGCAAGGAAGACGTCAAACTTTTTTTTTGAGGGTCGGAAGACGTCAAATACAGGGTCCAGCTGCCGGCCGGCCGGATAGGCCGTCGTTGGACCGAGCTGTAGGCAGACGTAAAACACGGATATGCTGATGGATGGGACGGGACTCCGACATGGATCGATGTAGAATGGAGCGATCGGTCGAGAGGCCACCCTCGGGTGCACATGCACCATCCATCCTCCTGGCTGGCTATGCCTATACGGTGGTTGAGACGTTGTGGTTCGGCAGTACGTAGTACCGGAAGCTAGCGACTGGATGCAGTAGTACATGCATATATACTTCCAGCGGATTTCTCGTTCGTGACGTCGATCGTACATTCGTACCTGTGATCAACCGAAGCATCTTTTCGATTCGTTTGTTCTTCTAGCTAGTAAGGGTTCTCCAAGTACAAGGTCGAAGCTAACAAGGGTTCTCCATGGAGATGACGCGTCCTGACGTCCATCGGCATTCAGCAATGGCTGCAAACGGATAAGCCGCCGATGCGGCGCCGGAACGGATGTGGTGCGCCGGGCCCGGGCCGCCTGGCGGTGGGGACTGGGGTTGTACGTACGGTGGCGACGCCGCACGTGGTGGGTCATCCGCGGCGAGCACGACCTACCGACGGGATGGGCGGGCGGCCGGGGCAGATAATGAGAGGCCAGTGAGTGACGGCTGAAGAAGAGGGGCGGCAAGGCAAGCGATCGACCACCGATCTATCGTCGCTGCTGGACCCCCAACACGGGGTTCGCTCGTGCATCGCTTACGGTGACATGCCACCTACGCCCGATCTCTGTCCTCCTCCTTTGTTGACTCTCTCTCCCCCGCTCCAGGTCCCGTCCAGCTCCAGCTCCGGCGGGCACGCTGGGCCCATCGGCAACCACGATCGACGACGCCTCGTAGGTACGCTGGGTATCGCTCTCTGCTCCTTAAAGCTTTCTTGTATGTATATACACTCCATGCGACGACAGGGACGCGCACGTTGCTGCCCTGGAACCAGCTGAGAATAATACGGATATAACGGAGTTTTTTCGTCGACATCGACGTATGAAATATACCTGGTCTGGGCGCGCAGCTCATCCAAAGAAATTCTCTGACATGAATTTGCTGGAAGAACTCGTCAAAGAGTGATTGGCAAATTGGGTGAGTGAGAGGCACGTACATGGATGGACTGCACGGGACGGTCGATCGCCGTGCGCGGCGAACCCACGCCACACGGCTCAGGTTGTCTGAGATTTCAGTATCTCCCTGGTTCCCATCCAGCCATGAACAATGTCTGCGGTTTCCACATTGACTCGTTCCTTGACTTGTCCTGTCATCCATCTAATGAGTTGGTTCCCTGGTTAGGATCGTACCCACCCCGTTTCCAGGCGAGCATACGATCTTTCGCCACGGGAAGCACTAACATGATAGAGCGAGTTCTCCAATTTTTGCATCCTCATAACCAGTTCACCCATTTTGAGCAGTTGGCCCAAATGAAAGAATTTTTTTGAACTTGACTTCGTCCACAATAAATGCACAACAACGGTAGTATATGTTTGAGCAGTAAACCCGAAACGTACAATCAACCGGGCGACCCTAGCTAGCGATCGCGCGCTGGCTTTAATCGGAGCGATCGTTTTTTGTCCTTTCCGAAAATAGAATACGGGCGATTTCGTTGTTTCCGTTTCTGGCTGCACGCCACGCGGGGCAAAATTAAAATGCGAAGGAAGGGGATTCGAACCCGGGACCTCCGGCTGAGCCCGGGCGGGCCAAAGAGTGGTGATGACCAACTAAGCTACCAGTTGTTTGCATTATCTATGGGGACGTTACTATATTTATATTAAAACTAAACACGGCTGAGATAAAAAAAAGAAAACACGGTCTAAAACTAAAAAGCCAGATAGCAAACCATGAAACTAGCATCCATGTTGATATATCTTGACAACTTTTTATTAGCTTAAAATTTATTAACCCTTTGCCTATTATTTATCAATGGTAAATATGAAAAATTATCGACCCGAAAAACTAATTTAACATCCAAATATTATGGGGATATTTTTAGCTCATAATTTATCAACCACTATGCTTATTATTTATCAATGGTAAATGTGAAAAGTTATCAACCCGAAAAGCTAATTTTATTTAGAATACTTTTGAGGATATTTTTAGCTCATAATTTATCAACCCCTATGTTCGTTATTTAGCAATGACAAATGTGAAGAGTTATCAACCCGAAAAAGCCAATTTCATTTATATTATTTTAGAAACATTTTTAGCTCTCAAAATTATCAACCCCTATGCCCGTTATTCATCAACGGTAAATGTGAAAAATTATCGATCCGAAAACTTAATGTAATTTAGAATATATTGGGAACATTTTTGGCTCACAAATTATCAACCGCTATGCCTATTATTTATCAAAGGTAAATGTGAAAACTTATCGACCCTAAAACCTAGTTTTATTAAGAATATTTTTTAGAACATTTTTGCTCATAATTTATCAACCCCTCTATTCGTTATTTAGCAACGGCAAATGTGAAGAGTTATCAACCCGAATAGTTAATTCTATTTACAATATTTTAGAAATATTTAGCTCACAATTTATCAACCCCTCCGCCCATTATTTATCAACGCTAAATGTGAAAAATTACCTACCCAAAATCTAATTAAGTTGAAAGTCATATTTATTTGAGTTGCAAGTGTACGTATTTGAGTTGCAAGTGGTAGTTCATTTGAGTTGCAAGTAGTTCTCCCACCCGTTATTTTTTCCCTCTTGAAAACCACTAACCCAAGAAAGGGAATTAAAAAAATAGTCCAAATAACATGATTTTTTTATACAAAAGTAACAACAATATGGAGAAAATATGATACTAAATTTCTAAAAGGGAATTGTACAAAGGGAATTGATTTTTTTTTGCATAGCTAGGTTAAATTTGGAATATGTTTACGCAATCAAATATAATTGATACAAATAAAAAATATCACAAAAGGGAATTCGCGAAAAAAAAGTTAATATTTATACGTTTACAACATGTACATTTGTTAGTACAAAATAAATCTGTCTCTTTTTGTAGCAAGAACGACTAGTGTCTCAGACGGTCAGCTCTTTTCTCGCGCGGGGGAGAGGTTGTGGGTTCGAATCCCCGCGGAGGCATGTAATTTTTTCTGGCGCTGGAGCGGGTCGCGCAAGAAAGGAAATTCGGTATTAATTACCGCTAGGCGACAAAATAGAAAGAGGTGGCGCGGCTAAGAAACGATCGCTGGCGCGGTCGAACGCTGTAAAGGGAATCTGCAATCAACCAGTCATTCAACTGACTAATGGTCCATGTTTGAGGGGCCACCAATTCTAACTCTACAAACTAAAACTCACTCAGACCAGCTCGGAAATTTCTGCTGGTCTAAAAAATATTCAGACTCATCAAATACTAAACAGCACAACCTAATACAGTCTACAAAAAATACCGCCTAAAGAAAAAAAAAATTAACTGGAAGAAATAAATAAATAATAATATCTAAAAATACAGCCTAATCAAATATAAAGTTACTACCGGACCAACTAAATAAATAACACTGTCTAAAAATACTGCCTAAATAAATTAAAATTTACTAGTGGACCAATTAAATAAATAATACCGCAAAAAATACGAACTAAAAAATACTCCCTTCGTTCCTAGATGTAAGCCGTATAATTTTTGGAGATTGTTTTTTTTTGAAAAATAGGGAATATTGTGTTCCACCACTTGTATGGATAATTTTTTAGAGGTCATTTTAAGTTTTCTTAACTTATGCAAAGTCTTCTATTTTCTCATGTCAATTACCAAGGGGTAAGCCTGCAGAAACCTGGTGTAATTTTCCCTCAATAAGTTTTCTTTATTTTCGTGCCAAAAACTATATGACTTATATCAAGAAACGGGGGGAGTATAAAATTACAAACGGACCAACTAAATAAATAACACTGTCTAAAAGTACCGCGCACTAGTAGGAAAAGCCTCATCAGTGGCGCACCAAAAAATGATTCTGTGGCGCATGGGCGGTGCGCCACAGAATTCTCGCCACAAAAATAAGGTTTCTGTGGTGCACCGGCCCATGCGCCACAGAAAGTCTTATTTCTGTGGCGCACCGACGGTGGTGCGCCATAGAAATTTTTTTTTTGAAATTCAAAAAAAATGGCGGCCAGATCTAGATCTAGATCTGGGGCCGCCGACTTTTTTAAATTTTTTTGATATTTCACTGGAAGGTAGCCGGAGGTGGGTGGTTGGGTGGGTGGGTGGGTGAAGGAGGAGGACGGCCGGAGGAGGAGGAGGTGGTGGAGGTGGTGGTGGTGGTGGAGGTGGTGGTGGTGGAGGAGGTGGTGGTGGAGGAGGAGGTGGTGGTGGAGGAAGAGGAGGTGGTGGTGGAGGAGGAGGAGGTGGTCGCCGGAGGAGGGGGAGGAGAAGGTGGTCGTCGCCGGAGTAGGTCGCCGGAGTAGGAGGAGGAGGCCGGCCGGAGAAGGAGGTCGCCGGAGTAGGAGGCCGGCCCCGGAGGAGGTGGTGGTGGTGGAGGAGGAGGAGGAGGCCGGCCGGAGGAGGAGGTGGTGGTGGTGGTGGTGGTGGAGGTGGTGGTGGAGGAGGAGGAGAAGTGGAGGAGAAGTTTGCATCCAAGGAGGAGAAGTGAGGAGACGTGGATGAGTAGTGAGGAGAAGTGGAGGAGGGCGGCAGAAAATTCAAATTTTGGACGTTAATTCTGTGGCGCATGGGCACTTGGTGCGCCACAGATTTTTTTTTTCTTTTTTGTATTTTGCAGCAAAAAAAACTTTAACTGACCGTAACTTTTTACTCTTTTCGAATTTGGGGATTCTAAAAATTGTCCAACCGGGCAAGCCCGGGTGAATTCGGATGTAGAATTTTCGTGGAATCATTTTGATATATTGTGCGTCTTTTTTCGACTTCGTATGCAACCAGAAATCCAGTTTGATGATTTTCCCACGCAAATTTGCAAAAAAAGTCAAAATTTTTGTACACTAATTTTCAGTGGTAAAAGATGACATAATACATGGGCATCTTGATGGAATTTATTTTTTGAAATTTCTATCTATTTCTTTCATTTTTTACAGAGGTAAAAAAGGCGATCCACGGGGGGGGGGGGTGGTGGAGTTGCGTGGGGAGCCAAAAAAAACTTCTGTGACGCATGAAACTCATGTGCGCCATAGAAATGTGTAGTTTCTGTGGCGCACCATCCCAAGTGCGCCACAGAATGTCTTATTTTTATGGCGCACGTGGTCCTATGCGCCACAGAAATAGTGAAACCAATGATTGGGGCTGGCCCCATGATACGTCTCCGACGTATCGATAATTTCTTATGTTCCATGCCACATTATTGATGATATCTACATGTTTTATGCATACTTTATGTCATATTTATGCATTTTCCGGCACTAACTTATTAACGAGATACCGAAGAGCCGATTCTTTGTTTCTAGCTGTTTTTGGTTTCGAAATCCTACAAAGAATATTCTCGGAATTGGACGAAATCAACGCCCAGAGTCTTATAATTGGACGAAGCTTCCAGAAGACTCTGAGTCTTCTGGAAGCTTCGTCCAATTATAAGACTCTGGGCGTTGATTTCGTCCAATTCCGAGAATATTTTCGTCAAATTATAAGACTCTGGGCGTTGATTTCGTCCAATTCCGAGAATATTTCCTTACTAGGATTTCTGGAACCAAAACAACGAAAACAGAACCGGCCCTTCGGCATCTCGTCAATAGGTTAGTTCCGGAAAACGCATAATAATGACATAAAGTATGTATAAAACATGTAGATATCATCAATAATGTGGCATGGAACATAAGAAATTATCGATACGTCGGAGACGTATCAGCATCCCCAAGCTTAGTTCCTGCTCGTCCCGAGCAGTAAACGATAACAAAGATAATTTACGGAGTGACATGCCATCATAACCTTGATCATACTATTGTAAGCATATGTAATGAATGCAGCGATCAAAACAATGGTAATGACATGAGTAAACAAATGAATCATAAAGCAAAGACTTTTCATGAATAGTACTTTCAAGACAAGCATCAATAAGTCTTGCATAAGAGTTAACTCATAAAGCAATAAATCAAAGTAAAGGTATTGAAGCAACACAAAGGAAGATTAAGTTTCAGCGGTTGCTTTCAACTTATAACATGTATATCTCATGGATAGTTGTCAATGCAAAGTAATATAACAAGTGCAATATGCAAGTATGTAGGAATCAATGCACAGTTCACACAAGTGTTTGCTTCTTGAGGTGGAGAGAGATAGGTGAACTGACTCAACATAAAAGTAAAAGAAAGGCCCTTCGCAGAGGAAGCAGGGATTAAATCATGTGCTAGAGCTTTTTAAGTTTTGAAATCATATAGAGAGCATACAAATAAAGTTTTGAGAGGTGTTTGTTGTTGTCAACGAATGGTAATGGGTACTCTAACTACCTTATCAACCAGATTTTCAAGAGCGGCTCCCATGAAGGACGTTATCTCTACCAGCAAGGTAGATCATCCCTCTTCTCTTTTGTTTACACATGTACTTTAGTTTAGTTTTTATTTTTATTTTTTTAGATGACACTCCTCCCAACCTTTGCTTTCTCAAGCCATGGCTAACCGAATCCTCGGGTGCCTTCCAACAATCACATACCATGGAGTGTCTATTTGCAAAATTAAGTTGCTTACTGATGAATCAGAGCAAGACATGTGAAGAGAATTATTAATGCAAGTTAATTAATTAGGGCTGGGAACCCCATTGCCAGCTCTTTTTTGCAAAATTATTGGATAAGCGGATGAAGCCACTAGTCCATTGTGAAAGTCCGTCAAAAGTAAATGACAAGATCGAAAGATAAACACCACATACTTCCTCATGAGCTATAAAACATTGACACAAATAAGAGATAATAGCTTTTGAATTGTTTAAAGGTAGCACATGAAGTATTTGCTTGGAATGGTAGAGAAATACCATGTAGTAGGTAGGTATGGTGGACACAAATGGCATAGTTTTTGGCTCAAGGATTTGGATGCACGAGAAGAATTCCTCTCAATACAAGGCTAGGCTAGCAAGGTTGTTTGAAGCAAACTCAAGTATAAAACGGTGCAGCAAGACTCACATATGAACATATTGTAAACATTATAAGACTTTACATTGTCTTCCTTGTTGTTCAAACACCTTAACCAAAAAATATCTAGACTCTAGAGAACAATCATGCAAACCAAATTTTAACAAGTTCTATGTAGTTCTTCATTAATAGGTGCAAAGTATATGATGCAAGAGCTTAAACATGATCTATATGAGCACAACAATTGCCAAGTATCAAATTATTCAAGACATTATAGCATCTACCACATGCAGCATTTTCTGTTTCCAACCATATAATAATTAACGAAGCAGTTTCAACCTTCGCCATGAACATTAAAAGCTAAGAACGCATGTGTTCATATGAACCAGCGGAGCGTGTCTCTATCCCACACAAGCATTTATTCAAACAAAAACAAAAATAAAAACAAACAGACGCTCCAAGTAAAGTACATAAGATGTGACCGAATAAAAATATAGTTTCAAGAAAAGAAACCTGATAATTTGTCGATGAAGAAGGGGATGCCTTGGGCATCCCCAAGCTTAGATGCTTGAGTCTTCTTGAAATATGCAGGGATGAACCATCGGGGCATCCCCAAGCTTAGACTCTTCACTCTTCTTGATCATAGTATATCATCCTCCTCTCTTGACCCTTGAAAACTTCCTCCACACCAAACTCGAAACAAACTCATTAGAGGGTTAGTGCATAATCAAAATTTCACATATTCAGAGGTGACAAAATCATTCTTAACACTTCTGGAGATTGCACAAAGCTTCTGAAAGTTAATGGAACAAAGAAATCCATCAAACATAGCAAAAGAGGCGATGCGAAATAAAAGGCAGAATCTGTCAAAACAGAACAGTCCGTAAATACGAATTTTAAAGTGGCACCAGACTTGCTCAGATGAAAATGCCCAAATTGAATGAAAGTTGCGTACATATCTGAGGATCACGCACGTAAATTGGCAGATTTTTATGAGTTATCTACAGAGAATTCTGCCCAGATTCGTGACAGACAGAAATCTGTTTCTGCGCAGTAATCCAAATCTAGTATCAACCTTGCTATCAAAGACTTTACTTGGCACAACAATGCAATAAAATAAGATAAGGAGAGGTTGCTACAGTAGTAAACAACTTCCAAGACACAAATATAAAAAAAAGTACTGTAGTAAAATAAACACATGGGTTATCTCCCAAGAAGTTCTTTCTTTATAGCCATTAAGATGGGCTCAACAATTTTAATGATGCACTCGCAAGAAATAAGAGTTGAAGCAAAAGAGAGCATCAAAAAGCAAATTCAAAACACATTTAAGCCTAACATGCTTCCTATGCATAGGAATCTTGTAAATAAACAAGTTCATGAAGAGCAAAGTAATAAGCATAGGAAGATAAAACCAGTGTAACTTCAAAAATTTCAGCACATAGAGAGGTGTTTTAGTAACATGAAAACTTCTACAACCATATTTTCCTCTCTCATAATAACTTTCAGAGGCATCATGAACAAACTCAACAATATAACTATCACATAAAGCATTCTTATTCTGAGTCTCATGCATAAAATTATTACTACTCCCAACATAAGCATAATCAATTTTATTAGTTGTAGTGGGAGCAAATTCAACAAAGTAGCTATCATTATTATTCTCATCATCAAATATAGGAGGAATATTGTAATCATAATCAAATTTATCCTCCATAACAGGCGGTACTAAAAGACCAATATCATTATAATCATCATAAATAGGAGGCAAAGTATCATCAAAGTAAATTTTCTCCTCAATGCTTGGGGGACTAAAAATATCATGCTCATCAAAGCCAGCTTCCCCAAGCTTAGAATTTTCCATATCATTAGCAACAATGGTGTTCAAAGCGTTCATACTAATATGTTCCATAGGTTTTTTAATTTTCGCATCAAACCATCCATGTCTTAAATCAGGAAATAGAATAAGAAGCTCATTGTTGTCCATTATGCCTAACTAGTGTAAACAAGAAACAAAAAGATGCAATTGCAGGATCTAAAGGAAATAGCTTCGAGCACACACACAACGGCAACAGAAAAGTACTTTACCTTAGACCGGAGTATGAGTGCCTTTTACCTTTCCTCCCCGGCAACGGCGCCAGAAAAGTGCTTGATGTCTACGGGTGCTTCTATTCTTGTAGACAGTGTTGGGCCTCCAAGAGCAGAGGTTTGTAGAACAGCAGCAAGTTTCCCTTAAGTGGATCACCCAAGGTTTATCGAACTCGGGGAGGAAGAGGTCAAAGATATCCCTCTCATGCAACCCCGCAACCACAAAGCAAGAAGTCTCTTGTGTCCCCAACACACCTAATAGGTGCACTAGTTCGGCGAAGAGATAGTGAAATACAAGTGGTATGAATGAATATGAGCTGTAGTAACGGTGCCAGAAAAGTGCTTGCTAGCGTGCAGTTGATGGTAGTAATATTGCAGGAAGTAAACAAGTAGTAAAACAGTAAACAAGCAGCGATAGCAGTATTTAGGAACAAGGCCTAGGGATCATACTTTCACTAGTTGACACTCTCAACATTGATCACATAACGTAATAAATAGATAGATGCTAGACTCTACACCCTCTTGTTGGATGATGAACACCACTAATCGTGTAGGATTACACGAACCCTCAATGCCGGAGTTAACAAGCTCCACAATATTCAATGTTCATATTTAAATAACCTTAGAGTGCATAACAGATCAACATAACCAAACCAAGTACTAACATAGCATGCACACTTGTCACCTTCACACTACGAAAGGAGGAATAGATCACATCAATACTATCATAGCAATAGTTAACTTCATAATCTACAAGAGATCACAATCATAGCCTACGCCAAGTACTACACGATGCACACACTGTCACCATTACACCGTGCGGGAGGAATAAACTACTTTAATAACATCACTAGAGTAGCACACAGATATATTGTGATACAAAACACATTGCAATCATAAAGAGATATAAATAAGCACTTCACTATGCCATTCATAACGGTGAATAAGTATTCTGTGAAATATAGCCTAAGAGACCCACACGGTGCACACACTCGTCACCTTTACACACGTGGGACAAGGAGTCTCCGGAGATCACATAAGTAAAACCCACTTGACTAGCATAATGACATCTAGATTACAAGCATCATCATATGAATCTCAATCATGTAAGGCAGCTCATGAGATTATTGTATTGAAGTACATAGGGAGAGAGATTAACCACATAGCTACCGGTACAGCCCTTAGCCTCGATGGAGAACTACTCCCTCCTCATGGGAGACAGTAGCGTTGATGAAGATGGTGATGGTGTCGATGGAGAAGCCTTCCGGGGGCACTTCCCCGTCCCGGCGGCGTGCCGGAACAGAGACTCCTGTCCCCCAGATCTTGGCTTCGCGATGGCGGCGGCTCTGGAAGGTTTTCTCTGGTTTTGTCGAACGTGGTAGGGTTTTCGCGACGGAGACCTTAAGTAAGCGGAAGGGCAGCCTCGGAGGGGGCCTGGTGGGCCCACACACTAGGGGGGCGCGTCCCCCCCTCTGGCCGCGCCAGGGTGTTGTGTGGGGCCCCCAGGGCTCCCCTCTGGCGGCTCTCGGGTGTTCTGGAAGCTTCGTCCAATTATAAGACTCTGGGCGTTGATTTCGTCCAATTCCGAGAATATTTCCTTACTAGGATTTCTGGAACCAAAAACAGCAGAAAACAGGAACTTGCCCTTCGGCATCTCGTCAATAGGTTAGTTCCGGAAAACGCATAATAATGACATAAAGTATGCATAAAACATGTAGATATCATCAATAATGTGGCATGGAACATAAGAAATTATCGATACGTCGGAGACGTATCAGGAATCATCTCCCGGAGGACTCTTCACCGCCATGGTCGCCTCCGGAGTGATGAGTGAGTAGTTCACCCCTGGACTATGGGTCCATAGCAGTAGCTAGATGGTCGTCTTCTCCTTATGTGCTTCATTGTCGGATCTTGTGAGCTGCCTAACATGATCAAGATCATCTATCTATAATGCTATATGTTATGTTTGTCGGGATCCGATGGATAGAGAATACTATGTTATGTTGATTATCAATCTATTACCTATGTGTTGTTTATGATCTTGCATGCTCTCCGTTATTAGTAGAGGCTCTGGCCAAGTTTTTACTCTTAACTCCAAGAGGGAGTATTTATGCTCGATAGTGGGTTCATGCCTCCATTAAATCTGGGACGATGTGACGGAAAGTTCTAAGGTTGTGGATGTGCTCGTTGCCACTAGGGATAAAACATTGATGATATGTCCGAGGATGTAGTTATTGATTACATTACGCACCATACTTAATGCAATTGTCCGTTGTTTGCAACTTAATATCGGAAGGGGTTCGGATGATAACCTGAAGGTGGACTTTTTAGGCATAGATGCATGCTGGATAGCGGTCTATGTACTTTGTCGTAATGCCCAATTGAATCTCACTATACTTATCATATCATGTATGTGCATTGTCATGCCCTCTCTATTTGTCAATTGCCCGACTGTAATTTGTTCACCCAACATGCTATTTATCTTATGGGAGAGACACCTCTAGTGAACTGTGGACCCCGGTCCATTCTTTTACATTAAATACAATCTATCGCAATACTTGTTCTACTCGTTTTCTCGCAAACAATCATCATCCACACTATACATCTAATCCTTTGTTACAACAAGCCGGTGAGATTGACAACCTCACCGTTTTGTTGGGGCAAAGTACTTTGGTTGTGTTGTGCGGGTTCCACGTTGGCGCCGAATCCCCGGTGTTGCGCCGCACTACATCCCGCCGCCATCAACCTTCGACGTGCTTCTTTACTCCCTACTCGGTTCGATAAACCTTGGTTTCTTATCGAGGGAAACTTGCTGCCGTACGCATCACACCTTCCACTTGGGGTTCCCAACGGGCGTGTGCTTTACGCGTCATCAAGCTAAATTTACGGCGCCGTTGCCGGGGAGATCAAGACACGCTGCAAGGGGAGTCTCTACAATCCAATCTCTTTACTTTGTTTTTGTCTTGCTTTATTTTATTTACTACTTTGTTTGCTGCATTATATCAAAACACAAAAAAATTAGTTGCTAGCTTTACTTTATTTACTATCTTGTTCTCCATATCAAAAACACAAAAAAAAAAAAATAGTTACTTGCATTTATTTTATCTAGTTTGCTTTATTTACTACTGCTAAAATGTGTACTCCTGAAAATACTAAGTTGTGTGACTTCACAACCACAAATAATAATGATTTCTTATGCACACCTATTGCTCCACCTGCTACTACCGCAGAATTCTTTGAAATTAAACTCGCTTTACTCGAATCTTGTTATGCGAGAGCAATTTTCTGATGTTAGTTCTGATGATGCTGCTGCCCATCTCAATAATTTTGTTGAACTATGTGAAATGCAAAAATATAAGGATGTAGATGGTGACATTATAAAATTAAAATTGTTTCCTTTCTCATTAAGAGGAAGAGCTGAAGATTGGTTGCTATCTCTGCCTAGAAATAGTATTGATTCATGGACTAAATGCAAGGATGCTTTTATTGGTAGATATTATCCCCCTGCTAAAATTATATCTTTGAGGAGTAGCATAATGAATTTTAAACAATTGGATCATGAGCATGTTGCACAAGCTTGGGAAAGAATGAAATCTTTGGTTAAAAATTACCCAACCCATGGACTGACTACTTGGATGATCATCCAAACCTTTTATGCAGGACTGAACTTTTCTTCGCGGAACCTATTGGATTCAGCTGCTGGAGGTACCTTTATGTCCATCACTCTTGGTGAAGCAACAAAGCTTCTTGATAATATGATGATTAATTACTCTGAATGGCACACGGAAAGAGCTCCACAAGGTAAGAAGGTAAATTCTGTCGAAGAAACCTCTTCCTTGAGTGATAAGATTGATGCTATTATGTCTATGCTTGTGAATGGTAGGACTAAGGTTGATCCTAATAATGTTCTGTTAGCTTCATTGGTTGCCCAAGAAGAACATGTTGATGTGAACTTCATTAAAAATAATAATTTCAACAACAATGCTTATCGGAACAATTCTAGTAATAACTATAGGCCATATCCTTATAATAATGGTAACGGTTATGGTAAATCTTATGGGAATTCTTACAACAATAATAGGAACACACCCCCTGGACTTGAAGCTATGCTTAAATAATTTATTAGTACACAAACTGCTTTTAACAAATCTGTTGAGGAAAAGCTCAATAAAATTGATATTCTTGCTTCTAAGGTTGATAGTCTTGCCTCTGATGTTGATCTTTTGAAATTGAAAGTTATGCCTAATAAGGATATTGAAAATAAAATTGTTACTACATCAAATGCCATCCAAGTTCAAATTAATGAAAATATTAGATTGATGGCTGAATTGCATGCTAGGTGGGAAAGAGAAGAAAATGAAAAACTAGCTAAAGAGAATAATGTAGCTAAAGTTTGGACTATTACCACCACTAGCAATGCTAATGTTCCACATGTTGCTGCACCTCCTACTAATAATGGTGAAAGAATTGGTGTTGGCAATGTTTCCACTTCTAATGCAAAGCTCGCAAAACTGCCGTAGAAGCTGCTAAAACTGCTAAACTCGCTCGTGATAAACTGCTGAATTTTTTTCCAACATTGGGGATGATGATCCCATTGCTGTAGATCATAATGGTTTAGACTTTGATGATTGCCACATCTCTGAAGTCATAAAGTTTTTACAAAAGCTTGCTAAAAGTCCCAATGCTAGTGCTATAAATTTAGCCTTTACAAAACATATTACGAATGCTCTCATAAAAGCTAGAGAAGAGAAACTAAAACTTGAAACTTCTATTCCTAGGAAGCTAGAGGATGGTTGGGAGCCCATCATTAAGATGAAGGTCAATGACTTTGATTGCAATGCTTTATGTGATCTTGGCGCAAGTATTTCTGTTATGCCTAAGAAAATCTATAATATGCTTGACTTGCCACCATTGAAAAATTGTTATTTGGATGTTAATCTTGCTGATCATTCTACAAAGAAACCTTTGGGGAGAGTTGATAATGTTCGCATTACCGTTAACAATAACCTTGTCCCCGTTGATTTTGTTGTCTTGGATATTGAATGCAATGCATCTTGTCCCATTATATTGGGAAGACCTTTTCTTCGAACCGTTGGAGCTATCATTGATATGAAGGAAGGTAATATTAAATATCAATTTCCTCTTAAGAAAGGTATGGAACACTTCCCTAGAAAGAGAATGAAGTTACCTTTTGATTCTATTATTAGAACAAATTATGATGTTGATGCTTCATCTCTTGATAACACTTGATATACACTTTCTGCGCCTAGCTGAAAGGCGTTAAAGAAAAGCGCTTATGGGAGACAACCCATGTTTTTACTACAAGTACCTTTATTTTATATTTGAGTCTTGGAAGTTGTTACTACTGTAGCAACCTCTCCTTATCTTAGTTTTGTGCATTGTTGTGCCAAGTAAAGTCGTTGATAGTAAGGTTCATACTAGATTTGGATTACTGCGCAGAAACAGATTTCTTTGCTGTCACGAATCTGGGCATAATTCTCTGTAGGTAACTCAGAAAATTATGCCAATTTAAGTGAGTGATCCTCAGATATGTACGCAACTTTCATTCAATTTGGGCATTTTCATTTGAGCAAGTCTGGTGCCACTTTAAAATTCGTCTTTACGAACTGTTCTGTTTTGACAGATTCTGCCTTTTATTTCGCATTGCCTCTTTTGCTATGTTGGATGAATTTCTTTGTTCCATTAATGTCCAGTAGCTTTGTTCAATGTCCAGAAGTATTAAGAATGATTATGTCACCTCTGAACATGTAAATTTTTATTATGCACTAACCCTCTAATGAGTTGTTTCGAGTTTGGTGTGGAGGAAGTTTTCAAGGATCAAGAGAGGGAAATGATGCAATATGATCAAGGAGAGTGAAAGCTCTAAGCTTGAGGATGCCCCGGTGGTTCACCCCTGCAGATTCTAAGAAGACTCAAGTGTCTAAGCTTGGGGATGCCCAAGGCATCCCCTTCTTCATCGACAACATTATCAGGTTCCTCCCCTGAAACTATATTTTTATTCCATCACATCTTATGTGCTTTGCTTGGAGCGTCGGTTTGTTTTTGTTTTTGTTTTTGTTTGAATAAAATGGATCCTAGCATTCATTGTGTGGGAGAGAGACACGCTCCGCTGTTGCATATGGACAAATATGTCCTTAGGCTTTACTCATAGTATTCATGGCGAAGGTTGAATCTTCTTCGTTAAATTGTTACATGGTTGGAATCGGGAAATGGTACATGTAGTAATTCTAAAATGTCTTGAATGATTTGATACTTGGCAATTGTTGTGCTCATGTTTAAGCTCTTGCATCATATACTTTGCACCTATTAATGAAGAAATACATAGAGCTTGCTAAAATTTGGTTTGCATAATTGGTCTCTCTAAAGTCTAGATAATTTCTAGTATTGAGTTTTGAACAACAAGGAAGATGGTGTAGAGTCTTATAATGTTTACAATATGTCTTTTATGTGAGTTTTGCTGCACCGGTTCATCCTTGTGTTTGTTTCAAATAACCTTGCTAGCCTAAACCTTGTATCGAGAGGGAATACTTCTCATGCATCCAAAATCCTTGAGCCAACCACTATGCCATTTGTGTCCACCATACCTACCTACTACATGGTATTTCTCCGCCATTCCAAAGTAAATTGCTTGAGTGCTACCTTTAAATTTCCATCATTCGCCTTTGCAATATATAGCTCATGGGACAAAATAGCCTTAAAAACTATTGTGGTATTGAATATGTACTTATGCACTTTATCTCTTATTAAGTTGCTTGTTGTGCGATAACCATGTTCCTGGGGACGCCATCAACTACTCTTTGTTGAATATCATGTGAGTTGCTATGCATGTCCGTCTTGTCTGAATTAAGGGAGATTTACCACTCATTTAATGGTTAGAGCATGCATAATGTTAGAGAAGAACATTGGGCCGCTAACTAAAGCCATGAATCATGGTGGAAGTTTCAGTTTTGGACATATATCCTCAATCTCATATGAGAACATTAATTGTTGCTACATGCTTATGCATTAAAGAGAAGTCCATTATCTGTTGTCTATGTTGTCCCGGTATGGATGTCTAAGTTGAGAATAATCAAAAGCGAGAAATCCAAATGCGAGCTTTCTCCTTAGACCTTTGTACAGAGCGGCATAGAGGTACCCCTTTGTGACACTTGGTTAAAACATGTGTATTGCGATGATAATCCTGGTAATCCGAGCTAATTAGGACAAGGTGCGGGCACTATTAGTACACTATGCATGAGGCTTGCAACTTGTAAGATATAATTTACATGATACATATGCTTTATTACTACCGTTGACAAAATTGTTTCATGTTTTCAAAATAAAAGCTCTAGCACAAATATAGCAATCGATGCTTTCCTCTTTGAAGGACCTTTCTTTTACTTTTATGTTGAGTCAGTTCACCTATTTCTCTCCACCTCAAGAAGCAAACACTTGTGTGAACTCGTGCATTGATTCCTACATATTTGCATATTGCACTTGTTATATTACTTTACATTGACAATATCCATGAGATATACATGTTATAAGTTGAAAGCAACCGCTGAAACTTAATCTTCCTTTGTGTTGCTTCAATACCTTTACTTTGATTTATTGCTTTATGAGTTAACTCTTATGCAAGACTTATTGATGCTTGTCTTGAAGTACTATTCATGAAAAGTCTTTGCTTTATGATTCATTTGTTTACTCATGTCATTACCATTGTTTTGATCGCTGCATTCATTACATATGCTTACAATAGTATGATCAAGGTTATGATGGCATGTCACTCCGGAAATTATCTTTGTTATCGTTTACCTGCTCGGGACGAGCAGAACTAAGCTTGGGGATGCCGATACGTCTCCGACGTATCGATAATTTCTTATTTTCCATGCCACATTATTGATGATATCTACATGTTTTATGCATACTTTATGTCATATTTATGCATTTTCCGGCACTAACCTATTAACGAGATACCGAAGAGCCGATTCGTTGTTTTCTCGCTGTTTTTGGTTTCGTAAATCCTACAAAGGAAATATTCTCGGAATTGGACGAAATCAACGCCCGGGGGCCTATTTTGCCACGAAGCTTCCGGAAGACCGAAGAGAAGACGAAGTGGGGCCACGGGGCGCCGCCACACTAGGGCGGCGCGGCCCAGGGGGGCCCGCGCGGCCCTAGCGTGTGGGGCCCCCGTGACCCCTCCGAGGCTGCCCTTCCGCCTACTTAAAGCCTCCGTCGCGAAACCCCCAGTACCGAGAGTCACGATACGGAAAACCTTACTGAGACGCCGCCGCCGCCAATCCCATCTCGGGGGATTCGGGAGATCGCCTCCGGCACCCTCGCCGGAGAGGGGAATCATCTCCCGGAGGACTCTTCACCGCCATGGTCGCCTCCGGAGTGATGAGTGAGTAGTTCACCCCTGGACTATGGGTCCATAGCAGTAGCTAGATGGTCGTCTTCTCCTTATGTGCTTCATTGTCGGATCTTGTGAGCTGCCTAACATGATCAAGATCATCTAACTGTAATGCTATATGTTGTGTTTATCGGGATCCGATGGATAGAGAATACTATGTTATGTTGATTATCAATCTATTACCTATGTGTTGTTTATGATCTTGCATGCTCTCCGTTATTAGTAGAGGCTCGGCCAAGTTTTTACTCTTAACTCCAAGAGGGAGTATTTATGCTCGATAGTGGGTTCATGCCTCCATTAAATCTAGGACAAGTGACGAAAGTTCTAAGGTTGTGGATGTGCTGTTGCCACTAGGGATAAAACATTGATGCTATGTCCGAGGATGTAGTTATTGATTACATTACGCACCATACTTAATGCAATTGTCTCGTTGTTTGCAACTTAATATCGGAAGGGGTTCGGATGATAACCCGAAGGTGGACTTTTTAGGCATAGATGCATGCTGGATAGCGGTCTATGTACTTTGTCGTAATGCCCAATTGAATCTCACTATACTTATCATATCATGTATGTGCATTGTCATGCCCTCTCTATTTGTCAATTGCCCGACTGTAATTTTTTCTCCCAACATGCTATTTATCTTATGGGAGAGACACCTCTAGTGAACTGTGGACCCCGGTCCATTCTTTTACATTAAATACAATCTACTGTAATACTTGTTCTACTGTTTTCTGCAAACAATCATCATCCACACTATACATCTAATCCTTTGTTACAGCAAGCCGGTGAGATTGACAACCTCACTGTTTCGTTGGGGCAAAGTACTTTGGTTGTGTTGTGCGGGTTCCACGTTGGCGCCGGAATCCCTGGTGTTGCGCCGCACTACATCCCGCCGCCATCAACCTTCGACGTGCTTCTTGACTCCTACTGGTTCGATAAACCTTGGTTTCTTACTGAGGGAAACTTGCTGCTGTACGCATCACACCTTCCACTTGGGGTTCCCAACGGGCGTGTGCTTTACGCGTCATCACCCCACAAAGTTTCTGTGGCGCATGGATTGTTGGTGCGCCACAAAATTAAGCTATTTCTGTGGCGCACCGTGCCAGGAGCGCCACAAAACAACTTTCTGTGGCGCATTTTTGATGGTGCGCCATAGAACTAAGATCCCACCTATAAACGTTTTCCTACTAGTGGCGTAAAGAAAAAAATTACTTCTAAACCAACTAAATAAATAATATCGTCTACAAAATACAGCCTAAAATAAAAAAATTACTATCAAACCAACTAAAATATAACACCGTCTAAAATTACCGCCTAAAATAATTAAAAATTACTGCCGGACCCAACTAAATAAACAATACCATCTAAAAATAGCTAAAAATACTAAATAAATAAAAAATTATAGCTAAATGAACTAATTAAATAATACCATCTAAAAAAAGTACCACCTAAAAAATAAAATTAACCACTGAAAAATATTCGAACAGCTAACTAACCATACAAGGTCTAGTCAGTTTGTGCAACGCTGAGGCCGTATTATTTTGGAAATTTCTCAAAAATGCATATTATACCTGAAATTGAATTAAAAAAAAACGTATCATTTTAACAACATTTGGCACAATGGGAAGCACAAAACACCATTGTGCAGAGCAAATCGCTGGAGTAAGCATAAACTGGTAAAAAAAGGGAGGGTAATACTAATGACACTGGATAAGCAGATCCTACATAAACTCGTGGCAGGGTCTCCTGCTTTTTTTATATCAACATCAATAAAATCTAGGCGTGCGTATCATCAATCATTCTGCAACCCAAACATATCCATTCGGAAAATTGTCAGACAAGACGTATGTCTCTTTGAAACAATTAAGAGTATCTTTTGCATATACAAAAAGAAGAATTCTCATGCACTGATACAATCTCTCCTCTTACAAAAAGAGCATCGGGATAAGGGCCCTTCGCTACATCTTCTAGCACTAGTGCTAGAAAACATGACTTTCCTTTGGAGCTGCCCGGAGCATTAGTTCTGATCGCGTTACGAATCCAAACTAATGTGAGCATTAATCTTGGTTTGAACGGCTAGGACGTCGAAAAGTTAGTCCCGGCTGGAGACACCAACCTAGACTAAAGAGGTTGCGGCAAGTCCCGCCGGTGTCTGCCTAGTTCTGCCTAGTGGTTCTTAGGCAATAGCTTTGAGTTGTTCGTTGTGCTTGATTGTATGGACCTGGTGTTATGAGGTACCGGTATTAGCGATGTGTTTGGTGTGTTGTATCGAATGTTTCTGCCGTTGTGGCTTTATTAATTTAAAGCTGAGCTTAGGCTTTATGTTTAAAAAAGTCCCACCGGTGTGAAAATCTTTTGTCTGGTTGGTGTTACAAACTTGGACTAAAGGTCTACCATTTAGTCCCGATTTATAAAACCAATACGGACTAAAGTTTTTCTGGGGTTTTGTTTTGCTCCACACCACACCCCCCCCCCCCCTCGCCTTTTAGGTTTCTAAAATACGAAAGAAAAATTATAGAAAAATCAAAAATACAAATAGCTTACAATTAGGTGATCTAGGTACTATGAAAAATAACAACCATGACTTTTGAATTATTTTGCAAGAAAGTGGTATTTTTAGGTAAAATGGGAATATCTTCTGCATACGAACTCGAAAAAAATATTTAATATATGAAGATGTATCTACACGAAAAGTTTCATCCTATTTCAAAAACTAAAAGAAATTGATAAAACAGGACCACCTTTCTAGTTTTCAAAAAATTAAAAGAAATTGATAAAATATCAAAAAATAAAATCATGACCACAACCTCGTGTGGATCTCCTTTCTAGTTTAAAAAAATGATAAAAAAAATTCAAAAAAATGAAATCCTTCGAGATGGCCATGTGTTATGTTATCTAGTTGTAAATTAACAAACATGAATTTCAACTTTTTTTTAAATTGCGTCATGTATCAGTAAAACAAGATTTCTAGTTGCATACGATCTCCGATACGAATCTTTTTTATATGGAAATGTATTTATGCAAAAATTTACATCCGATTCAATGCCCTCCAGGTATTTAGAGAATTTTTAGATTATCAAAAATCAAAAAAGAAACAGGACTTTTCAGGTTTTAAAATTCGGGCAAATATTTCACAAAAAGAAAAAAAGCAGTGGTGCACCAAGCAATGGGGTGCAACTACTAAGTTTCCCTTCTTCGAAATTTGAAATGGTCAGTCACCCTTTAACCTTATCCCCACCCTCCTCCCTCCTCCACACATTTCTTCAACCTCTCCTTTTTCTCTCTTCGTCCTCTATTACTCCTCCACTCCCTCCTCCTCCAACTCTTTCCTCCTCCTCCTCCTCCTCCACTCTGGCCTCCTCCTTCTACTCATCCTCCAAATCCGGCATCCTCCTACACTCCGGCCTCCTTTTCCACTCCCTCCTCCTCCAACTCTGGCCCCCACCTCCACTCCTTCTCCAACTCCGGTTTCTTCCTCCTCCTCCTCCTCCACTATTTCTCCAACTCCGGCCTCCTCCTCCTCCTCCTCCTCATCCACTCCTCCTCCTCCTCCTCCTCCTCCTCTTCCCCTTCTCCTCCTTCTCATCTCCTCCTCCACTCGGCATAATAGCAGTGGCGCACCAATGCTAACAGTTTGCAGTGGAGTGATAGCAGTGACGCACCCATGTGCGCCACTGATAGCCAAAACCAGTGCGCCACTAATAAGCCTTTTTGTAGTAGTGAATACTTCATTAGAGACACCTAAATAAAAAAAATTGACACATACCCCGTACCTTCTAATGTCATTCTCATGCTAAAAGTTCTTAGTTTCCTGGAATTCTACATTAGGATGGAACTCGTGGGGCAAGCGGTAATGTCTACAGCGTAGGGGAGCGGTCAGCAACGTTGGAGGTAGCCAGAGCAGGTGGCTGGCGGGGGTGCGGGTTCTGCTATCAGCCATGGCGCGCAGATCTGTTGGCCCAGATATAGACCATGTGGGCCCTTGCCAGGGTTGTTGCATGCTCTGGTCCTCTGCTACTAGAAAAAAATTTATTTATGCCACACTTGTTTTTGCTACCCGTGACGCAAAGTTTGTGCGCCGCAGCTAGCGTACCACTATTAGCAAGTAGGTGTGGCACACCGTAATTAGTGGTGCGCCACGGGTATGTTGAGACAATTTAAAAAAAAACTAGATCTCGATCAAATATTCAAGCATGGTTTACATAAAATATCCTAGAAATAAAATACAAAAAAAATCAATCCAGTCCCGCAGCCGAAGGTCGCTACAACTCGTTATCCATGGCGGCATGGACGTTGTTGCTATTTGTGGAGAGCAGCAGCAGCAGTTGAGCAGCAGGGTTCGAGGCGGTGGAGCCCTCATTGTGGCGTTGACAAGAAGAGGAGGCAGGGAGCAGCGGCAGTAGAGCAGCATGGCTCGAGGCGGCGGCATCCTCCCAAGGCGGAGGCTTGGGGGAGATGTTGTGGAAGGGGAGGAAGAGAGGGAGGAAAATGAGAGTGCAGGAGGAGGAGGAGGAAGAGAAGAAAAGAAAGAGAGCGGTGGTACAACTTGGGGAAGAGAGAACGAGATGGGTACTAGGGTTTCCGGCTAAGCTTAAAAGGTGGAGCGGAAGCTCATGGTGTGCCCCAACTTAGCCGTGGCGCACCACTACTTACGTTGTGCCAGGGTAAATTTTGCCCATTTCGAATCTTTTTTATAGCGACACCTAAAACCTCCGAAAACTCAATTTTTTCCTTTTGAATTTGAGGATTCTCAAAAATCTGTAAACGGCCTTGGCGGTTGAATTTGGATGTACCTTTTTCTGTAGATACTTTTCATGTAAAAAAATGTTTTTATCTGAAGTCGTATGCAGAATTCAGAGCTGTTTTATTGAAACATAACGTCTTTCAAATTTGTTATTTTTTCAAACAACTACATTACGTAACATAACTCTTCCCTCTGATCGGAATAGATTGACACGCGTGATGCACAGGAGTAGTCCATGTATATGCACACATCGTCGATTAAAGATGATTAGAGGGATTTAATCTCAAAGTATTTTAAATTTTGAAGTTTCTATCATTTGTATTATTTTTTTCAAAACTGAAAAGGCGATCCAAGGGGGTAGGGAGACCAACCAGCCGGCGGCGCACCAGCACTCCGTGCGCCACGGGTAGGTGACCCAAATTTCAAATTTCCCATCTTGGTCATGGCGCTCCACATGCATGTGCGTCATGGGTACCAAATATACCCGTGGCGCATTTGTATGTGGTGCGTCACGCCTAAGAGGGGCCAGACCGCCCAACCCTGCTCAGGAATACCCGTGGCGCACCACTTCTAACAATGCGCCACGGGTAAGAAAATTACCTATATTTGTTTCCCTAGTAGTGCTCGGATTGTTGGTCACCCGACGATGGCTCGGCGGTGGATTTCTTGTGGGGATGATGATGGTAGGAATGGTGTGGACTTGTAGATGGTGATTGTGGACATGGCATTGTAGCGCGGCAGTAAGGGTCTGATACGTCTCAAACGTATCTATAATTTTCTTATGTTTCATGCTAGTTATATGACAATACTCACATGTTTTATATACACTTTACATCATTTTGATGCATTTTCCGGCACTAACCTATTAACAAGATGCCGGAGCGCCAGTTCCTGTTTTCTGCTGTTTTTGGTTTCAGAAATCCTACACAGGAAATATTCTCGGAATTGGGCGAAACAAAATCCCACGGTCTTATTTTCCACGGAGCCTTCCAGAACACCGAAGAGGAGACGAAGAGGGGCCACGAGGCGGCCACCCCACAAGGCGGCGCGGTGGGGCCCCTGGCCACGCCGGCCTATGGGGTGGGCCCCTCGGGCGCCCCCCGACTCTGCTCCTTCGCCTATTTATTCCTTCCGTCGCGAAAACCCTAGTACCGAGAGCCACGATACGAGAAAAGTTCCAGAGACGCCGCCGCCGTCAACCCCATCTCGGGGGGTTCTGAAGATCACCTCCGGCACCCTGCCGGAGAGGGGAATCATCACCGGAGGGCTCTACATCACCATGCCCGCCTCCGGACTGATGCATGAGTAGTTCATCCTTGGACTATGGGTCCATAGCAGTAGCTAGATGGTTGTCTTCTCCTCTTGTGCTATCATGTTTAGATCTTGTGAGCTGCCTATCATGATCAAGATCATCTATTTGTAATGCTACATGTTGTGTTTGTTGGGATCCGATGAATATGGAATACTATGTCAAGTTGATTATCGATCTATCATATATGTGTTATTTATGTTCTTGCATGCTCTCCGTTGCTAGTAGAGGCTCTGGCCAAGTTGATACTTGTGACTCCAAGAGGGAGTATTTATGCTCGATAGTGGGTTCATGCCTCCATTGAATCTGGGATAGTGACAGAAAGTTCTAAGGTTGTGGATGTGCTTTTGCCACTACGGATAAAACATCAATGCTTTGTCTAAGGATATTTGTATTGTTTACATTACGCACAGTACTTAATGCATTTGTCTGTTGTTTGCAACTTAATACTGGAAGGGGTGCGGATGCTAACCCGAAGGTGGACTTTTTAGGCATAGATGCATGCTGGATAGCGGTCTATGTTCTTTGTCGTAATGCCCTAAGTAAATCTCATAGTAGTCATCATGATATGTATGTGCATTGTTATGCCCTCTCTATTTGTCAATTGCCCAACTGTAATTTGTTCACCCAACATGCTATTTATCTTATTGGAGAGACACCACTAGTGAACTGTGGACCCCGGTCCATTCTTTTACATCTGAAATACAACCTACTGCAATCATTGTTCTCTGTTGTTTTTTGCAAACAAACATCATTCTCCACACCATACGTTTAATCTTTAAGTTGGGGCAAAGTATTTTGATTGTGTTATGCAGGTTCCACGTTGGCGCCGGAATCCCTGGTGTTGCGCCGCACTACACTCCTTCACCAACAACCTTCACGTAGCCTTCATCTCCTACTGGTTCGATAACCTTGGTTTCTTACTGAGGGAAAACTTGCCGCTGTACGCATCATACCTTCCTCTTGGGGTTCCCAACGGACGTGTGCTTTACCGTCACAAGCAGGGTCCCTAACAGTTGCGTCCGGCTGGAGGCGCATCTGGCATTGGAGGATGGGTTTTCTCCCGATGCATGCAGCGGCGCTAACGCGAGTCGGTTGTCGACATAACTCGTCTAATCCGTTGCTCCCTTGATGAGCGGTCTATGGAGCCCTAATCTCGCGCTCATGGACGACGGCCCCGTAAGGTGAACTGCACGAGCGTCTCTACGACGAGCGATGTGGAAGTGGTGATGTCCCCTCTCTTTGGTTGTTTCGATGACAAGGAGCGAGCCATGAGGATCGTGGTGTTGCCAGCGCTTCGGCAATGGTAGCTCCCAAATCATGTTCTGGGGGCTGGTTCGGGGACATTTTGCGGTCTGAGTTATCGAGCGTGTGTGACGGTTTTTTCAAGCGAAAAACTATCGTTTAGGCACCGACAATGGCGATGCCTAAGGGTACCGTTGTGGTTACCATCGCTACACTAGGGCTCCGGGTGAAAACCTTTGACCTTGCGGTCTCGAAAATGGTGGCGTGTGCGTTCTTATCATCTTGGGGGCGGCATCGTGGAGCTCAGATTCTTCTTGGTCTTGTTTCAGTGGCTTTGGTGGCAAGCCTGGCTCTTCTTGTACTTTGTTTTCTTATCTTTTATCTGCTTTGTAAGAGATTCTCCTCATCACCTTTGATCGGTTCGGCTATATGTGGCTTTATTTATAAAGCGGAGCAAAAGACTGTTTCGAGGTGTTACCAATGTTCATAAATTTTTCCAAAGTGACAGTGAAAGATCGAGATGTCGCCTAGAGGGGGGTGAATAGGCAATTTAAAAACTCTTGCGGATTTGTCTTGTAAGAATGCGGAATTAAACTAACGTTTAGTTTACAAGCACAAACCCTAAATATGCTAAGCTCAACTAAGTGTAACAATAGCAACTAGAGCTAAGCAAGATAGGCACAAGATATATGTAGCACAAGTGATAGCAAGATATATGTACTTCAAGCATGATGGCTATCACAAGGAAAGAGAGCTCGGGTATAGAAATAACCGAGGCACGCGGAGACGAGGATGTATTCCCATGTTCCCTTCCTTTGCAAGAAGGTACGTCACGTTTGGAGGAGTGGAGGTCCACGAAGGATTCCCCGCGCCACGAAGGCTCACCCGAATCACACCCACGAAGGATAATGGCCATTTCCTTATGGTTAGATTTTCCTCCGCTCCGGAATGGCAAGCTCCACAACCACTTCACAAGCTCCACGAAGGAGAAGCCCGGGCCTCTTCACAATCTTCTTGAAGAGATCACCGGAGCACCAATCGCCAAGCCAACTAGGAGGTCTCCCTCCAAGAGTAACAAGCCCACGGTCTCCCACTCGAACTAATCGTGGTGGAGAGCTCAACACTATGCAATGATGCAAAGCAAGAACACTAGAGGTGTTCAAGTCCTTCACACTCAAATCTCACCCAAGCAACAAATGCTAAGATGAGATTGGAGAGGAAGAACAATGGGGAAAGTCAACAAAAGACTCCAAGATCTAGATCCCAAGAGTTCCCCTCACTTAGAGGAGAAATGGATTGGTGGAAGTGTAGATCTAGATCTCCTCTCTTAGATCCCTCAAGAATGAGCAAGAATCATGGGGGGAGACAAGAGAGAGAACAAGTTCTTCAAAGGCAACAATGGAGGTGAGAGAATAGAAGAAATGGTTTAGTCCAAGGTAGAAGAAGGGCTATTTATAGCCCAAGAGCAAATAAAACCGTTGGGGGAAAAAGACAGAGAAAACTGCAGAAAAAACGGGCAGAAAATCGGCCCAGCCGGTTGCCAGGCCGGTTGACCGGATTTGGAGCTGGTCAGCCCAGTTGGCCGTCCGTTCGGGCCGGCCCACTGGCCGGGCGGCTCAGCGCGCGCGGTGAGAGGAACTGGTCGCGCGGGGCGACGCAGGGGCGCAGGCCGCGGGTGGGCCACGCTGAGGAGAGGCCCAGCCGGCAGGGAGGCCGGTCAGACCGGGGCCAGCGTCGGGTGGGCCGGCAGCTGCCGGGCCCTAGGCTGGACCAAGCTGGTTGGCCCACGGGATCCCCCACTACACCACGAACCCCCCTGTAGCTACGTATACCTTCCAACGGATTAGCCATGCGCTGCGTGGAAATAACTCCCCCCAACCCCACCCCACTTTGTATGCAAGCTGAGAGATAAGATAAGATTTATAACTACCCAAAATCATCCCGCAATCCCAATCCTCCCATAACGCTAGCAATACTCCCCTGCCAGATCCTCTCCTCGCACTAGTAATACACGCATCTACCAGATCCTCTCCTAGGGCTACGCCCCATCTGCCCGCTGCGACCCCCCTTCACAAGCCTGTGCGGGAATCTCAACCTCGATCTCGTCTATTGATTTCTATTGTTGTCGCCGTCTTTGCACTTGCGTAATGGAATTCAGATGTTAGGTACATAGGTTTCATCGATTATGTGCAGCGGCGAGCCCGCGAAGAGCGAGCCAAACACAACTCCATAACCGACCATCGACGGGCACGCTAGAGGATACGTCACCGGCCGGCCATGCCTAGGATCGAGCCTCGTCGGCTCTGGAGATTATGCCTCGACGGGCACCACTTGGTTTCAGTTCCAGTTTCACTCTCACCCAACACAAAGTCTGCAATCCTTCGTCGGCTTGATCCGTTCATCATTTTCAGGTTATCTCCTGGGTGGATCCGTGTTGTGCCTCCTGTTGTTCCCGACCCTCAACCAAGGGAGCTCGCTCTCAGATCCCATGCCACGCTTCCCAACTGCCAAGCACCGGCTCCTCCTATCTGGCATCTTCCTTAATCAGGTGACCAGGTCCTACGCGTGATCCCCTATTTCATTACTTTTACTGATAAGTCTAGATCGTTTTTTTCAAGTGATCCATTAATATTAGTTATACTGTGCCTATGAGGTGCCCAGTACTATATTTTTTTAATTTTGTGCCAGCCACTGTTGTGTTCTTTCCATTATATGCAATCTAAAAATTATTTGCAGACCATCTTAAATCTCTTGCTTTACATGTGCAAACAAAAGAATTTGGTAACTTAAATATTCATCTTGCCTTCCATGATTGTTTATGGATTTTCAATCGTATGCATCTTTTGGGCCTAGTCAAGGGGCAAACTAGTTGGGTGCAGAAATTGGAGAGACTGCGCTTCCTTCTAATCAAATCTTTAATAGAGCCCCTTGTACTCAAGGAGCTAGGGAGAAGACTAACATCTACTAAATTTAATTTTCTAGATTCTGTATCATATAGTTCTGTTTGTCAAGTAATCTTTACATGCAGTTATACACACTGGATCTGAAATTTTCTGTTGGTGTCTTACAACAACATGCTTGTGGCTATGCGGCTTCAGACAAGAGGTAAAGCTTCAGTATTTGTGTGCTGCAACTAGAAATATAAATCCAAGGTTTTACAGAAGAAGCGTTCATTAATCAGAGTGTGCAGTATGGCGGTGGCGTTGTTTGTCCAGAGGTTGCTATGTCTTAGCATATATCAGTCTAGTAATCTCACATGGACTAGCATACTCTAGTACGTTTCAAAATGTGCAGATGTATCGTTACTTTCACGTGCATTTTTTGTTTAACTTCAGCTACTTCTGAATAATGAAAATTAATTTATTGATGTTTACTTCCAGAAAGATGCACGCTGAGTCAGCACAACACATAAATACTTAGCCAATTATTACACTAGCTACATCTTTTGTACTCCCTCTGTTTACAATTAGTTCGTGTCTAGATTTAATCAAAGTCATACTTCGTAAAATTTGACAAAATATTTAGAAAAAATATCAAGACCCATATGTGCAAGTTATAGTTATTGAATCATTATGCTATATTTTCTTAATATATGCATTTGGTATTATGGTTGTTGATATTTTCCCAATAATTATGGTTAAACTTGATAGTGTTTGACTTTGAACAAGGCTAGAATGTGAACTAAATAAAAACAGGGGGAGTACTATCTGCTATATTCTTTTATAACTTTTAATCTGTGAACTATATTTCCATAACAGGTGTAGTCAAAACAAAATGCTTAGCCAATTAGTAAGCTACATATTTTTATTATACCTGCTATATTAATTTAATAATTACTTTTTGAACCACAACAGGTTTAGTCAAACGATTGAAGGCACTAAGCTACTTGGTGATTGTCAGACTGCACTCCCAAGTATGGTCGATCTCTTCAATAAGTGTGGTAGCCTAGGAAGATTAATCGGATCTCGACAAAAGAGGACAGGCAAGAATCCCCTGCAATAAAAGATAATTCATGTATGACTAAAAGGGTTCTCAGTTTCTTGTTGTTGCCTTGACCACACTATTCAGAGAAGGTAAGCATCACCTTCCTTCCGTGTTCCAAGAAGTGGACATGTAGAAAGATTTCTTATCGCCTGGCCTTCAACATTTGTATTTTGCAGCTATTTTAAATTGTACTGCTTTATTAACTTGTTTTTTTTTTTGCCTCACCAGCGGTAAGTTACTGATATAAATTTGATGTTATTATTGTAGATTGGCAAAATAAATGGATGACGCAAGGCTTAGATGCGGAGAGCAAGTTCAGAGGATGGTGCTACTAGCAGATACTTGTAGACTATGTGTCAGAATGTCACTTTTTGATATACAGAACTTGTATTCGCTGAATCATGTTATTTGTGAAGCTACAAAGTTGATTTAATACATGATGTCTTTCTGTTGACTATATTGCATCTCTTGTTCACTCTTAGCATTGAACAAATAATTGTTGTTGGCATATACAAATTACCATTAATTGGTCAAGCTATCTATCAGTTTTGTCCATTTCAAAACCAATTCGTGCAGCGCAACCAGCAACGCATACAAAGTGTCGTTAGGCTCTACTATATACGTTGCTATCTTACAACGCTTCTTCATATTGTTTACCAACGCATGTATATGTGCTGCTGTTGACCCTTGCAACGCCACCAACGGCAACGCATATCAAATCCGTTGGTGTAGGTGTTACCAACACTTATATTGACATTTGGCAAAGCATTACGAGCGCCCGGGCCGGTTTCGGCCGGGTGGGCCGGCGTGTGGGCCGGTAGGCCGGTCGGCCGGCCGGCTGCCCCTCCCCTTTTATTCTTTTTCTTTTTTTTTCTTTTCTCCTTTTTTTTATTTTTCTTTAATAACGAATGCTCCCGAACTTCGATTCGAGTGAAACCAATTTTGTTTGGAAGATAACAACAAATGCTATCCAATAGAATAGTGAAAACACACAAATCTGTAGGAGGGGATTTTATCATGAATATAAAAGGTCGAGCCTTATATCATGAATAACCGGTAAAATCACCCAACCTCGAAAACGCAATAGAAGATGCATGCGGATTCCGTTTTCGATGAACTTGGGCTTGTTGTAAAGCTAGAAACAAGCTCAAGAACCTCACACAGAGAAAAACCAAGAAGCAATAGGGATATGCAAAGTATGCAAAGGATTGAACTCCCTAAGACGATGTGATCAAGTTACCCAACCGAAAGCCCCTCTTGATAGTGTGGCTATCTATCCTATAATCCGGTCTCCCATCAACCACCTTGAGACCGGTAAAAGGAAAACCTAGCAAGGCCATACATTTGCCTTGCGTATCCCGCTTGATCTTGATGATAGCTCTTCAAGCTCCACACAAGCCGGAATGCCTCAACTTGATCATCGTTGCTTCGTGAAGACTCACAAATGCTCCCCCATACACCATGATGGGAAAGCTCCATTGGTGCACATCTTCACATGTCCATTATCGCCATATGGACGGCAAGCTTCAAGTATGTGATCCACTTGAGATGCTCATCTTGAACTTGCACGACTCAACCTTGTATCTTCTCATACTCTATCGTACTATCTTGAGGTGTATAAAGAATTCTTCACTTGAAATCAAGCTCTCAAGATCTTGATCATTCATTGCTTATCACATAGGATAGAGCATGGCTAATATTGAGTTCCACATAAGAACTCCATCTTCATTTCTTCTTCTTGATCATATCACATATATATCTTCAAATCGATGATCTTGATGCCAATACACAAGGTATATCTTTATCTTTATGGCATCCATACTTGAATCCAACACATGGAGTACAAGTAGTACCTATGGAATATTCCTTCATATAAACTCAATGAAAACATTAGTCCATAGGGGTTGTCAATAATTACCAAAACCACAAATAGGGGCAATATACCCTTACAATCTCCCCATTTTGGTAATTGATGACAACCACAATAAGTGGGTTTATATAATGAATATTAGAGACAAGTACGTGATAACGCGTGAAGCACACGTCCGTTGGGAACCCCAAGAGGAAGGTGTGATGCGTACAGCAGCAAGTTTTCCCTCAGTAAGAAACCAAGGTTATCGAACCAGTAGGAGATGAAGGCCACGTGAAGGTTGTTGGTGAAGGAGTGTAGTGCAGCGCAACACTAGGGATTCCGGCGCCAACGTGGAACATCCACAACACAATCAAAATACTTTGCCCCAACTTAACAGTGAGGTTGTCAATCTCACCGGCTTGCTGTAAACAAAGGATTAAACGTATGGTGTGGAGAATGATGTTTGTTTGCAAATAACAACAGAGAAAAATGATTGCAGTATGTTGTATTTCAGATGTAAAAGAATGGACCGGGGTCCACAGTTCACTAGTGGTGTCTCTCCAATAAGATAAATAGCATGCTGGGTGAACAAATTACAGTTGGGCAATTGACAAATAGAGAGGGCATAACAATGCACATACATATCATGATGACTACTATGAGATTTACTTAGGGCATTACGACAAAGAACATAGATCTGCTATCCAAGCATGCATCTATGCCTAAAAAGTCCACCTTCGGGTTAGCATCCGCACCCCTTCCAGTATTAAGTTGCAAACAACAGACAATTGCATTAAGTACTGTGCGTAATGTAAACAATACAAATATCCTTAGACAAAGCATTGATGTTTTATCCATAGTGGCAAAAGCACATCCACAACCTTAGAACTTTCTGTCACTAACCCAGATTCAATGGAGGCATGAACCCACTATCGAGCATAAATACTCCCTCTTGGAGTCACAAGTATCAACTTGGCCAGAGCCTCTACTAGCAACGGAGAGCATGCAAGAACATAAATAACACATATATGATAGATCGATAATCAACTTGACATAGTATTCCATATTCATCGGATCCCAACAAACACAACATGTAGCATTACAAATAGATGATCTTGATCATGATAGGCAGCTCACAAGATCTAAACATGATAGCACAAGAGGAGAAGACAACCATCTAGCTACTGCTATGGACCCATAGTCCAAGGATGAACTACTCACGCATCGGTCCGGAGGCGGGCATGGTGATGTAGAGCCCTCCCGGTGATGATTCCCCACTC
>NC_061514.1:16358737-16438950 GCF_022539505.1 Lolium rigidum | reverse complement strand
TTCACCGCTAACTCCTGCTCAGGGGCGGATTGGGTGGGTGTTGAAAATTCCAGATCTAAGACGAAATCTTCCGAAGGAAGCTCCTGCGTCTCAGATCGGATCTTTGCAGCTGCGCCCTGCTCAGCGGCGGTCGTAGCTACAATACTTATCAGTGCATTTCCGTCGGAATCGACGGTCTCACCGATGAAGATGTGTATCCCGCCGATCGGGATGATGGAGAGCTTGACGGGGTCTGTCCTAGCTGGAATCCAGCACTCATCCGGAGGGACGATCGGAAAGTTGCCGGCATACAAGACGCGCCCCACGGCGATGGTGTCGCCGATGCCTCCGAAGGTAGAACCCTCCCGGTTCTGGCCTCCAGCCGCCGCCGGCCTTACAGTGGGCGCCAACTGTCGTTGCTTAATCGAAGGTACCCGGAGGAGGGATCCTCACCAAGGGGGGAAGAAGTAGGGGCCATAGGACGGAGAGCCATTGGGACGGTAGTACGCGGTTTACCTAGCTTCGGAACACGCTGCTCGGAGGCAGGGCCTACTGCTGCTTGTCTGAAATTATCTGGGCGCTTTCACGTTGTTACAATGGGTTGTGGTTGTGCCTCTAGGGCTCCCGGGATCCGGCTTTAAAGGCGCCATGATCTATGGTTCCTACGGAGAGTCCTAGCCGGAATACAAGATGTCTAACTACGGAATATAAATTGTCGTCCATGTCAAGGATCCATCTATATCTAGATTGTCGTCATGGATCCGGACAATTCATGGGCCTTCGTGGATCCGACTCCTGACGTAGGTCGGTTGGGATCCAGCTCCAATTCCTGGGCTGGACTTACTCCACCGGCCATCCGGTGGGCCTTAAGCCACCACCACCATCTATGGGCCACCCGGGCTTGCCGGATCTAGACCACGTCGTTTGCATTCCACCCTTTCCAAAGTAGGATACCTATAGTTTTTAGTCAAAGTAACAATTTATAAAGTTTGAGCAACTATATACAAAAAATATCAACATCTACAATTTTAAATGCACATAATATGTAAATATATTTCATGATGGTTCTAAAATATTAATTTAAAATTATGAATATTGAAATTTTTTTCCTATATAGATGGTTAAACTTTGAGAAATTTAACTTTATCCAAATGTTATAGGCATCCTATTTTAAAATAGAGGAAGTATGGAGGAAAATTAGTTAGATTTGTGCATCGTAGGATTGTGCTATTGATGTAAATGTTGCATGCACCTATAGAGGAAGAGAGACCACATGTGATGTAACACATTTAATTAACCCGCAACACAAGAGTATTTTTACATAATTAATCAAACCATTTATTAGCTTGATTAATTATTTTTACATAATTAATCAAGCTATTTCGGCCTGCGGTCTATAGTGTTTACCTACAGTTTAACAGACGCACATGAGTTTAAAATAAATTATAACCATTAATCTGGTCATACAACAAAAGCTATACTGTTAGATTTATATTTCAGAAATATATAGTTTGCAATATTTTTTTTTTGTAACATATGAATCATATTTATGGATTAAAATAATGGCACGTCAATACCAGCAATTTCTCTGGATTGTGCCGCATGATACTACGCTGGCTCCAGAGCAGCAACGTGTGCGTCCCTGTCCGTCGCATGGATCGTATATACATACAAGAAATGTTCAAGGAGCATAGAGCGATGCGTACGTACGCGGTGTCGTCGATAGGGTGGCCCCAGCGCGCGTGGTGGAGCTGGACGTGCGGGACCTGGAGCGAGGAGAGTCAACAAAGGAGGAAGACAGAGATCGGGTGTGGCCGTAGGTGGCATGTCACCGTACGCAATGCACGAGCGAGCCGGCCCCGGTCGGGACCCCCTCCTACCCTACTGACCCAGCAAGAACGATAGATTGATCGACCGGTGGTCGCTTGCCTTGCCGCCTCTCTTCTTCAGCCGTCACTCACCGGCCCCTCGTTATCTGCCCCGGCCGCCCGCCCATCCCGTCGGCATGTCGTGCTCGCCGCGGATGACCCACCACTTGCGGCGTCGCCACCGTACGTACCACATTCCCCACCGCTCGGCGGCCCGGGCCCGGCGCGCCACATCCATTCCGGCGCCGGACGAGAACCCTTCCTTCCTTGCTTGAACGAGAAACGAATCATCAAGAGGCTTCTGATTCGATCCATCTCACTGGTACGTACGATCGACGTCACCACCGAGAACCCGCTGGTAGCACGGTCGACGGCCGTCCAGTCGCTAGCTTCCCGTACGTCTCAACCACCGTATAGAGTATAGACATAGCCAGCAAGGAGGATGGTGCATGTGCACCCCTCTAGATCGATCGCTCGATTGTACATGGATCCATGTCGGATTCCCGTCCAATCGATCACCTATCTGCGTCTGCATACAGCCCGGTCGATCGACGGCCTATCCGGCCGCCCGGCAGCTGGACCCCATATATACGACGTTCTTCCTTGCCCTCGGTGACCGAGAAACGTTGAGAAGATCGTGTTAGAGCATCTTCACCGGCAGCTCCCAAATAGGCGGCAGGGTCGCCGGCACCTTCGTTTGGGGACATCGGCACTGCATCCTCTATTTGGGGGAGTTGTTTCCACACCGGCGTTCCCAAACAGGCGGCTTCGATAGAAGTTTTTTACACAAACTTATATTATGCTTAGACTTTCATTTTAATGTTATTTAGGATCGAGGAATGAATAATATTTTCGGACAAATCCGAGTAAAATATTATTCACTCCTCGACCCCGGATGACATTTGAAACTTGCTTATCTCTAGCCTACTACCTACTGGCCACCGGGCTCTGTGGAGGTGGACGATCGACCGGAGTTCTCTCCCATGCTCTCTACCCTGCTCCTCCGTCGTTGATCCCCCTCTGCTCTCTCCGCCACGAACGTCAAGTAGGCGGCTCTATCCGCGGCCACCGCCTCCTGACGCAGCAGCTGCTCCAGCTCCTCCCGCCGCCGATGGTGATCCAACTCCTGCCTCTGTAGCCGGAGCAGCATCTCCACCAAACGACGCGCCTCGTAGACTTCATCCTGACGATGCGTCTCCGCCCGCTGCAACCGCCGCAGCGCAAGCTCCTCCCACCCCTTCTGTCGTCGCGCCTCCCACCGGCGCTGGCTCAGCGCCTCCCGCCGCCGCCGCGCCTCCTGGAACTCCAGCCGCTCCGCCTCCTCGAGCGCCAGCCGGTTCTCCTCCTCGTGGCGCCGTCGCTCCACCTCCCGCCGTGCCTCCCCGTGCTCCCTCCTCTCCCGCCGCTCCGCCTCCTGGCGCTGCCGCTCGCCTGCGTCGTAGGCATATACGGCCGCCGCTAGCGCCGCCTCCTCCCATGCCTCATACTCTGCGAGCTGCGGGTCCGCCTCCAACACTTCTACAGCCGCCTCTAGCGCCGCCTCGTCCCACGAATCCAACATTGTAATTTTTTCTAGGGTTTTTGCAGCAATGGTGGGGGAGGAGGGATAATATAGATCGCCAGCAAGGCGGGAAACATCCCGCGAGGTGTCGTGGCGGGAGACTTTCCCGCGCGGCACCGTGGCGGGAGAGTTTCCGGCCAGGCATCGAAGCGGTAAAATATCCCGCACGGCGCCCTAGCGTCACTGACATATGGATCCCACGCCCAAAAATTTCATCCTCGCAAGGCGCCGGCGTGCCCGATTCGCGCCCTTGGCGAAGGGACCGGCACGGGGTTGCCGGCGATTCTATTGGGCTAGAAAATTGGCCGGCACCGTTTAGGGCGCGCCGGTGCGAGCCCATTTTCGCTCCCGGCCCCCAAAAAGCTATCGGGGGCGTCGGTGGAGATGCTCTTAATATGTTTAGAGTATCCCAGATAGCTTCTCTCAAACGGCATTTCAAAGAAATTTAGGGTGCGTTTGGTTGCCTGGGCGCCCCTTGGCTCGTATCGGCCCAACAAATTTCGGACCGTTTGGTTCCATGGGCGCACTCGCGTTCTTGCATAGCACGCGTTTTAAAGCACCCCTGGGACAGGCCCCGGAGGAACGCCCGGTTTGACAGTTTCTCCAGGGCCAGGCCCTGGCGAGACGAAAATCGACAACACCGTTCGCGCGGGAGCTGCGCCTCGGCATGGCGGGAGAAGCCGAAATCCCAGCGGTGTTGCGCGGCAAAGGTAGGGGTAACCTCCCACTTCGGTTACCCTCTCCATTAGCCCCCTCCCAAATTTTCCCTTCCCCCAAATTTCGCACCGAGGCACTGGCAGCGCACATCTCCCTTCGGTCTCCGGCGCCGAACCAGGGTCCTCTTCTCCAGCCGCGCCGGCACATCTGCGGCGGCTTTCGGCCTTGTCCATCGTCCGCCATGACGGAGGTAAGGGGAAACTCCTCTTCTCTACTGCAGTGTTAGATTCATGTTCGTAGAACTGGTTGGGTTCGATAAGATCATTCGTAATGCATAGATCTTGTTTGAGTAGAGCGACCAGCTCCAGCTTGTGCATCACGCCGCAACACTCATCATTTGTGTACAAGCCTGGATCCTGATGGTGCACAAGAGAGCAGTTAGGCATGCTGCTGTTGCGGTCAGAAACCCACCGGCGGGCAGCGACGGGCAACACCGTAGAGCCGGGAGTCTCCCAGGACTGCGGCTGGCCCTGGTCCCTCCGAGCGACGGCCCGCAAAGCCTCGGCACGCACGTCCGATGCCGATGCAAGGGCGTGCCACCTGACCTATACCTGGTCGGGAAGGTGTTGGATGTGCCTCGCTTAGTTTCTGCATGGCATACACGTAAACATTAAATACGAGCCTCGATCGGCTCTCGGGTTATCCTGTGAATCGGCTCAAGGAGCCGATCCACCCATGATGCGTACGAGGTGTACGATCAGATGGTGGTCCTGCTTGATCAAAACAAAGCTAAAACGACCTACTACGATTTAGGGTTTTCACCGCATAACCGGAACATCCTACTCGTGATTGAGCACGGCGGCCACGCACGGTGATCGTAAACCGACCCTAGACAAGGCCTAAAAACCAACACGAAGTTGATCCTCGGAACATCCTGTCTAGGGCTAGCAAACTACACCCTACGCGCCCTGGATCCTTCAACCCGTTTGTAAGGCCTAACCATGCAGATATTAAACTAATCCTTGAAGAACAAGGAGCAATCATAACGGATCGGATCTACTAAATAATGATCAAGCGGGGTGCCGCCCCTACACCCAAGATAGGTGTAAGGGCGGCTAGATGCCTAAGGGTCGCACGACGATAGCATATGATACGAAGAACAATGCTAACCCTAAAAACATCTATGATAACTACGTTGCTCGCCATCAAAAAGGCTTCAGCACGAGCAACGCATGAACGACGAATAAACGTGTGCTGCCTAGATCGCAAGATGCGATCTAGGCAGCATGATGCTTACCCGGAAGAAACCCTCGAGACAGGGAGTTGGCGATGCGCCTAGATTGGTTTGTGGTGAACGTGATTGTTGTTTATTTCATAAACCCTAGATACATATTTATAGTCCGTAGACTTTCTAACGTGGGAATAATCCCAACCGGGCACGAGCCCAAACTCTATTTAATCGACACGTATCCTACTAAGTTACAGATACACGGGCACACTAGCCCAAACTTTGCATATAAGGCCGATTCATGTATTTCTTCTATGTATATTCTTCAAGCCCATCTTCAATCGCGGCCCACCTCTGATCCGGTCAAATTCTGGTGATAACACATGCCCCCCTGGTTTTGGAAATGACAATTCCAAAATCACTCCGTTTTTTCTTCGTTGGGTCATGTCGTGGCAGAGCAGAACTGCCGCAGTATCCTTCATCATGATGCCTTGCCTCCACTTCTCCGTGTGACCTGGCAATTTTTTTTTTCTTCTGTTGGGCACCACTTCCTCGGAAACTGCCGTGGCATTGAATCTCCACTATATCCCCTTTTATTTAACCGTTCCAAACAGTTTGCTTCTTCATCCTCTTCGCATTAGCACTCCAAAAGCCCTCCTGCGCCACCATGTCTTCTTCTTCCTCCACCTCATCGGGTCTTTCCATCGAGTCCTCCTCCTCCCGCGAGCCGACGCCGGAGTGGAACCCGGAGGAGGCCCACGCGGCCAACATCCGCCGCGCCATCGAAGCCGGGGATGAGCCGAGTCACGACTTCTCCATCTGGTCAGAGGATGACAAGTCCTCGACCGATGGGGAAAGTGACCTCCGCTTCCTCGCCGACGGGGAGACGGAGGAGGAGAGCGATGATGATCGCTTCTCCTGCGATGACTTCACCTTCTCCGAGGAGGAGGAGGAGGAGGAGGAGGAGGAGGAGGAGGAGGACACCTCCTCCGACGAACCGCCGGCCAAGCGCTTCTGCCCCTGGCCGGGGAATCTCAGCGACTTCGACAGCGACGACGACGACGCTGACGAGGAGGACGAGGACAACGAGGGTCCTGCCGGCGGCCGCTACAGCAGCCGACGACGAGCCCGCCGGGAGTAGCGGCCGACAGCGGCGGCGACGGCGACGACGATGGCAGCGACGGCCCGTAGATAGGACCCTTAGCATAGGATCGGTAGTAGTAGACGGGGCAATGTATCCCCTTAGTACTTCCTTTTGAGAGCAATCAGCTCTTTTATGTAAGAAATCTCGTTTATCAATGAAGAAGTTCCCCAATTTGATTTTGCCGATTTCCTTTATGCCACTTTAGCCGATTTCCCCTCATACTGATTTTGCCGATTGTCCACTTAGCCAATGCTCAATGAACCGATGGCCACGCATCGGTCCCTCATAATCCGCTCTTCATCTCTTTGACTACGGAGTGATCGTGAACTTGGTCAATGCTCAATAAGCCGATGTCAACGCATCAATCCCTCACGATCTAACCTTCATCTTTTCGACCGATGACTTTGAGCTCTGGTGGACAATGTGGAAGACCAATGCCTTCAAGAGAGTACTAGAACCGCTGCTGAAACGACTTGACGCTGAAGCCGATGCTCCTGCAGAACAGATATCACCTGCTCTGTTCCTTTGCAGCAACCAGATAGCCCAGAGCCAACTCCCTATCGGTGATGATGGATCCCTCTTTTGCAAGAACTCGCCGCCTTTGAAGGAGATTGCGACGCGGGACCAGCCGATGAATCTCCGATCGGCTTCTAAAAACAGAGCATCTACCAAGTCAGTTGCCCCCCGAGCCCCAGTCAAGGCGAAAACAGTGATGAGGACACGCAATTTAGACAAATGGACCTGAGCTCGATCACACCTGAGAAAGCTGCCACGCAGAGTCAGCCAGAGCCGATCACCTTCCTTCCGTTGAAAGTCGATATTGCAGATGATCACACAACGGCTCAGAAACAAAACTCCTCTGACACAGAGTTGGAGGTCCTTGTGTTTCGAACACGCAACTGGTAGATCCCATGAAATTTGTGCTAGAGTCGATGGCTATGCATCGGCTTTGTTCCTTAGCTCTAAAGTCGATGTCCGTGCATCGGCTGTATATCATGAGAAATTATATCATGAGAACTTTTTTTTTTACTGGCCGATTTTTCTTTCGGCCCCCAATATTTCACTGCACATGTATCGCACATGTTCATCCGATTAGGTGCCCCCCCGAGCCGATTCTGCCAGGTATCTGCTGATATCGGCTCTGTGGTTAGCCAAGGCACTAAATGTGAACGTCGGCTCTATTAGGACCAGTGTAGACTTCTTCCAGCTCATCAGCCGACGCAAACCCATTGCCCATTAGATCGACGTTGAACCCAGGCAGAATGAATGGTGAGGATAATTTTGGCCGATTGCTGGAATTGGCCTCCATGTTGCTTGCTCAATGAAGGTTTTGCAATGTTCCTCCATAGATCCTCGGGGCCGATCACATGGATCGGCATCGCCACGTTTGTCCATAGATGTTGCTCTTGTTACACGGTCAGGCCGGTGGATAAAACCAGCCTAACCCCGTCCTTTGTCACGTCGATGCGCTCGCAGTCGTCCAAATTGATGCCTGAGAGTGGCTCTTGGCCTGATGTCTCCCAAACGTTCATGCCGGCCGTTGAAATCTCGGCTGAATCATCTGCGTGGACGACTTCTACTTCATCTCCATCCCATCGTATTAGGCATTGGTGCATCGTGGATGGAATGCAACGATTGGCGTGGATCCAATCTCTCCCTAGTAGGACAGAGCATAGGTGCTCTTGCTGTCGACAATAAAGAACGTCGTAGGGACGGTCTTCCTTCCTACGGTCGATCCACGTTCGGAACACCTTGTGCGTCGGATGCTTGGCCGTTGAAATCGCTCGAGTCACATTGGTCTTGATCGGATCCGAGCTAGAGCGTCCCAACCGACGTAGCATGGAGTATGGCATAATGTTGACTCGCCGCTCCGGTGTCCACCGAGCATCTTGTTGACGAGGCTGCCCATTGATGTAACCTCGCAAGTACTGGGGCCTTCGGATGCCCGTAGCTTCTTTCTCGTGGCTTCTCAAAGATGACCGGCCGTGGGCCGCGATCAAGTTGTGCCACGGTGCTTCGTCTAATCCTCGGAGCACTAAACTCCGTTGGAAGGATGAACACCATGTTTGTGCCAGCCGACGTCTCATCATCGGCTTTCTTCATGCCGGGGCGCCACTCTTTCCTTTGTGGCCGACCTTCTTCGTCCGGGGTTCGCTGAATTTTAGCGGCCGGATCAGGCCGCGCCTTCCTCAACGTGTGCAGGTATAACCTTTCGGCTTCCTCCAAACCACGTAGTCGCTGAACCCTTCGCTTTTGGGAACGGGCCGAGCCCATCCGGGCACCACCTTGGCCGATGATACTTGTCTTCTTCTTCATCATCGTCCTCTAGTTCCTCGAGATCTTCTACCCGAGCGGACTCGGCGTGCTTGTTCCGAGGCGGGAGAGGCCCTAGACGTTTGAACACGGACACGTTAGCTGCATCCTTCTTCTTCTGTCTACATTACTGGACAGCTTGCCGATTGTAGGCAATCGGCTCATTCCTGAATCCCAGCGAGTGTCCGAAGAAGGGGCGGTCCCGGTGCCTATCCACGTCGTCTTGCTCTCTCGACTTTTCCTTGGCGTGGCGCTCATATCTCTCCTCGTCGCGATCATGCCGACGGTGCCTCCTGGCGTCCCTAGCCAGACGATCTCTTTCATCATCGTCGTTCTATCGCCGGCGTTGGTCGTATTGACCCACATACTTGTTGAGGAGGTGGTCAGAGAGAGGTCGCTGATATCTTACGTTCCTCACTTCTCCCTCTGTGATGTAGCGCTTGCCATCGTGACGGAGCCGATCGCGTGGAGCGGCTTCCTCTGTGTCCTTGCTATGAGAGCAGCCTGCCCTCATCTCCGTCCTTACCAGAGTGGTGCCCAGGTCCTACCATGTTGATATTGCACGAGAATCCTGGCTGGCACCTTCCATGGTAAGTGCACTCCACCATGTTAACGGCGGGGAAGGGGTGCGTGTCGACCTTCATGGCGTACTGGCTAAAAATTAGGCGCCCTTGTTCTATCGCCATTTGGACTTGCTGACGCCACACCCTGCAGTCGTTGGTGGCGTGGGTGAACGTGTTATGCCACTCTGCGGTATGGCTTTCCGTTCAGCTCTTGCACCGTGGGGATCTTGTGGCCTTCGGGTAACTTTAGTCGCTTCTCCTTGAGTAAGAGGTCGAAAATTTGCTCAGCTTTGGTCACGTCGAAGTCAAACCCTTTTGGAGGACCTTGTGGCTTAACCCATTTACAGGACACGGGGCTTGCCCCCCGAGTCCATTCAGCCGCTGCTACCTCTTGATCTCCCGCAGCACCTTCATCTTCATCTGCCTCAACCAGGACCACCGCACGCTTGAATTTATCCTGGTATACATCCGGGTGGCGCCGTTCATATGCCGACAGCTTCGCACCATGTGCGCCGGTGAAGGGTAGTCCGCTTGGGAGGCCACGTCCTTGATCGATGATGAGAGACCCACCACCGCCAACTCGATCGCTTCTTTTCACTCACATGAACCGAATAGCATCGGTTCCTAACGGTCCCGAAGCGCCGGACGTATTCGACACTCGTTTCCCCGCGCTTCGTCGTACTTGTGCTAGATCGGCAATGCCAGCCTCGGAAGCCTCCGAGTGATACCGCACGTGGAACTGCTCTTCCAACCGCTTCCAAGTCCGGATTGAGTCCGGTGGCGGCGATGTGTACCACCCGAAAGCCGATCCCGTGAGGGACTGTGCGAAGAACCTCACGCGCAGCTCGTCTGATGCTGAGATCGTGCCCAGCTGTGCCAAATATCAGCTCACATGCTCGATGGAGCTGGAACCATCTGATCCATTAAACTTGGTGAAATCAGGGAGCCGATACTTGGGTGGTAGCGGGATCAACTCGTACTCGTTGGGGTACGGCTTGGAATAGCCGATTGTCCTCCTTTTCGGCATCATGCCGAACTGGTCTTTCGAGATTGTACAAATCTGATCCGCGGTGATGGCTGCAGGCGTCGAACTCCGAAGATTCGCCGGGGTGGCATACTTAGCCAGCCATGCTTGCTTTTCCAGCTCCGAGCCAACCTGCAGGAGCTGAGCTCGGAGGTTTGTCGGAGTGGCATACTTAGCTAGCCACGTCGCTTTTCAAGATCTCGTTCCCGAAGTTCCTCCCTGCCGTTCGGAAGTCCTCGCTGTTGCAGCCTGGTTCGAGAGCGCCCGGCCATCGCGGTCTGGCACGTATGCGCACGTGTATCCGTGAGGGATCTCCTTGGGCGCCTCATGCAAGAATCGGTAGTCACTAGGGTCACCACCGATCTTGTAGACGACGTACGCCGATGAGCTCGGCACTTCTGGTGCTGCCAACGCGAACGGCAGCGGTGGACGGGACTGGAGTGGCATCTCTCCTTGGTGAGTCCCCAGAGCTGGTCCTGACGGAGAATACTGATGGCTCATGATTTCCTGGATCACGCGCGAGCGACACGCTCCAAAGTGTTCACCGAGCTCTCGAATGGCGGTGCGGCGAATGAGCCACCATGAAGTTAATCTCCCGACGCAGCGACCTAGTGCGTTCTTCCGACGGGGTGGACAGGTCCACTCCATCGAGCGCGCTTCAGGTGAGAACCCTTTCCACCTGATGCCGTGTGAGCGGGTTCTGTGAAAAGAGCCGATGAGGTCGGCTTCGAGGACTGCTTTGGTCTCGTCATACTTCTTCTTGAGCTCGTCGGTCAGATCCTCGTACTTGACCGGAGTGCCTTCCGCCATCTCAGATGTAGATGGCGATGCGGTTGTTGTCGAAGATGGTCCCACCGGGCGTGCCAGAATGTGTTGCGGTCAGAAACCCACCGGCGGGCAGCGACGGGCAACACCGTAGAGCCGGGAGTCTCCCGAGACTCGCGGCTGGCCCTGGTCCCTCCGAGCGACGGCCCGCAAAGCCTCGGCACGCACGTCCGATGCCGATGCAAGGGCGTGCCACCTGACCTATACCTGGTCGGGAAGGTGTTGGATGTGCCTCGCTTAGTTTCCGCATGGCATACACGTAAACATTAAATACGAGCCTCGATCGGCTCTCGAGTTATCCTGTGAATCGGCTCAAGGAGCCGATCCACCCATGATGCGTACGAGGTGTACGATCGGATGGTGGTCCTGCTTGATCAAAACAAAGCTAAAACGACCTACTACGATTTAGGGTTTTCACCGCATAACCGGAACATCCTACTCGTGATTGAGCTCGGCGGCCACGCACGGTGATCGTAAACCGACCCTAGACAAGGCCTAAAAACCAACACGAAGTTGATCCTCGGAACATCCTGTCTAGGGCTAGCAAACTACACCCTACGCGCCACTGGATCCTTCAACCCGTTTGTAAGGCCTAACCATGCAGATATTAAACTAATCCTTGAAGAACAAGGAGCAATCATAACGGATCGGATCTACTAAATAATGATCAAGCGGGGTGCCGCCCCTACACCCAAGATAGGTGTAAGGGCAGCTAGATGCCTAAGGGTCGCACGACGATAGCATATGATACGAAGAACAATGCTAACCCTAAAAACATCTATGATAACTACGTTGCTCGCCATCAAAAGGCTTCGATACGAGCAACGCATGAACGACGAATAAACGTGTGCTTGCCTAGATCGCAAGATGCGATCTAGGCAGCATGATGCTTACCGGAAGAAACCCTCGAGATGGGGGAGTTGGCGATGCGCCTAGATTGGTTTGTGGTGAACGTGATTGTTGTTTATTTCATAAACCCTAGATACATATTTATAGTCCGTAGACTTTCTAACGTGGGAATAATCCCAACCGGGCACGAGCCCAAACTCTATTTAATCGACACGTATCCTACTAAGTTACAGATACACGGGCACACTAGCCCAAACTTTGCATATAAGGCCGATTCATGTATTTCTTCTATGTATATTCTTCAAGCCCATCTTCAATCGCGGCCCACCTCTGATCCGGTCAAATTCTGGTGATAACAGCTGCTTATCCTCGTGTGACTTACGGACCTATGTTACAACGAGATCAGGAGAGGATTGCCAACCTCAACAACATCTACAACTGCAACGATGTAGAGGCTATCTAGACGCTACAAATGAGAAGAGCTCCTTTCTATGCACTTGTAAAAACGTTCAGGGGTAGAGGACTGCTGACTGATAGCATCCACACAACTGTCGAAGAACAACTTGCAATGTTTCTTCATGTCGTCGGTGAATGTACTAGGACGTCGCCTAGAGGGGGGGGGGGGTGAATAGGCGGTGTATAAAAACTTCTACTTGAGAGCTAAACTAGGCGGAATAAAACTACACATGTGTTTACTAGTTTAGCTCAAAGCCTATCAACTAGGGGTTTGCCTAAGAGCACCAACAATCTATGCTAGCATGATGAGCAACAAGGTGATAACAAGCTAGGTATAGCACATCAAGCAAGATAGATATAACAAGGTAAAGCGCATAGGTTGTTATCACCAGAATTTGACCGAGTCAGAGGTGGGCCGCGATCAAGATGGTTTGAAGAAATATATCTATAGAAGGAATACGTGGATCGCCCTTTTATGCCAAGTTGGGCTTAATTGCCCGTGTATCTGTAACATATTAGATCGCATCTTAGTTTAGAGATAGAATCTTACTCGTGCACGGTTTAGTGCACGCCCACATTAGAAAGTCCCCTGGACTATAAATATGTATCTAGGGTTTATGGAATAAACAACAACACAACGTTCACCCCAAAACAAACCAATCTCGGCGCATCGCCAACTCCTTCGTCTCGAGGGTTTCAATCGGGTAAGCGACATGCTGCCTAGATCGCATCTTGCGATCTAGGCAGCACAAGCTCCACGTTGTTCATGCGTTGCCCGTATCGAAGCGTCTTTGATGGCGGGCAACGTAGTTATCATAGATGTGTTAGGGTTAGCATAGTTCTTCGTATAACATGCTTACGTAGTGCAACCCTTGCATGTCTAGCCGCCCTCACACCTATCTCAGGTGTGGGGGCGGCACCCTGCTTGTTCATTATTTAGTAGATCTGATCCGTTACGATTGCTCCTTGCTCTGCAAGGATTAGTTTAATATCTGCAATAGTTAGGCCTTACAAAGGGGGGGAGGATCCAGCGGCACGTAGGGTGGCGTTCGCAAGTCCTAAACAGGATGTTCCGAGGACCAACGTCATGTTGGTTTTTTGGCCTTGTTTAGGATCGGCTTACGAGCACCGTGCGTGGCCGCGAGGCCCAACCTCGGAGTAGGATGATCCGATTATGCGGTGAAAACCCTAAATCGTCGTAGATCTCATTAGCTTTATCTTGATCAAGCAGGATCACCAAGTATTCGTGCACCCCGTACGAATCATGGGTGGATCGGCTCTTTGAGCCGATTCACGAGATAACTCGAGAGCCGATCGAGGCTCGTATTTAATGTTTACGTGTATGCCATGCAGGAACTAAGCGAGGCATCCCCCATCACCTTCCTGACCAGGTATAGGTCAGGTGGCACGCCCTTGCACTTCGCATCGCCGCGTGTGACCAGAAGAGCATTGCGGGCCGTCGCTCGGAGGGGTCTCAGCCAGCCGCAGCTCTAGGCTCTTCCCGGCTCTACCGTGTTGACAGTCGCTGCCCGCCGGTGGGTTTTGGCGGTCAACACATTCTGGCACGCCCGGTGGGACAATCGTCTACATCAACCACATCGCCATCTACATCTGAGATGGCGGCGGACGGCACGCCAGTCACCTACGAGGAGCTACCTGCCGAGCTCAAGAAGAAACATGACGAGATCAAGGTCACCCTCGAAGCCGACCTCATCGGCTCTTTTCAGAGAACCCGTACCCATGGCATCAGATGGAAGGGGTTCTCACCGGAAGGTGCACTCGATGGGATAGATCTCTCTGCCCCGTCGGAGGAACGCACCAGGGGCCTACGGCAGGAGATCAACTACTTGGTGGCTCACTCGCTACACCGCCACTCTGAAAACTTGGTCAACGTGTTGGAGCGTCTCGCTCTGCGCGTGATCCAGGAGATCATGAGCCACCAGTACTCGCCGTCAGGACCAGCTCTCGGGACGCATCAAGGAGAGTTGCCACTCCAGTCCCGTCCACCGCTGCCATATGCGTTGGCAGCACCAGCTGAAATGCCGGCTACACCGGCATTCGTCGTCTACAAGATCGGTGGTGACCCTAGTGACTACCAGTTCTTGGCTGAGGCGCCCAAGGAGATCCCTCAAGGATACGCGTGCACGTATGTGCCAGATTGTGGCAACTGGCCACTCTCAAACCAGGCCACAACGTCAGGGACTCCGGCGCAAACGGGAGGAACGTCAGCAACAGAGCTTGAGAAGCAGACGTGGCTAACTAAGTACGCCACCCCGACGAAACTCCCGAGCCCAGCTCCTGCAGTTGGCTCAAGCTGGAAAAGCAAACATGGCTGGCTAAGTACGCCACCCCGGCGAATCTTCGGAGTGCATCTCCCGCAGCCAGCACAGCGGATCGGATCGGTACCATGCGAGAGACCGGTTCGGCATGGTGCCGAAAAGAAGGGCAATCGGCTATTCCAAGCCGTACCCCGACGAGTACGAGATGATCCCGCTGCCACCTAAATATCGGCTCCCCGACTTCTCCAAATTCGAGTGGATCGGATGGCTCCGGCTCCATCGAGCACATCGGCCGATATTTGGCGCAACTAGGACCGGCTTCGGTGTCGGATCAGCTACGCGTGAGGCTCTTTTCACGGTCCCTCACAGGATCGGCTTTTGGATGGTATACCTCTTTGCCAGCAAACTCCATCCGAGTCTTGGAAGCAATTGGAAGAACAGTTCCATATGCAATACCATTCGGAAGCTTCCGAGTCTAGCATTGCCGATCTAGCACAACTACGTCGAAGCGCGGAGAAACGGTGACGAGTACATCCAGCGCTTCGAGAATCTTAGGAACCGATGTTATTCGGTTCGTATAACCGAAAAAGAAGCAGTCGAGTTAGCGGTAGCTGGCCTTGCAACACAGCTCAAGGACATGGCCTCCCAAGCAGATTATCCCTCGCTGGCGCACATGGTTCAGAAACTATCAGCATATGAACAGCGCCACCCAGACCTGTACCAAGACAAGTTCAAGCGTGCGTAGTTATGGTCGATACGAGAGGAAGGTGAAGTGCCTGCGGGAGACCAAGAAGTAGCAGATGGCTGAGTGGACTCGGGGAGGAACCCCCGTGTCCTGCAAATGGGTAAAGCCACCAGGGCCGCCCATGGGATTTGATTTTGACGTGACCAAGACTGAACAAATCTTCGACCTCCTGCTCAAGGAGAAACAGTTGACGATTCCTGAAGGTCTCAAGTTCCCCACGGCGCAAGAGCTAAACGGAAAGCCGTACTGCAAATTCCACAACTCGCTCTCCCATGCTACCAACGACTGCAGGGTGTGGCGTCAGCACATCCAAGCGGCGATAGAGAAGGGGCGTCTAATTTTCAACCAGTACGTCATGAAGGTAGACACCCAGCCCTTCCCCGCCGTTAACATGGTAGAAGTTATCTACCCTGAGGGTTGCCAGCCAGGTCCCACATTCAGCATCAACATGGTAGGACCCGGGAACCACTCTGGCAAAGATGGAGATGAGGGCAGCTGCTCTCATAGCAAGGACACAGAGGAGGCCGCTCCACGCGATCGGCTCCATCATGATGGCAAGCGGTACGTCACAGAGGGAGAAGTGAAGAACATAAGATATCAACGACCTCTCTCTCGATCACCTCCTCAACAAATATGTGAGTCGGTATGACCAACGCCGACGGTCCAACTATGATGATGAAGGAGATCGTCCGGCTAGAGAAGCGCGAAGACATCGTCGGCAGGATCGCGATGAGGAGGAGCACGAGCGCCGTGCCACGGACAAGTCAAGGGAGCAAGATGACAACGCCGGACACTCGGGACTGCCCTTTCTTCGGACACTCGCTGGGATTCAGGAATGAGCCGATTGCCTACAATCGGCAATTGCCCGTAATGCAACAAGAAGAAGAAGGAGGCAGCCAACGTGTCTGTATTTGAGCGCTTAGGGCCTCTCCCACCACCAAGCAAACGTGCTGAGTCACTTCGTTGGGCAGATCTTGAGGATTCCGAAGACGAGGGACCAGAAGAAGAAGAAGACAGGTACCACCGTCCAAGGTGGTGCCCTGACGGACTCAGCCGTTCACAAAAACGCAGGGTTCAGCGGTTGCGCGGCCTGGAGGAAGCCGAAAGGTTATACCGCATACGCTAAGGAAGGCACGGCCTGATTTGGCTGCAAAGGTTCAGCGAGCCCTGGATGAGGAGGGTCGTCCACGGAGAATGGAGTGGCGTCCCAAGCAAAAGAAAGCCGATGATGAAACATCGGCTGGCACAAACATGGTGCTTGTCTCGCCGACAGAGCTTAGTGCTCCACGATTATACGATGCACTCAAGGTGGATGACAGCAGGCACATCAAGTCAGAAGTTGGGTTGGTTTTATCCAGCCTAACCGAGTAGCAAGTTTAAAACAATGAGCAAACCGGGTGAGGCTGATCCTTGTGATCGGCCCCAAAAATTTATGAAGGGACATTACAAAACCTTCATTGAGCAATTCAACATGGAGGCCGATTTCAGCAATCGGCCAAAATTATCCTCACCAACCATTCTGCCTGGGTTCGACACTTAATCCGACAGAGCCGATACCATCAAGTCCTTTGAAAGAATCGGCTCGGGGGGGCACCTAGGTGGACAAAACACGAGGATATGAAGTAGGAGTATCTTGCAAACGACCAGCAGCCCGAGATATTCCTTGTTGATGGGTTTTGGAGTATGGGGGCCGATATGTAAATCGGCCGAAAATTCGAAATTTTTCAAGCACAGCCGATGTGCAGCCATCGACTCAAGAGGTATAACTGTGATAATTAAAGGATCAATGGAGGAGGAAGTGGATCTTCTCTTCAAATATCTCCGGGTTCTCTTTGCGAGTATTCGTGTCTGCAGTTTCGGCTGGGGCAGTTTGAGGATCATGACCCTGACCAACGATGAGAGCAGCATAAAGGATGAGCCTAACGAAGGGAGCATATCTCTTCTAGGACCAGGAGAACAGCCGATGACGAGGCAATCGGTTATAACGTTTTTGCCTAAGGCTTGATCAAGGTTGTGACTTGGTAGCTGTCACTTCCAGGGATTGTTACGTCCAGAGTTCTGGAGGATATCAGAAATTCAAAGGCATCCTCACCGGAAGTTGCTTCAGCCTGCCAAAGATGATGAGCTGATCTGATCAGCCAGGCGCAAGATGTGAGCTGGAGAAGCTCGGGGGGCAGCTTGCCCTGAAAGTTCTTCAGCCGGAAAAGCCGATTTAGTTGGAATCGGTTGATTCTGCATTACGAGTTGGGAACCAAGGATGGCCGACCTGGTCAGCTCACTGCTATTCTTGCCCCGACTGAGGCTCGGGGGGCAGCTTGCCACGAAAGGTCCTTTGCTATAAGGAGCCGATTTTGCTGAAATCGGTTGGCAAAACAGAGCAGGGTTATGATACATCACTACAGACTATCACGATGGAATTTGTGGACAAGTGATGCCCGTTCTGCAGAAGTGGCAGCTTCGACGTTTGAATTGATCCAGCAACAGTCCTAAGGCTCTTCTGAAGGCAAAGAGGGTCTGGGAGAGAAGGATGCGACAGAAGAATGTCTGAAATTTAAAGTCAATAAGGAGGCTGGACCTTATTTCAGGAGTTTTGCCTCTAAGTTTAACATGCCATTCTGTTTGGATCTGCATTTACAAGATCTAGGGTTTGCACGGTGGTGGCTTGGCCCTGTTTGACCGGGAGTTTGGGTCCGGATGGATCTATTTCGAAATTTATCATGAGAGACCGATGCGCTGCCATCGGCTCATTGAGCATTGACTGAATTAACGATCGGCGGAATCAGTATGAAGGGAAATCGGCTAAATTGACATAAAGGAAATCGGCAAATTCGAATTGGGGAATTTCTTCATTGATAAACCAGATTTCTTACATAGAAGAGCTGATTGCTCTCAAAAGGGAGTACTAAGGGGTTACATTGCCCCGCCTACTACTGCTGATCTTATACTAGGGGCCCTATCTACGGGCCGTCGCTGCCTTCGTCATCACCCTCGTCGCCGCTGTCGGCACTGCTCCCGGTGGGCTCGTCGTCGCTGCTGCAGCGGCCACCGGCGGAACCTTCGTTGTCCTCATCCTCCTCGTCGTCGTCATCATCGTCGCTCTCGTAGTCACTGAGATTCCCTGGCCAGGGGCAGTGGCGCTTGGCTGGCGGCTCGTCAGAGGGGCTGTCGTCGTCGTCGTCCTCCTCCTCCTCCTTCCTCACCTCCTCGGAAGTGGTGAAGTCATCCCAGGAGAAGCGATCGTCATCGCTCTCCTCCTCCGATTCCCCGACGGCGAGGAAGCGGAGGTCGCTCTCCCCACTGGTCAAGGACTTGTCGTCCTCGGACCGAGATGGAGGAGGCGTGGTCTTCCGAGTCCCATTCCTCTGGTGCGCGAATGTCCGGCGGCGTTTCGCGGGAGGAGGAGGACCCAAGGGAAAGTTCCGATGAGGTGGAAGAAGAGGAAGACATGGTGCGCAGAAGGGTTTTTTGGGAGTGCTAATGCAAAGAGGATGAGGAGGAGAACTGTTCGATGCGGTTAAATAAAAGAAGATGGAGATTTAATTTTCGAGCAGTTTTCGAGGACATGGTGCCAAAACTGTCAAATCGTGCAGAGAAGTTGGGAAGGCAAGTCGTCATGATGAAACATACTGCGACGGTTCTGCTCTGCCACGACATGACCCTTCGAAGAAAAAACAGAGTGATTTTGGAATTACCAATTCCAAAACCAGGGGGGCATGTGTTATCACCAGAATTTGACCGAGTCAGAGGTGGGCCGCGATCAAGATGGTTTGAAGAAATATATCTATAGAAGGAATACGTGGATCGGCCTTTTATACCAAGTTGGGCTTAATTGCCCGTGTATCTGTAACATATTAGATCGCATCTTAGTTTAGAGATAGAATCTTACTCGTGCACGGTTTAGTGCACGCCCACATTAGAAAGTCCCCTGGACTATAAATATGTATCTAGGGTTTATGGAATAAACAACAACACAACGTTCACCCCAAAACAAACCAATCTCGGCGCATCGCCAACTCCTTCGTCTCGAGGGTTTCAATCGGGTAAGCGACATGCTGCCTAGATCGCATCTTGCGATCTAGGCAGCACAAGCTCCACGTTGTTCATGCGTTGCCCGTATCGAAGCGTCTTTGATGGCGGGCAACGTAGTTATCATAGATGTGTTAGGGTTAGCATAGTTCTTCGTATAACATGCTTACGTAGTGCAACCCTTGCATGTCTAGCCGCCCTCACACCTATCTCAGGTGTGGGGGCGGCACCCGCTTGTTCATTATTTAGTAGATCTGATCCGTTACGATTGCTCCTTGCTCGCAAGGATTAGTTTAATATCTGCAATAGATAGGCCTTACAAAGGGGGGGAGGATCCAGCGGCACGTAGGGTGGCGTTCGCAAGTCCTAAACAGGATGTTCCGAGGACCAACGTCATGTTGGTTTTTTGGCCTTGTTTAGGATCGGCTTACGAGCACCGTGCGTGAGCCGCGAGGCCCAACTCGGAGTAGGATGATCCGATTATGCGGTGAAAACCCTAAATCGTCGTAGATCTCATTAGCTTTATCTTGATCAAGCAGGATCACCAAGTATTCGTGCACCCCGTACGAATCATGGGTGGATCGGCTCTTTGAGCCGATTCACGGGATAACCTGAGAGCCGATCGAGGCTCGTATTTAATGTTTACGTGTATGCCATGCAGGAACTAAGCGAGGCATCCCCCATCACCTTCCTGACCAGGTATAGGTCAGGTGGCACGCCTGACATAGGCATCCCAAATGGGCCTGCCTAATATAGTACCCGGGGTTTATTGAAGGCCCACTACCCGAAGAATAAGAAGACTCGAGAGCCCAAGATGTATTTAAGGAAAAGATAGAGTTGTAATAGGAAGTGTTATTTGTAATGCGGCGGGATGAGTTAGAAACCGTCCCGGACTATGTAATCCTTGTATAGCACGAATCCCTCGGCTCCACCTATATAAAGGGGGGTCGAGGGACGAGAAGATCATCGAATCATTGTCTCGCAAACCCTAGTTTTCATATTCGTCGAGTACTTTTCGGCTGAAACCTTCGAGATCTACTTGCCCTCTACTTCTAACTAAACCCTAGCCTATAATCCATAGGCATTGACAAGTTAATCCCTTGTCAATTGGCGCCGTCCGTGGGAATTAGAGGCGTAAGGATCTGATCTCGATGGCACGTTCAAGATCTTCGACATCGTCAACCGGGAGCAACACTATGGATCGAGGTAAACGGATCGCTATCGGTCCTGTTGATTTTGTTCCTCACCCACCCTCCCGTTTGGATGCATATGCGTATGCCGCGGAGCCCTTGGAGATGACGTTCGGAAGGTTCCACTTTCGCGTCAAGAAAGAAGGATCGTATCGTGTCGAAATTCCGATTTCGTCGGGATCGTCGGCGGTCGATTCTGAATTTTCAAGCTATGCATCATCAAGCGAGTCGGAAGAAGAAACTTCGGCAACACGCTACGTCAGCACCCGCAGCGAGAGAGAAACTCGCCAAAATCTTCGGCAACGCATCGTCTGGGTCATCCGCGGACTCATATATAAGCGATGGCTCAAGCGATGTCGACAGTTACAACTTCATCGACAAATCTCTCACAGTAGGCAAGATCTTCATCAATCTCAACAATGATGTCACCGAACCCAACATAGATCTGAGTACAAAATATCATCAGATTTATGCTATCGAAGATCAAGAGGAAACATCGGAGGCTTTCGATCAATTGGGAAATCCTTTTGTCGATCCCTCGGATCTAAGGAGAGGTATGGGCACTAAATACGTCGGGCCCACACCACGCGTCGAGTTCAACTTCCACGAGCAGCACTGGGATAGAGCGGCAAAAGCCATAGATGGTTCGGAACCAATGACGACAACAGACTACATGCTCAAGAACCGCAAGCTTATCAATATATGCTCGCACGAACTGCCCGAGAAATAGAAAAACAGACAACTGAGCTAAACGGGAGAAAGGAGGCAGCTTCGCATCCAGCGAGGAGAAGGGCGGATCTAAGTGGACAATCTAGAATTTCGGGTGATAGCCACGGGGAGGCTCGGAACGAGAGGAAGATCAAGGCTACAACACATACCCGAAGCGAGAAGAGAGTACTTGGTTCAAAACCTCGACATGTCCTTTATGACGATAGATACAAGAGGAAATATTATCCCTAAGACACCGGAAGCTGGATATATGGCGACACAAGCTTACATCCTCGCATCCAAGCCGCCCCCGGGAGATCCAAGGGAAACACTATACAACATGGCATTGGCGAGGAGTTGGAGCTATGGGGACGGCGTTCGTAGCAACGCCTCCCGAAGGAGCGAGCAAGGCAAAATAGTCCACGACCTGCGGCAGCAACGGCGGCGGCTCCGGAAGGACCAAGTGGAGCAAGAGACATAGGAGCACAAGCGAGGGTCGATAGAGCAAGGCAAAGCAGAAGAGATCATCGGCGGTCCCCGGAGCTTAATGACGAGGATATGTGTGGTCTACCGTGCTTCACGAGAAGAGTCCGAAAAACTCGAGTCCCCTCGGATTCAAGTTACCCGATCACTTCAAAAAGTTCGACGGCTTGCAAGACCCGGAGGATCGGTTAATTGATTACCTCGAGACGGTGAAGCTAGCTGGAGGAACTAGAGCAACAGCGATGCAAAGTATTCAGGTGCACTTAAGTGGAGCCGCTCGATCTTGGATCAAAAAACTTCCGCCAGGATCTATCGACATACCGGGAAAGTTTCGAGGACGTTTTCGTCAAGAACTTTAGATCCACATGCAAGAAGCCTCGCATCGTTGGAAGAGTTGAGGGCGTGTCGACAAAAGCCGGATGAGTCAATGAGAAAATACATCCAAAGGTGGAACATCATAAAAAACTCGGCGAGAAAATATATCCGACGAGAGAGCAATAGATGCGTTTGTCGTAGGAATCAAGCGCGGAGATTTTGTCGAGGACTTGGGAAGGACCAATCCAAAAACGAGTATCCGCGTTGATGGAGATAGCAAATAGATGGGCAGACGGAGAAGACGCTGTCCACAATAAGCGACACAAGTCGCCAGAGGAGGACCGTAGTCGAAATTATCGGACGAGGCGACGATTTCCTCGACGGTATCGGAATTACGACGCCCCGGGGCAAATTTCGAGCAGGATTTCGGTCAAATACAGGAGCAAGCAACGGAGATGATTATCGGAGAAGCAATGAGCAGCGAGGCGATAATAGGGACGACTCCCGTAACGAGGCAAAATAGTGGGCCAAGGTTTCCACGACCTTTTATGTCTCCCGAAGAAATGTCGAACGGACCGTGCCGGATGCATTTTTCCTCGATAGCAATGGGAAAAGACAGTCAGGACACTCGCAGAAAGATTGTCGAAATTTCCAAGCAATGTTCGGATGTGCGGAAAACGCTCACGCACGAGCAGCACGCAGAGAAACCCTCGGGAGCCTAGGAGCGAAATTCATCTACCGCCACCTCCCGCGATTACGAAGGCAATCAACACCAGCTTAGAATAGCGGCAGCACCAAGCACCACCACCCTATGTTGATCCTAACTCCAACGGAGCAAGGTGTCGATGATTCGAAGGGAAGGCCATCCAATAGAGCTCAAAAAGTAATATCGCGACAGTGTTCATGGCGAGAGAAAATGCCTCCACCAACAGGCTGAGTACCTCAATTGGTCGGGACAAGACATCGGCTTCACCATAGCGGACCACCCGCAGCAGGTTCCTCGACCAGGGCGGTCGGCACTCATTCCGCCGACGGTTATCGCAGGATTTGACGTTTCTCGAGTATTCATAGATGGCGGCAGCAGCCTAAACCTCATGTACGCAGATACATTGAGGAAAATGAACATATCCTTAGCAAACCTGAAGCCAACAGACACAAGGTTCCACGGCATCACACCAGAAAAACCAAGTTACCCATTGGGGAAGATCAACCTCGACGTTCAGTTTGGAACCCGAGAAAATTATAGAATCGAGAAGTCTGGAGTTTGAAGTCGTGGATTTCCCATCACACAGTACCACGCTTTGTTGGGACGACCAGCATACGCTAGATTTATGGCAGTACCACACTATACATACCTGTTATGGAGATTGCACGGACCCAAGGGACCAATCACGGTCAAAGGGAGTTTCGCTTTAGGCGATAAGTGCGACAAGGATTTCCATCGATTGTCGAAACCTTCGGGATGCAAGCGGAATACTTGGCGTCGAAGAGCATGACTCGATTACGACGTACTGCCGGACGTCGGAAGGCCAAACAAGGAATCAACTTTCAACACGAGAGAAAATTCCAAGGAGGTGCGGATTCACCAGACGGATCCAAAAAGACGACATCCATTGCAAACAACATGGATATCGCATAGGAAAGCGCGCTCGTCGAGTTCCTCCGTGAGAGCTGGAAAATCTTCGCATGGTGTCCAGCTGACATGCCAGGAGTACCAGGGAACTTGCCGAGCACCACCTAAATTTGGATCCAACTAGTAAGCCAATCGAGACAACCTTTGCGGCGTTTTCGGAACCAAACCGCAAATCCATGCTATCGGAAATAAATCGACTAGAGGAAGCTGGTTTTATCGAGAGAGATATCTACGAAGCCACATGGGTAGCTAACCCGGTGATGGTGTCGAAGAAAAACACGGCAGTCCTTCGCATGTGCGTCGACTTCACGTGTCTAAACAAGCATTGCCCTAAGGATCACTTTCCCCTCCCAAGGATCGATCAAATCATCGACTCCACGGCGAGTCGTGAACGTCTTTCCTTTTGGATGCATATTCGGTTATAACCGGATCAGATTAAAAGAAGATGATGAAGCCAAGACAGCGTTTATTACACCGTACGGTGTGTTTTGCTACAAGACAATGCCCTTCGGTCTAAAAAACGCGGGAGCAACATATCGAAGGATGATGCAGAAATGTTTAGCAACACAGATCGGGAAAAACGTGCAAGTATACATCGATGATGTCGTCATCACATCAAAAAAGGGGACAACGCTGATCGAGGATCTCAAAGAAACTTTTGACAACCTCGACAAATTCTGCCTTAAGCTGAACCCGACGAAGTGTTCTTTTGGCGTCCCAGCGGGAGAACTTCGGGGTTTCTAGTTTCAAGCAAGAGGATTGAAGCAAATCCCGACAAAATACAAACCATAGTAACAATGAGGAAGCCAACAAAGTTGAAAGAAATACAGCAACTAGCGTGGCGAGTCGCGGCTTTGGCAGCAGATTCGTCGCCGAGGTTAGGAGAAAAAGCGTTACCATTTTATGCGCTGATCAAACAAGGAGATAAATTCCAATGGAACAGAAGAAGCCGATAGAGCTTTCGAGGATTTGAAGCGAAAAATATCGACACCACCAATCCTGGTGGCTCCAAAGGAAAAGGAACCTCTCTGTCGTATATTGCAGCCACACCCCAAGTGGTTAGCTCGGTGTTAGTTGTCGAAAAGAGAAGAAGAAGGGAAAATCCATGGAGTACGGCGACCGAGTATACTTCGTGAGCGAAGTCTTGTCTCCCTCAAAACAAAGGTACCCTCAGTACCAAAAGCTAGCATATGGAGTGTTCACGACAGCACGAAAATTGCGCCACTATTTTTCGGCACACCCGATCATAGTGGTCAATGAAGCTCCTTTGTCAAATATGCTGAACAACCCAGAAGCTACGGGTCGTGTCTCCCTTTGGGGAATAGAACTTTCCCCTCGGGACATCACGTATGAAAAAGAAAAGCAATAAAGTCGCAAATACTACCGAGACTTCATCGCGAGTGGATGGAGTTACAAAGTGCAGGACCCCAGATTTATCGAGAACTCTGGACTATGAACTCGATGGGTCCAAGAGGCTTGAGGGGGCTGGCGCGAGGAGTAGTACTCATATCACCTGAAGGCGACAAGTTGAAGTACATCCTTCGGATGACGTTCCCTAACGCATCTAACAATGAAGCGGAATATGAGGCTCTCATACACGGGATGAAGATGGCGAAAGCCTGCGGAGCAACTCGACTAAAAATCTTTGGCGACTCACAGTTGGTAGCTCAGCAAGTTATGAACCAATGTGACGCGAGTCAATGATAGCATGATGGCATACAAGGAGGTGTACAATGAGCTCGAGAAATTGTTCGATGGATGCGAAGTAAAACATATTAGCAGATTGAGCAACGACGAAGCCGACGTTCTTGCAAACATCGGGTCGCGGTGCCTTGCGGTCCCACCGGGTGTATTTTGGGAGGAGATACGGAGAGATCCACGAGACGACAAAATCAAAAAAGAAGGAGAAGAAACCCTCGGGGGCTCTCAAGGAGAAGCAAGAGGAAGAAAGAAGAAAGAGCAAGACCTGGTCCTAGTAATACGAGATACCATGGATGCAGCCATACATATCATATATCCTCGGGAAAGAAATACCGGATGATCCAGTTGAGGCAAGGCGAGTAATCCGACGCTCCAAAGCTTTCACGGTGGTTAAAGGAGAATTATATAAGCGAAGTATTTCGAGGCGTCTTGCAAAGGTGCGTTACACCCGAAGAAGGAAGAATAATTCTAAAGGACGTACATGAAGGAATATGTGGCCACCACGCAAGTAGTCGAGCTATCGCGAGCCAAGGTTTTTCGGGCAGGATTCTACTGGTTGACCAGCAATAGAGGACGCTAAGGACATAGTACGAACTTGCGACGCGTGTCAAGGTTTGCCGCAAAACCTCACTCTCCAGCAGACGAGCTAGCACCAATACCTTTGTCATGGCCCTTTGCACAATGGGGACTCGACATGGTTGGCAAGTTACACAAATCGTCGCCGGGAGGAAAGGAATACATGCTAGTAGTCATCGACAAATTCACAAAGTGGATAGAAGCAAAGCCGATAAATTCACCGGACGGAGCATCTGCAGTAAAATTCATAAAAGACCTCGTCTTCAGGTTTGGAGTGCCCCACAGCATCGTCACAGACAACGGCAGCAACTTCACGTCCAATGAATTCAAAGACTATTGCGAAGAGGTGGGTATCAAGCTGAACTTTGCATCGGTTGCACACCCTCAAACCAATGGGCAAGTCGAGAAAGCCAATGGCATCATCTGCAATGGCATCAAGAAGCGCTTGCTAGGACCACTAGAAAAAGCTCGACATACCTGGCACGAAGAACTACCAAGTGTGTTGTGGAGCATCCGAACAACTCCAAATACGGCGACACGAGAAACTCCGTTCTTTACGGTACATGGAGCGAAGCAGTACTACCAATCGAGATAGAGCACAACTCTCCACGTGTCGCGGAGTATGACGAAGAAACGTCGAGGAAAGCATTAGAAGATGATGTGGATGCACTTGATGAAGCTCGAGGCGAGTATTGTCTCGAGTAACCAAATATCAACGGGACTTGAAGAATTACCACGGTCGACGTTTGCGGCCAAGATCTTTTCGGGTGGGCGACCTAGTTCTTCGGCTCACGCGAGAAAAGTCATGAAAAACTCGAGTCACCGTGGCTCGGCCCTTACATCGTCACGGAAGTAATCGGAGGAGGAGCATACGGGATAAAGGACAAGAAGACAGGGGTGGAGGAGCCAAACCCACGGAGCGTGGCGCAACTCGGGCGGTTCTACGCCTAGAGTCGAAATATAGTCCTTGTAAAACTTCAATGTAATGAAACGCCCGCGAGTTTTCGAGACGCACTCTTTTCCTTTTCGGGGCACCGAGTGGGGCCGGAGAAGGTTTTTAATGAGGGCGGGCTCGCGGTGCTGCAATATAATAAAGATAGTGGCTATATCACCTTCTTCTTTGTCAACGCGACCAAAGTCATCGTTCAGACGAATTTCAATATAGTTCATCGATAAAAGAAGAAAAAATCTTGCCTTGGTATTCAAATACCTCGTGAGTCAATAAAAATACAAAATAGTACTCAATAAAAGCTCGGGGGCTCACACTTGCCTTCAATATATAAATGCCTTGGTCCACAACCTCGCAAATATACAAATATAGAAAAAGTCACCGAAATACTCGGGGCTAGGCAAACATAGAAATATAATGGTTGCTTTACAATATGGTCATGGACTACAAAGAAGAAATTTCTACAAGAAGCAAATAACTAGTCTTGATTCGGTATGTCGTCAAGAGTAACTCTGTTCTCCTCGGGAGCAGCACCAAGAAAGTCGGCATAATGGCCATCGGCAAAAAAGTCGGCATCCATCAGAAGAAGGTCCTCAATCATTTCTTCGGCTATAGGTGTAACCTTCGTGTTAATCCTATCAACACCAACTCTCGGCGTTTTACCTTTTGATGAACCCTATCGACAACTTGGGCAAGGTCAAGCTTTGAGTGACAGATGCGGAGCATGATAAGAGCAAATCTGGCACCGGCTACCGGTTGTGCTTTGACAAAATCGTGGATCTTGCGAGCATCCTTGAATCTCTCCATCAATTCGGGAAGAGTTTTTGGTGGGACATTCCGAGGAAACATGGAGTTGTAAACCATAGATAAGGTTTTGGTACAGAAGTGAAGGAAATCACGGGTTTGAGAGGTACGATCCTGAAATCTGATAATTTGGCGGGTCCTCTCCGGAGTGGCCCAAAACAAAGAACCATGGTCCAAGGAAAGATTGACAAGGAGGTTTGTCCTAGTGTTTACCCTCTCTTCCTCGGCGCGCATCAATAAAGGCACCTATCAACACAACAAAGGGACAACCTTTAGGAGACAATAGCATGAAGATGAAAGATATCACAAGACGAGACAAACATACCCGACATATCTGCACTGGCTTCATTCATTAACTTCGAGCATGAAATTTTCTCGAGTGACCGCTTTTCGACTTCGAAACGAGCAATCTCCTTAGCGAGCCATAGCCTCATGGACCTCGCTGAAGGAGCAACTTTTCGGCTTCGAGATGATTTACGAGGCTGCTCCATCATCACAAGTGTTTGCTTTTCGCATCTTGAAGTTGTTGTCGAAGATCATTCAATTCTTGCGACAGGGTATCATCGACGAGGTGCAGTATCGATAGCGGTTCTCCGCGCGGAAGAAGGCGAAGCATTGGAAGGAGTAGGAATTGGAGTATAGTTATCAAATATCAGCTGAAATTTAAAACAGAACAACATTAAAAAACAGGCAAAGATAGAGTTCTTCATTAATCTCTCGAGAATAATTACAAGGGCCCTACAGTGGGGCTAGGGAAATACGTGTCGCCAAAAGACTACTTTGGCGACAAGAGCAAAAAGCAAAAGAAAAACAGAGGCATGCAACTAGACCTCCGGCCTTGACGAACTAGGAGTCGACGTTGGCTGGATCCCGAGATACGCCAAGATTTTCTTCGTATTGGGCTTGGCCGCCTTCATCGGTGACTTCCACCTCGACTTGTTCTATCGGATCGGTGTCGCCAACCTTTGTCCAGTCGAGAGTCTGGCGCGTCGGCAACTAGAGCAACGATATTTTCAACCGCTACCTTCATGTTCTCATGGCGCGGCTTCACCCAAGATCTTCGATGTATTGAACATCTTGGCGAGGTCAAGGAAAGTCGAAGGTTCCTCTTTCTTCGGGAAGAAGTAGGGGAACAACGCCGACAAAGCCCCAGCGGCATTGGCCACACCTTCACGAATTTCGCGTCCATGGGACTCTAGAAGAGAAAGTGCGTCAAGGAGAGGGTCATTGACAGATTTCTCCGGATCAAAATCTTGGTTGGTTTGAGCTGCCATATAAAACGAGAATGTTAGTCGAAAACCAAGAAACAAGAAGTACAAACAAAACGAGAGGGACAAGCGATATTACTCAGCGTGCGTCGACTTTGCGAATTCAAGCGCTTGATGATCCCTTGTTCTCGTGCAACTTCGTGCAGATTTTTGCTCGTGCAAGGCGAGACTCAGCATCTTTGAGCCTTTGCTTGCAATTCTTCGACACTAGCAGCCTTTGCCTTGGCATCATCGGCTTCAGCTCTGGCTTCGCTAGCGGCAAGTTCAGCCTTCTTGCGAGCCGTTTCACTTTTCTCGAGATTCCGAGAAAGTGTCTCGGCACGTTTGTTAGCCTCTGCAAGTTTTTCTGTTGAGAAAGGAAAAGAAAGAGAAGAAAGATTCAAAATAGCGACAAGCAGAAGGAGTAAAAATTCAAGGAAAAACAGCAAGTACAACAGTCGTTACCTTCGGCTCTGCTGGCATACTCGCGGTACCCAATAAATTGGGACCCGATGCGGATGAGATCCTTGATCATAGGCTGTCAAAGAAAAAAAGTAAGAAGGGGAAAAACTTCGGCATTACAAGAGTAAGGGTCCGCAAAAGCAAAATAGAGGAAATATAGATCTCGATAAACTTACATCATCTAAGAGCTGCGACGAAGAGCTGCCCAATTGAGGAGGAGGCTCAACGACCATTTCAACCCTTGCCCTTTTTGGCGAAGGGACAAGGGGGCTTGACGGTGGAGTAGTAGTGACGACGTTTTGTTGGGGAGACGATGTTTCATCTCCTTCAACTAACGTGTACGAAACAAGCACGGTACGTGACGTGCTTGGTCCGAGGAGCTACGTCGATGACTTGGTACTTCCTCCTCATCACTAGTAAACAAAAATCGACAGTATAAAAAGCAAGACGGAGTTAAACTTTTCGAGTACATCAAAAAAGGAGGAGAGATAAAATTGACTTACGAGCTGATGAGGGACTCAAAATAAGGATCATAAGCTGCCTTCGGATCCGAAGGAACAACTTCTTCAGCCTTAGAAATGCCAGAATCCTCGACTTCGGTCCTTTTCCTTTTGTTCTTCGGAGAAACAGCGGGGAGGAAGGGATGCAGTCGACTCACTGGCCTCAGACTCAGCCTCTCTCTCATGAGAAGCCGCAGATTTGTGAGAACCCGCAACTTCACTTTCAGGAACAGAAGAAGCTTGAGTATCGTCGGCAACGATGGTCATTTCTTCGACCTCTCCACCCTCAGGAAGAGGAGGAAGGGAAGTTATACTAGGATGATCTGAAAAAATAGAAACCAAAGAAAAAGTAAAGACATGACAGTACAATGAGATGCAAGAAAAAAGGTGCAACAAGATAAAAACGCGGAAAGACAAAATACCTTGGGGAGTGGATTGGTGGAGCTGTATGGTTCCACACGACAAGAAGAAGGAACTGGATCTTTGCCCGGGCGAGAAAGCCTTCGAACCAACTTCTCCAAGTCCTTGGTGGAAAGGTCACCGGAGATTCGGTTGGCGTCATTTTCACCGAGTACGTCCACGGGGGATTTTTGCGAGCTCGAAGAGGCTGCACTCTAATCCTAAGGAAGTAAGCGAGTGATTTGAACACCGAGATAGCTCCTCGCCTCGAGTATTTTGAAGGCGGCGAATGCGAGACATGAGCGCCTCTGTCGCCTTTTTCTCTTCCTCGAAGCTTCGGCATCCCGGGAGCAACGGCGCTGAATTTTGGCACTCCCGTCGAAGGGAATTATGTTGTGCTCAACGGAGTTGGCGCTTTCTTCGTGAATGTAAAGCCACTTCTTGCGCCATCCTTGGACGGAATCGGAAACTTGACGTCGAAATAATCGACATCGGTACGAATACGGATAACAACGCCACCTATGTTATAAGTGACGTTGTGGGAGCCATTGCGGCGGAGGCGGAAGATGCGTTTCCAAAGAGCCCAATTAGGAGCAACTCCAAGAAAGCATTCGCAAAGGGTGATAAAAATAGAAATGTGAAGGATGGAATTGGGGGTCGGATGATGCGGTTGAATCCCATAGACAAAGAGAAGACCGCGGAGGAAATCATGGATTGGGGTAGAGAGGCCGCGGATAAGATGATCAACGAAACTAACCCGATACTCCATTGGAGGCTTGGGATAGCTTTCTTCACTGGAAAGCGGATGGCGCCTTCCTTCTTCATCGGGCCAAGCCTTTTCATCAGGTTGGAGTCTTGGTTGGAGATCTTGGATCTCTCCCACTCAAAATCTTCGGTGGCCATCGCGGACTGCGGAGTGCTTGTGGCGGGTCAAACGCGCACGCGGCGGCATCCACGGAAGCGGGTTGAGCAATGTATGCGAGAGCGGGAAATCGGCGAAGATTGGGCGCGGAGGAAGATTTGCGAAGAGGAACAGGTGAGCGGCGCAAGCGAGGGATGAACGGAGATTGAAGACAGGTTTATATAAGAATTGGGTGAAGCGATTGTACCGTTGGATGAGGAAATCGTGTGGTGAGAATTGATCTTCTGGTTACAAAGGCAAAAAAGTATTTTTACTGGGACAAGCGTTACCGCACGAGCACCAGAAAAAGCGGAGGACGTGTGTCCCCCACTTGCACGACGTGTCAACATGGTGGGAACGACGGACCCACAAAGCAGGAAAATATCGACCAGTGATAGAGTTGAAGAAAATTTGACAAGGGAAAGTATGTCGACAAGTTAAAGGAGAATGGCGACGGGATAAGTTATTTGAATGCATCGGGAGCTTTTGGTCGGAAACAAGTTTTTGCCCAAATGCTCGGGGGCTACTTTGAAAAAAGAAAAATTTCGACAATGGCAAAAATAGAAAATGTTGAGTCTACGATCAAGCACAAGTTCTTGGCTGTAGCCTCGGGGCTACTCCCATCAGGAGCGCTGTTCGCGCATCCGATAAAAAAAGGAAAAACAAAAAAGAAAGAGAGAAGAAGGAGGAAAGAATATCAAGAGATAATGGCAATATAGTGACAGGGTGGACTAAAATGTTGAGCCTACAACCAAGCACAAGTTCTTGGCTGTAGCCTCGGGGGCTACTCCCATCGGGAACGCTGTTCGCGTGCCCGATGAAATTGACAAAGGAAAAATAGAACAAGCAAGAGAATATATTTCGAGTTATCATTAACTCTCCATATACTCCCATCGGGAAAGCAATATAAGTCATATTTGACTCAATAAAATGTGCCATTCCAGCAGCCGGAAAAGCACTCGACAATATATTCTCGAACGCCGAAGTTGCGATCAATTTCTGAATGCCGCAAAATTGCGAAGGTAAGACCCCGGACCTATTCGCTGGGCGTGGCATCGCCGAAGACTGCGCTCTGCTACTTTTATCCGTATCAACGGATACGAAGAAAAATCCGACGGACGCGTTAGGTACTCGATAAATTTAACCGGGACTCGACGGAATGGTAAGACCTTAAGCGGCGCTCGTCGAAGTTTACACCGGTATCCCGAAATCATGTCCGGGGACGTGATTTTGAAGTAGGTTTTTGCGGATTGCCACTAGAGCGGTTAACTAGTACCGATCCAGTCGGATGAACTAGCCCCAACTACCAATATCCCTGTACAATATAGAATTTTGTGAGAAAAAGTATGAAAGTTAGAGCTTTCGAGTAAAAATAAACGAGTAGAGATTTTCCACGACTCTATGATTCAAGCAAAATCTCGGGGGCTACCGACATAGGCATCCCAAATGGGCCTGCCTAATATAGTACCCGGGGTTTATTGAAGGCCCACTACCCGAAGAATAAGAAGACTCGAGAGCCCAAGATGTATTTAAGGAAAAGATAGAGTTGTAATAGGAAGTGTTATTTGTAATCTGGCGGGATGAGTTAGAAACCGTCCCGGACTATGTAATCCTTGTATAGCACGAATCCCTCGGCTCCACCTATATAAAGGGGGGTCGAGGGACGAGAAGATCATCGAATCATTGTCTGCAAACCCTAGTTTTCATATTCGTCGAGTACTTTTCGGCTGAAACCTTCGAGATCTACTTGCCCTCTACTTCTAACTAAACCCTAGCCTATAATCCATAGGCATTGACAAGTTAATCCCTTGTCAACGCCCTTGCACTTCGCATCGCCGCGTGTGACCAGAAGAGCATTGCGGGCCGTCGCTCGGAGGGGTCTCAGCCAGCCGCAGCTCTAGGCTCTTCCCGGCTCTACCGTGTTGACAGGCCGCTGCCCGCCGGTGGGTTTTGGCAGTCAACACAGGTAAAGGAGCACGGGTTGAGAAATAACCGGTGCACGAGGAGACGATGATGTATCCCGAAGTTCACACCCAAGGGTGCTACGTCTCCGTCTGGAACGGTGTGGAGGCACAAGGCACTCCAATGAGCCACTAGGGCCACCGTATTCTCCTCGAGCCGTTCCACCAAGGGAAAAGCCTCGATCCACTAAGGGACCCTTGAGGGTGGTCACCGAACCCGTACAAGCTTGGGCAAAACCCCAAGTATCAAGCTTGAGGCAACTCCACAACACGGAGGCTCTGAAGTACAAGGCCACAAGAGGCTACAACACGCCACACCGGCAACAAAGCCACCAAGACACCAACACGCCACAACCGGCTCCAAAACCACAAAGGCTAACACACTCCACAAAGGCAACACCGCCACAAAGACGACAAGGCCACAAAGGCTACAAGGCCACAAAGGCTAGAACACCACAAAGGCAACAAGGCCACTAATGAAACAACACCACTAAGGTCAACATGCCCTCTACGAGATCGAAACCACGGAGAGAACCCAAACCGATGCACCTAATGCAATGGCTAAGAACACCACTAAGATGCCCAAGTTCTTCTCTCCCAAATTTCAAGAAAGCTACAAAAGCTATTGGGGGAATAAGGGAGGAAGAACAAATATGAGGAGAAACACCAAATAACTCCAAGACCTAGATCTAGCAAGATCCCCTCACTTGGAGAGGGATTCAATTGGTGAAGCTCTAGATCTAGATCTCCTCTCTCCTTTCCCCCAAAAATATGCAAGAAATAGTGGGGGGATCAAGAGGAGGAAGAAACAACTCAAGGTCAACAATGGAGGAGAGAGAATGGAGGGGAAGAAGTGTTTTGGTTGGAGGTGGAAGAGAGGTATAAATAGGGGGCCCAAAATATAGCTGTTGGAGGCAGAAAAACGGTCAGATTCGCGCCCGAGCGGTACTACCGCTTGTCAAAGCGGTACTTTTTTCGAAATGGGTATCACCCGGCCTCTGCATCAAATAGATGCACACAACCATTTATTAAAAATCTCAGTTTAAGGTCTTACAAACTTAGTCAAAGCGGTACTACCGCTCGCGCGCAAAACTGTGCAGAAAACGATCAAAAATCGGCCCAAAGCGGTACCACAAGCGGTACTACCGCTCGAGCGGTACTACCGGGTCGGTACCGGGTCAATACCAGACCAGATCCATTGTCTCGCAGAGACCAAACCGGTACCTGACCGGTACTACCGCCCTCCCCATTTTTCCTTTAAACTGCGATACGAAAACGACAATATCTCGAGCTTGAAAACTCCGATTGAGGTGAAACCAATTTTGCCGGAAAGAGGACGACGAGAGCTACCACTACACAAGGTGAAAACATGAAAAATAGTGAGTGATGATTTTCTCATGGTCATAGAGGTGTAACCTCTCAATATGGTATATCGGGAAAATCATCACCCTTGCACATGCAACAAGCTATGCATCCGGAATCCGTTTCCGATGAGCTAGAGCTTGTCATGAGAATGAACACAAGCTCTAACCCATATCATGGATAAGAACCAAGAACAACCAAGAAACACGATGTAGTGCATGCAAGGTTTGAGCTCTCTCCGATGATGCGATCCACTATCCTATCGAGCACAAACCTTATCCTTGTGCGTTCCTCTCAAGTCGGCAAGCTCCGTCTTCATCTCGCTTCTACCTTGTACATGCCACCGTCTTCCTCCAACATACATGCCACCGTCTTCATCCATCTTGTACGCCGTCTTCATCTCTCTTCGACACCGTCTTCATCGTACTCGATCTTCTCCATCTTGCAACCTTGAAACCGACACATGGCTATGGACACGACCTAAGATAGATTCTCAATACAACCGTTAGTCCATAGGGATTGTCATCAATTACCAAAACCACACATGGGGGCTCCATGTTCTTTCAGTCGGTCATAACCAGAGGTTCAGAGTCATCCATAACACATTCAAGCGATCCACGGAGACTATCTCTCGGTACTTCCAGCAGGTGTTGTATGCAATTGGAGAGCTCAGAGGTGAAATTATCAAGCCAACATCAATGAACACACCAACCAAGATCAACAACAGCTACTGTCAGAAACATGACTGTGTGATAATTTTTTTTACAGGATTGCATTGGGCCTATTGATGGTGCTCATGTCACTGCAAAGGTAGCGAGATCAATGTCTGCAACATTCCGCGGGAGGAAGCACTACACCAGCCAGAACGTGCTAGCAGCTGTGGATTTCGATATGAGGTTCACCTACGTGCTTGCTGGGTGGGGAGGGGGGGGGGGTTCAGCTCATGATGCGAGCATCCTGGCCGATAGCTTGTCAAGGCCTGATGGGTTGCAAATCCCTGAGGGTAAGCTCTACCTTGGAGATGCTGGATATGCATGCCGACCTAGAATTCTACCTCCCTTCAGGAAAACAAGGTACCACCTCAACGAGTTCTCTGCGAAGCACCAACCTCTGAATGCGAGAGAGTTGTTCAATCTCAGACACACAAGCCTTAGAGTAACCATTGAGAGGGCCTTTGCTGCATTGAAGAACAGGTTAAAGGTCCTTGACCAGAAACCGTTCCACACGTTGACACTCAGGTAAATTAGCTGGTCCTTGCTTGCTGTATTCTTCACAACTGGATCCTAGGTTGGGGAGAGGATGAGTTCTTCGAAGAGGTTGTCATTTTTGATGAAGTAGAGACCAGCCATGGAGTGGACGCAGGCGACAATGATGCCTGGAAGGTGAAGAGGCAAGAGTGGGCAGACGCAATGTGGGAAGCCAGAGGCAACACCACCATCTGAGAAGAAGTGAAGAAGAAGAAGAACCCCCCTATGATCCCCTGTTTCTCGAACCCCTTTTTGATCCCCGTATGTTGAATGACCCCGTTATGATAAACTGCAATTCGTAGTAGCTAGGGAGCATCGTGTTATGAATTACCATTCGTAGTAGCTAGGGATGATTTCGTGAACTGCTATGCTTCGTAAGTTTGCAACTTTCATGAACTGTGATTTTTGTGTGATGGGAGGTGAGAGCATTATAAGGCTACCCGTCGTAGAGAAGATGCAACCTTAGGCATGCCTGGATGGTACCAAACAGGCCTAATATCATCTCCATCGAAATTTGGGCTTGACTGCAGGCAAACAAATAGAAAATCCTTTTTGGCCCAGCCGATGCAGCCCGACCTACCGAACAACAGGCCAATTTCGGCCCGTGGCTCGTTCTGGACGCGCAAGTGTGCTTGCACCGCTGCGCTAGTGAGCCACGAATCAGGCCCAGACAACCAAACGCGCCCTTAGCGGACGGCCAAGTGTGCGCACACCAAATACTCCTGCCCCGCGCGATTCAATACGCGGTCCGACATCTCCAGGCCATCCCCACATACAGGGGACAAAGCTGGGATGCCGGACAAGTGTTGCGGCGGCTGAGGCCACTTAGGCTACCGCCGGCTGGGCCAGCTTTAATTAAGACTTGGCAGGCTTGCCGGTATGTGAAATTAAGGCGGCACAGGTTCCCCAGGCGGCGACAGACGATGCGTCTCGTTGTCACACGCGGAGGCGTGCATTTTTCCCACGCACCGGAGTTATTGCACAACGGCCTCCTCGCATGCCTTTCGCCGATAAATACACCCTGACACGCTCCTCTCTTATCTCTTCTCCCTCGCCGACATAAACCCTAGCCCACCACACCGCCGTTCAATGGCAACCCATCGTGAGGGAGGCACCGCAGCGACCGGCTTCGGGCCACGCAACCTGACGACCGAAGAGGCCTAGACCCTATACGAGAATTAGTATGTCACGCCGCCGAACATGCGCCTTCTGACAAGATGGAGGTGGAGCGATGGGAGCATCGACATCCTGTCGATGCCCAGGCCGAGCAGCAGGTGGCGTTGGTGCAAGATCAACACCCATCACAAGAACCTGACATCATCACAACACATCTCCCATGTTTGGGACAACGACAACACCGACCAATCGCTCACATTCTTCAATATGTGCCAGGATAACGAGCTCAGGAAGATCGCGATCGCTGCCAAGCCAGCGTGCCAGAACAAGCATGGGCAGGAGCACTACTGGAGCGAACGAGGGCGCACGCTCGAGGCCGTGATGACACACATCTTAAAGGGCGGGGAGCGCCTACCGACATCGCCTCCTCGTCCTCCTCATCCTAGTGGTCATCGTCGTCCACGGCGCTATGCTCATCCATGTAGACGCCGTGCACACCCTCCTTTGTTGTCCTGAAGGAGGAAGAACTGTCTCCTCCCATGAGCCGCCGCCTTCTAGGCGACATTGTGATTCACGAGCAGTGGCCACAGTCGCCGGTTGAGGGCCACAGCTAGGATGCTCTTAGGTATTGATACGTCTCCGACGTATCGATAATTTCTTATGTTCCATGCCACATTATTGATGATATCTACATGTTTTATGCATACTTTATGTCATTATTATGCGTTTTCCGGAACTAACCTATTGACGAGATGCCGAAGGGCCAGTTCTTGTTTTACTGCTGTTTTTGGTTTCAGAAATCCTAGTAAGGAAATATTCTTAGAATTGGACGAAATCAACGCCCAGGGTCCTATTTTTCCACGAAGCTTCCAGAAGTCCGAAGGGGAAACGAAGTGGGACCACGAGGTGGGGACACAGTAGGGCGGCGTGGCCCAAGCCCTGGCCGCGCAGGCCTAGTGTGTGGTCCCACCAGGACTCCACCGACCTTGCCCTTCCGCCTACTTAAAGCCTCCGTCGCGAAAACCCTATCACGTTCGACGAAACCAGAGAAAACCTTCCAGAGCCGCCGCCATCGCGAAGCCAAGATGCAGGGGACAGGAGTCTCTGTTCCGGCACGCCGCCGGGACGGGGAAGTGCCCCGGAAGGCTCCTCCATCGACACCACCGCCATCTTCATCAACGCTGCTGTCTCCCATGAGGAGGGAGTAGTTCTCCATCGAGGCTCGGGGCTGTACCGGTAGCTATGTGGTTAATCTCTCTCCTATGTGCTTCAATACAATATTCTCATGAGCTGCCTTACATGATTGAGATTCATATGATGATGCTTGTAATCTAGATGTCATTATGCTAGTCAAGTGGATTTTACTTATGTGATCTCCAGGAGACTCCTTGTCCCACGTGTGTAAAGGTGACGGTGTGTGCACCGTGTGGGTCTCTTAGGCTATATTTCACAGAATACTTATTCATCGTTATGAATGGCATAGTGAAGTGCTTATTTATATCTCTTTATGATTGAAATGTGTTTTGTATCACAATTTATACGTAGTGCTACTCTAGTGATGTTATTAAAGTAGTTTATTCCTCCTGCACGGTGTAATGGTGACGAGTGTGTGCATCGTGTAGTACTTGGCGTAGGCTATGATTGTGATCTCTTGTAGATTATGAAGTTAACTATTGCTATGATAGTATTGATGTGATCTATTCCTCCTTTCGTAGTGTGAAGGTGACGAGTGTGCATGCTATGTTAGTACTTGGTTTGGTTATGTTGATCTGTTATGCACTCTAAGGTTATTTAAACATGAACATTGACTATTGTGGAGCTTGTTAACTCCGGCATTGAGGGTTCGTGTAATCCTACACAGTTAGTGGTGTTCATCATCCAACAAGAGGGTGTAGAGTCTAGCATTTATCTATTTATTATGTTATGTGATCAATGTTGAGAGTGTCCACTAGTGAAAGTATGATCCCTAGGCCTTGTTCCTAAATATCGCTATCGCTTGCTTGTTTCTTGTTTTTCTGCATCTTTACTTCCTGCAATATTAATACCATCAACTGCACGCCAGACAAGCACTTTTACAGCGCCGTTACTACTGCTCATATTCATTCATACCACTTGTATTTCACTATCTCTTCGCCGAACTAGTGCACCTATTAGGTGTGTTGGGGACACAAGAGACTTCTTGCTTTGTGGTTGCGGGGTTGCATGAGAGGGATATCTTTGACCTCTTCCTCCCGAGTTCGATAAACCTTAGGTGATCCACTTAAGGGAAACTTGCTGCTGTTCTACAAACCTCTGCTCTTGGAGGCCCAACACCTGTCTACAAGAATAGAAGCACCCGTAGACATCAAGCACTTTTACGGCGCCGTTGCCGGGGAGGAAAGGTAAAGGCACTCATACTCCGGTCTCAGGTAAAGTACTTTTCTGTTGCCGTTGTGTGTGTGCTCGAAGCTATTTTCTTTAGATCCTGCAATTGCATCTTTTTGTTTCTTGTTTACACTAGTTAGGCATAATGGACAACAATGAGCTTCTTATTCTATTTCCTGATTTAAGACATGAATGGTTTGATGCGAAAATTAAAAAACCTATGGAACCTTATTTGCATGCTGGTAGTAATATTAGTATGAACGCTTTGAACACCATTGTTGATAATGATATAGAAAGTTCTAAGCTTGGGGAAGCTGGTTTTCATGATCTTTTTAGTCCCCCAAGCATTGAGGAGAAAATTTTCTTTGATGATACTTTGCCTCCTATTTATGATGATTATAATGATAGTGGTCTTTTGGTGCCACCTACTATGGAGAGTAAATTTTGTTGTGATTATACTATGCCTCCTACACTTGATGAGAATAATAATGATAGCTACTTTGTTGAATTTGCTCCCACTACAACTAATAAAATTGATTATGCTTATGTGGAGAGTAATAATTTTATGCATGAGACTCATGATAAGAATGTTTCATTTGATAGTTATATTGTTGAGTTTGCTCATGATGCTACTGGATATTATTATGAGAGAGGAAAATATGGTTGTAGAAATTTTCATGTTACTAAAACACCTCTCTTTTTCTTGAAAATCTTGAAAGCTGCACTTGTCTTATCTTTCTATGCTTGTTGCATCATGCTTCATGAATTTGTTTATTTACAAGATTCCTATGCATAGGAAGCATGTTAGGCTTAAATTTGTTTTGAATTTACCTTTTGATGCTCTCTTTTGCTTCAACTACTATTTCTTGCGAGTGCATCATTAAAACTGCTGAGCCCATCTTAATGGCTATAAAGAAAGCACTTCTTGGGAGATAACCCATGTGTTTATTTTGCTATAGTACCTATATTTTATATTTGTGTCTTGGAAGTTGTTACTACTGTAGCAACCTCTCCTTATCTTAATTTTGTTGCATTGTTGTGCCAAGTAAAGTCTTTGATAGTAAGGTTCATACTAGATTTGGATTACTGCGCAGAAACAGATTTCTTGCTGTCACGAATCTGGGCCTAATTCTCTGTAGGTAACTCAGAAAATTATGCCAATTTGCGTGAGTGATCCTCAGATATGTACGCAACTTTCATTCAATTTGAGCATTTTCATTTGAGCAAGTCTGGTGCCTCAATAAAATTCGTCTTTACGGACTATTCTGTTTTGACAGATTCTGCCTTTTATTTCGCATTGCCTCTTTTGTTATGTGGGATGGATTTTTTTGTTCCATTAACTTCCAGTAACTTTGAGCAATGTCCAGAAGTGTTAAGAATAATTGTGTAACCTCTGAACATGTGAGTTTTTTTTTGATTATGCACTAACCCTCTAATGAGTTTGTTTCGAGTTTGGTGTGGAGGAAGTTTTCAAGGGTCAAGAGAGGAGGATGATATACTACGATCAAGGAGAGTCAAAGCTCTAAGCTTGGGGATGCCCCGGTGGTTCATCCCTGCATATTTCAAGAAGACTCAAGCATCTAAGCTTGGGGATGCCCAAGGCATCCCCTTCTTCATCGACAAATTATCAGGTTCCTTCTCTTGAAACTATATTTTTATTCGGTCACATCTTATGTACTTTACTTGGAGCGTCTGTTTGTTTTTGTTTTTGTTTGAATAAATGCTTGTGTGGGAGAGAGACACGCTCCGCTGGTTCATATGAACACATGTGTTCTTAGCTTTTAATGTTCATGGCGAAAGTTGAAACTGCTTCGTTAGTTGTTATATGGTTGGAAACGGGAAATGCTACATGTAGTAATTGATAAAATGTCTTGAATAATTTGATACTTGGCAATTGTTGTGCTCATGTTTAAGCTCTTGCATCATATACTTTGCACCTATTAATGAAGAAATACATAGAGCTTGCTAAAATTTGGTTTGCATAATTGGTCTCTCTAAAGTCTAGATAATTTCTAGTATTGAGTTTTGAACAACAAGGAAGACGGTGTAGAGTCTTATAATGTTTACAATATGTCTTTTATGTGAGTTTTGCTGCACCGGTTCATCCTTGTGTTTGTTTCAAATAACCTTGCTAGCCTAAACCTTGTATCGAGAGGGAATACTTCTCATGCATCCAAAATCCCTGAGCCAACCACTATGCCATTTGTGTCCACCATACCTACCTACTACATGGTATTTCTCCGCCATTCCAAAGTAAATTGCTTGAGTGCTACCTTTAAAATTTTCATTCTTTACCTTTGCAATATATAGCTCATGGGACAAATAGCTTAAAAACTATTGTGGTATTGAATATGTACTTATGCACTTTATCTCTTATTAAGTTGTTTGTTGTGCGATAACCATGTTCCTGGGGACGCCATCAACTACTCTTTGTTGAATATCATGTGAGTTGCTATGCATGTCCGTCTTATCTGAAGTAAGGGAGATTTACCACTCATTTAATGGTTAGAGCATGCATAATGTTAGAGAAGAACATTGGGCCGCTAACTAAAGCCATGAATCATGGTGGAAGTTTCAGTTTTGGATAAATATCCTCAATCTCATATGAGAACATTAATTGTTGCTAAATGCTTATGCATTAAAGAGGAGTTCATTATCTGTTGTCTGTGTTGTCCCGGTATGGATGTCTAAGTTGAGAATAATCAAAAGCGAGAAATCCAAATGCGAGCTTTCTCCTTAGACCTTTGTACAGGCGGCATAGAGGCACCCCTTTGTGACACTTGGTTAAAACATGTGTATTGCGATGATAATCCCGGTAATCCGAGCTAATTAGGACAAGGTGCGGGCACTATTAGTATACTATGCATGAGGCTTGCAACTTGTAAGATATAATTTACATAACTCATATGCTTTATTACTACCGTTGACAAAATTGTTTCTTGTTTTCAAAACCAAAGCTCTAGCACAAATATAGCAATCAATGCTTCCCTCTGCGAAGGGCCTTTCTTTTACTTTTATGTTGAGTCAGTTCACCTATCTCTCTCCACTTCAAGAAGCAAACACTTGTGTGAAGCTGTGCATTGATTCCTACATACTTGCATATTGCACTTGTTATATTACTTTACATTGACAATATCCATGAGATATACATGTTATAAGTTGAAAGCAACCGCTGAAACTTAATCTTCCTTTGTGTTGCTTCAATACCTTTTACTTTGAATTATTGCTTTATGAGTTAACTCTTATGCAAGACTTATTGATGCTTGTCTTGAAGTACTATTCATGAAAAGTCTTTGCTATATGATTCATTTGTTTACTCATGTCATTACCATTGTTTTGATCGCTGCATTCATTACATATGCTTACAATAGTATGATCAAGGTTATGATGGCATGTCACTCCAGAAATTATCTTTGTTATCGTTTACCTGCTCGGGACGAGCATAAACTAAGCTTGGGGATGCTGATACGTATCCGACATATCGATAATTTCTTATGTTCCATGCCACATTATTGATGATATCTACATGTTTTATGCATACTTTATGTCATTATTATGCGTTTTCCGGAACTAACCTATTGACGAGATGCCGAAGGAGTCGATTCTTTGTTTTACTGCTATTTTTGGTTTCAGAAATCCTAGTAAGGAAATATTCTCGGAATTGGACGAAATCAACGCCCGGGGTCCTATTTTTCCACGAAGCTTCCCGAAGTCCGAAGGGGAAACGAAGTGGGGCCACGAGGTGGGGACACGGTAGGGGCGGCGCGGCCCAAGCCCCGGCCGCGCCGGCCTAGTGTGTGGTCCCACCGAGGACTCCACCGACCTTGCCCTTCCGCCTACTTAAAGCCTCCGTCGCGAAAACCCTATCACGTTCGACGAAACCGGAGAAAACCTTCCGAGCCGCCGCCATCGCGAAGCCAAGATCCGGGGACGGGAGTCTCCGTTCCGGCACGCCGCCGGGACGGGGAAGTGCCCCGGAAGGCTCCTCCATCGACACCACCGCCATCTTCATCAACGCTGCTGTCTCCCATGAGGAGGGAGTAGTTCTCCATCGAGGCTCGGGGCTGTACCGGTAGCTATGTGGTTAATCTCTCTCCTATGTGCTTCAATACAATAATCTCATGAGCTGCCTTACATGATTGAGATTCATATGATGATGCTTGTAATCTAGATGTCATTATGCTAGTCAAGTGGATTTTACTTATGTGATCTCCGGAGACTCCTTGTCCCACGTGTGTAAAGGTGACGAGTGTGTGCACCGTGTGGGTCTCTTAGGCTATATTTCACAGAATACTTATTCAACTGTTATGAATGGCATAGTGAAGTGCTTATTTATATCCCTTTATGATTGCAATGTGTTCTGTATCACAATTTATCTGTGTGCTACTCTAGTGATGTTATTAAAGTAGTTTATTCCTCAAGCACGGTGTAATGGTGACAGTGTGTGCATCGTGTAGTACTTGGCGTAGGCTATGATTGTGATCTCTTGTAGATTATGAAGTTAACTATTGCTATGATAGTATTGATGTGATCTATTCCTCCTTTCGTAGTGTGAAGGTGACGGTGTGCATGCTATGTTAGTACTTGGTTTGGTTATGTTGATCTGTTATGCACTCTAAGGTTATTTAAACATGAACATTGAATATTGTGGAGCTTGTTAACTCCGGCATTGAGGGTTCGTGTAATCCTACACAATTAGTGGTGTTCATCATCCAACAAGAGGGTGTAGAGTCTAGCATTTATCTATTTATTCTGTTATGTGATCAATGTTGAGAGTGTCCACTAGTGAAAGTATGATCCCTAGGTCTTGTTCCTAAATATCGCTATCGCTGCTTGTTTCTTGTTTTTCTGCATCTTTACTTCCTGCAATATTAATACCATCAAGCTGCACGCCGGCAAGCACTTTTACAGCGCCGTTACTACTGCTCATATTCATTCATACCACTTGTATTTCACTATCTCTTCGCCGAACTAGTGCACCTATTAGGTGTATTGGGGACACAAGAGACTTCTTGCTTTGTGGTTGCGAGGGTTGCATGAGAGGGATATCTTTGACCTCTTCCTCCCTGAGTTCGATAGACCTTGGGTGATCCACTTAAGGGAAACTTGCTGCTGTTTTACAAACCTCTGCTCTTGGAGGCCCAACACTGTCTACAAGAATAGAAGCACCCGTAGACATCAGGTATACACATCGATTAGATTTATGAGACGATGTATGTGTGCACGTTTGTACATTTTGTTGTTGCGAAACCGTAATACCGACAATTACAAGTATGTATATACACTCATCTCTATAAACACGTGCATGCACAACCCTTATGGCTACCTGCGAAAGATTGATCCAATAAATTTGCGATTGACGAAGTTACTATTTACGCTTCGCTATCAACATATCGACATACTTGCGTGGGTCGATCCATCATCTCATGCGAAGAATAAGACCGCGCGCACGTACGTGCCAATAATTATTGCGTCCCCGGAATACTCGAATGGAACAGTGCGTCACAGGCTCCATCCACTCGAGCGGCTGCAGGCGGCGCGGCCCGGCGGAATGGATAGTGCCGGATGGGAGGAGGAGCGGGGGAAGTGTGAATCGACGGGAGGGGGTTCAATCGTGCGCATCAGCCACATGCGCTTCAGACTTCTCCGGGTGGGGCCGACCGGCCTGCCCCCACTGGCTTGCCCTGTCGTGCCGTTGAGGGACCGCGCCGTGCGCGCGACACAGACGCGCCTCAGCCCTCTCAATGCTACCATTTCCTTCTTGGTTAAATTTAGAAGTCTCCTATACTTTGCATGGAGAAAGTAACATAGCTTAGGGCATCTCCAGCGGATCGACGCATTCGGACGGTCAAAATGTTCGCGTGCGTCCGTTTGCGTCGGCCCGCGGACGTGAAAATGGTCATGCGTCTGTTGGCGTCGGGTGGCTCCAGCGGGCCGATGTATTTCCGACGTGGGCCAGTTTAGGTTCAGAAAATTCAGAAAAGAGGTTGTAGCCTCAAATTAGCTCAAATTTGCACGAAATTATAGCTTCAAATTAGCTGAGCTCTGAAATAAGTTCATCACACTTTGCACATGGTACAACACAAAATGGAGTCCAAAAGGGCACAACAAGGCCAGAACAACATATGAAGTTCAAAAGGAGGCCATGGTGCTAGACACTTGCGTCGCAGATCAGGCGTCTCGCGCACGGATTTCGGCGCACCTCTTCATGAACTAGGCCATGGTGTCGTCGTCGACGCTGCTCAAGTTGGCTAGCATGATCCTTGTGTCCTCTCCATGGGTCTTGGCCTCGGCGTCCATCCTCTTGGCCTCGGCGTCACGCAATTTGGCCTCGGCGTCTGCCTTTTTAGCCTCGACGTCCATCCTTTGGACCTCAATGACCTCTTTGGTGAGGTTGAAGTAGATGGCAACTGCGGCCTCTTTTTCCAGACGCTTCTTCTCATCCCTTTTCACCATGGTGGCTTGATTCTCGGCCATCAACTTCTGCAAGCTCTGGGTGAATGCAATGGCAGCTGCCTCCCGGGCTAGATCGGCCTTGGTAGCCTTATGGCCTCAGGGACGAGGTGGAAGGGAATGACGGCCATGATCGTCGTCTTCGCCGTCGACGTAAACCGCCGTCCCATTCTTCACAGCTTCATCGTAGGCCGCAAAACTTGTCTTCCACTTTTGCGCGCCCTTCAGCTTGTCCTAGCAATGGACCATATGGAAGCCGTTCTTATGCACTGCCTTGACCTCTCCAAGGCCCGGGATACCTGCAATTGGTTAAAGCCCGGATCATGGTTCGCGAATGATGTACATAGAATAGAATGATGATGGTTGTCTCTTGTTTACCACTGAAATCACGCCAATGCCGCTAATGGGGTTGTTCACAACATGTTCGACAGCACTTGCTTGTCTCTTGTTTTATGTAGTTCCATATTTTTCTGATGTACTCTTCCGTGCGAGGGCTTGGCATCTCGTAGGGCTCGTGAAGCTTTCTCTCATTGTACTCCTGCATCACCTTGGCCTAGTGCACCTTGCCCTTTTGATGGGCGCCATTAATACAGTCATGTCTGGTCACCAGCCACGCGTCGCACAAACACTTTTCCTCGTCGTCGTTGAATCCTTGTGTCCTGTGGCTCTCCCCCTTCTTCTTGCTAGCATCGTCCATGGTTAGGACATGCCTTGTTGGCGTGTCCTCATAGTCGTCGACGCACACGGTTGTTGTCTGCGTGGGCTGGGTGGAAAACAGATGTGTGGCATCGATGTCCTCCGCATCTTGCGTCGGTGCCCACTCATCATGCGGCTCTGTCCCGGCCACGGCGTGGCCAACGAAGCCGCCGCCGTAGATCATGGCCTCGATGTCGCTGTCATGCCGTCCCTTCCAATAATCCTACGAATCACTGGAAGTCATACGCATGACACACGGCAGTCGCACAAAGTGAGAAAGCTTATGTACAGGGTCATCCATCGTCGGGGCAGATGATGTCAATTCGTCAAACAGGTTGCGGGGCACCGGCATGCTCTCCTCCGGTACATGACACGTCTTGTGTGTCGCGCCCGGGCACGTGTCACCGCTTCTCGGCGTCCGGTTGAGATCGGGAACCGGCGCCCCGGTGAACTGCACCGGCGCCACGCCGGTGGCGAACCGCGACGCCGCATGGACCTGCAAGGGAGCGGGCGTTTCAGGACGCAGCTGGGAACTTACCGAGCTCACCGACCAGGCTGGAGGAGCGACGCCGGCCATCCCCTCTTGCTTAACGAGCATGTAGGCCTCCAATAAGCTCGGATGTAGGCTTACTTGTTCGGCGCCGGCTGTCAGTTGCATCTGCCATGCCTGCTGGCTAGCCTCCAGGGCGGCGGCCACTGCATTTCTCTCCTTCTGGTTCCTGCACCGGCCGCGACGCTTCGTGGCCTTGACGCCTTTTTACTCCCTGGACAACACCTTCTTTGCCGCCTTCGGCTTAGCGTCCCGGCCACCGGTGGCGGCACGCTTTGCTTCCGCCGGAGCTGCGACCTCCATTGTGGCTATGGTCGTGGCTATGGGGGAGTCTGGGGTGGTGGCGGGTGCGAGGGTTACCTCGAAATCCATGGTGGTGGCTGCGGCGGCGAGGACGTCCATCGCTTCTGGACTGCTGGCGCCGGTCTACTTTGATTTTTCGCGCGGGGAATGGCCACTGGCGGGAATATTATCGGCCTCCCTGCCACTGACGCGCGGGTCCTACGTAAGTTTCGGCGGACACGCGGCGCGGCCGTGGAGCGTCCGCGGAGATGCAAACCTGACACATATTTGAGCCAGGTTTGCGTCACCGCGGACGGGCCGGTCACTTTCCGTCGCCCTGCTGAAGCAGGACTCAGACGCATTTTCGGTCTTCACGGACGCAAACGGTCGCTCATCGTTTGTTTACGTTGCCCCGTTGGGAGATGCCCTTATATTGGAAATTTCATAAGCTCGTTTTTACAAGTTTGACGACTTAGGCTTGTTTTCCTTTTTTCCTTAGCTAAGGCCCCGTTTGGAACAAAGGAAAAAGAATTTTGAAGGATAGGATTTTTATATGAAAATTTTCATTGGTGCCGGTTCAAACATAGAAATAGGAATCCTGTATTACTTTGAAATTCCTATGACTTCAGAGGAATTTCGGAGGAAAAATAACATGCGGCATCGCCCCTTGTTTTCAAATACTCGTGTCTACGATTCGTATTTGCGTGACATCCAAACAACGCTTCACTGTTTTCCAGTGATTTTGGAATTTTATGATACATGACATCTCAATTGCTGCAATTTTTACATTTTTTCAAAACAGGAGCTTCGCCCCGACCTCTGCATCAATTGATGTATTTTTTACTTATCCCCAAGTTTTGTTTTGAGCTCATACGTTTTAAACGGGACCTAAATTAATTTACATGTGGGTTCCCGTGCGACCCATGTTTGCACTATTACGCGTTTCCCCTAAAACGATTTTTTTTTTATAGATAAAAGGACACAAGTGACTAATTTTGAATTAACAAAGCCACCAACGACGAGAACGATACAAAGTGCTGAATTCAGCAGAACGACACCACACACCCACACGAACTACCGAAGAAGCTACAACCGGAAGCGCGACCAACATGCTCAGCCAAAGCGCCAACGAGGACTCAGAGTAGAGCTGGAAGCTACAGTGTCGGGCCGGAGCTCACTCGAGAGCGAGCCATTTTTCACGCGGGCCTCAATAGAACTCCTTCGTCGCAGAAACGCCACCGGAAGCCGACCACCACCGGGGACCAACCCACGTTGCTCACAAACCGAACAACAGCGCCAAGGAAGCTCGACAAGGGAAGGGCACGGAGCAAGCCTTGCCGAAGATCGCCGAAGAATCACCTCCATCACAACCATCGGTGAGCCTCGCGCTGTGGGCTCCAAGACGGTGTCTTCAAGAAGAGCACGACACCAGAGTGCCGCCACCGCCCGATCCGAGGAACTTGGGTTTTCACCCGGACGAAGTAGAGGGACGGAGATTGGCCTCACGGCGCCTTCAACAAGGGAACGCCGTCCGCGGCCGCGGCCGCCGCCGCCGTGGCCCGAGGGGCAAAGGTTTCCCTTTGGCAACATCACCGCCATCTACACCCCACATCACTCAACTCGCCGAATACCACGTCACCCTCACGACCATGGCACCGACCAGCACTTGAGCTACTGGCTCGCCCGCCAACCAGAAAGCTCCCCCCTTCCAGGGCCACCGCCCCGGCGTCCCAACTCTGCCCGCTGCAGCACCGAGGGAAACAAGAACCACCACCGCGAGGGTCGACATACAAACCCCAGAGAAGGCCAGAGAGCCAACCGCCGGCCACCATGGCCGCCGGGTACCAGATCTGGGGATGAACTGGGCCTGGCAGGGCCCGGGGCCCCTGCCCCAACCCGCACGCAAGGCGGCCAGGGAGGCCACCCAGCCCACGCAGCGCCCCTCATTCCCTACAGGTCTCGCCACCGCCGGTCCGCCCGGCCGTGGCCGCAGATACTTGCGCCGCCGTGCTCGTCGCCCTTAGCCTCCCGCCGACCGAGTTTGCGCCTCCCAGCACTGCAGACGCCTCCGCGGGAGCCGCTGCCGCCCTGAGTGCGCCCAGCACGTAAAGCCACCACGCCACCGCTGCGCAGCCGCGCCGCCACGCCCCTGCCAGCGTCGCGCCCCTTCGTGACGAGACCGCCCGCGCCGGCGACACCGCGAGGAGGGGAGAGGTGCCGCGCCGGCGACACCGCGAGGAGGGGAGAGGTGCCGCGCTGGCGCCGGCGCCCCCGAGCTTCGCCCGGCGGCGCCCCTTGGCGGCGGCGAAGCGGGGGAGGGGGAGGGGAACTCTGGCGGTGGCGGCGATTGGGTTTTGCCCTGGGACTCGCGGGAGCCCAGGGACGAAACGTTTTTTTTTCCTTTCCCCTCTCCCTGTTTATTGTTGCGAGATCCCCCTAACACGAATTGTGAGCTGGTCCACCATCCACGGCTGAAATTTTGAAAGCATGCGTCACTAGGTTCTCAAAATCCGCTCAAATTCACGCCTAGCAACACAAACATATGTTGGATTTCTTGTTATTTTGGAAATGGGTAAATGTTACTTTCCCGTGGCAAACCGGAGGAGTTCACGTTCATATTTTTTAAAACTAAAACTACTGCAAGAATTATCAAACGGAGGAAGAGTAATAATTATATCAAATCTTCTACATCTTTTTTTTTTTGAAAATCAAATCTTCTACATCTTAATCTCGGCAAATTTCCAACTTTGTGACTTTTTTTGTGATTATTGCCCACCGTGGTGGCGAAATCAGTAGCGTGGAGGAAACCCGAGAATGAGGAAAAAGTGAGGTCTAACGTTCATCAAGCCATACTAAGGTCAGGAACTTAGAATATAATGATGGAGGTGGTTGTGAGGACGGTTAAGCTATAAGATCTTTTACAATGGGAGTCTCTTAGCGCGGCATCCTAGGTATTTTGCTTATGTGGCACTATTATGAAATGAGGAAAGAGATTGATGTTGTTTCTTAGCTAAGATACAACTCTTGCACGGAACCATGCAAACATGTACACAAAATCATTAAATATAGATATAACTCTTAAGATACAATGCACTTGAGAATTTGTCTCTTAACATATACAATGCATTGTGAAAGGCCTAAGGGCATTTCCAACGGGGCGACCCATCCCGCGCCCGCGCGTCCGGATGGGTCCAGCCGGACAAAAACCCGGCCCAACGCGGGGACTGTAATATCCCAGGTAATGGGGTTACAAAAATAGAGGAAACAGATGTGTGCATTGCATTCATGCATAGAAAATCCGGGGAATTTTCGCGTTTTTGTTTAAAACCATCAAAGTGATCGAGGTTTCTTACATCGAGGGAATTAAGTTAGTCATCGATGTGGGTGTGACAAATTTCGACATGACCTTTGTGAATTCATGTGTTTTGGGGAGAACAAATTTGAATCCAAATCAAATATGGTAATATGAATTCAAATAAGATATTGGGTTGAAATTTGAATTCTAGATTATAATATGAAATACAATATATAAGAGTTAACACATTTGATAATTCAAAGTAGATAAATAATTTGAATCTTATTCCAATTATCATAATTCAATTATTTACAAGCTACAAAAGAAATAGAAGATTACAAAGAAACAAAAAGAATCCCTAAATCTAATCTTGATATTCTTGTTCTACTTTTCCCTGCAAAACAAACAACAAAGACAAAGAAGATAATTTTGTTATGATTAAAATGTTGCCATCATCAAAGATGAGGCATCTTAATGTTTTAGAACTCAACTAGTAGACATTAGGAACTTGTCCTAATATCTAAGTGTCAGACTAGAGGGATCAATCTCAATCTATAAGCCACTTCGGATTATGGATCATCTTTGTATCATAAAAAGGGGCAAATGGATCATTAGGATCACGGGGCAACAAGGACAAGAGGCAACATTAAGATCCGATTCTATTAGGCGTCAAGGCAAATAATTAATCCCTCTAACTTAGTCAAGTTCTTGTTTTAAGAAAACCCACCAATTATTTTAAATGGATCATCTTTGACATAGCATAGTCAATATGATCCTAAGCCAACTAACCATAAACCACTTAATAATTAAGCAAAGCTTAATCATATTTTGGGGGCATACTGGAGGTATTTAGCTCACATAATAATATTAGCCAATAAGGATTAACCACTTGGCAGCACATAAAAAAAAGGTCTGGCAAGGGATAAAGATCAACCAGCCGTTGCTTGCAGCAGGAGTAGAAGCAAACCAATTTGTCAACCTGCACAGGAGGAGGGGCCACACAACAGCAGCTCACACACACATGCAATCTGTTGTGCTGTCAACACAACAACAACAACAAAAAGTAGATAAAAGAAGCAAACCAGCCGCAGCTGAGCTGCTAGAAACTCTTCACAGAGTTCTCCACAACAAACCGCACCATATCCACCCAAGAACACCATCAGCTCATCCATGGTTCCTCACCAAAAATTACACAACCATTATGGTTAGATAGATATAGTTCTGGTCAAGACAACAGCCAGAAAGAGGAGGAGTTCCAGAAGGGGAGCAAGATCAACTTGAGTAGATCAAGAAGTGGGAAGAGGAACATGCCAACAACCACAAGTAACAGCTGTTCAAGATTCACCATCGGGAAGCAAGTAAAGCCACAAGGAGGTGCAGGAACCCACAAGGAGATGCTTTATTTCAACAATCCAGAAGGTCAAACTTCTCTACAACAACAGGTTGAATCAGCAATCTCTTTAATAAAGCATCAAAAGGAGCTTGTTTGGGGCAGTTTTTAACATCATCTGACCATAGCTATGTTCAGATCCTATTTAAATCACCACACAAACACATGGAAAACCAAATCCTGCTATGCATGTTGTCACTCTGTGCACACTCGCATGAGGCACCACAGAGAAACTACGATCTAACAGATGGCACATGTGTTTATGCAAGCCAAATAAAAAGGAATCAATCATAAACTATAAAATCATCAGTTGAGTTCTGAGATAGATTTTTCTCTCAGTTTTGAATAGAAATGCTATTCAAGATCATCACGTAGAAATAAGAGCTATGCCATAATATATGTTCTTATCCAATATTTTTTTCCTCAGCCTATGCATCACGAGCTAAGCCAAGAAAGCAAGTCATATCTGTTCTTATCGGCTTATAATTAGACAGGGGGCACCAAGATCCACAAGTAAAATCCAACAACGCCAAAAATCATTTCTTAGTTGCTAATAAGCAACTATATCATATTCAAGAAACTCAAAGTCTCACTTTGTGCATTCCAAACCCACTTACTGTCCAGTATCATGTATGAACTTGATTTAGTCATCACCATAAGCAGCCAATAATACATAACCCACTCCAGGAACTACTTGGGGTCCAGAAAATAAGTTCCAGGCCAACCAAATAGAACCTAAGCAGTAGTAGTATTTAACACGTCAAGTAAATCATGTATCTGCAAGGAGGGTAGTTGCATCTTGCAGGTCAAAGTCCATTAAAATAAAACACGGATGGATAACTAGAGTATTTCAGTTGGTTGAGGTTTCCAGGTTCAGTCAGTTAGGTAGCGACCAACCATCATGTCAAGAGATGGGCAAATTATTCAAATGGAGGCAACAACCATAGCACAGGGCAGTGTATATATGGATCAAAGCATTGCCAGATCAAGCCACACCTCACGGGGAATAATAATCCTTGCCTCCACTACATGGGCACAATTTATCTAGCCCCACTACACACGCATATATACCACCATGTAGCACAAATGGAGCGAGTAGTAAGGATGCAGCCAAGCACTATGACCATAGGCGAGAGGAGTAAGGAGGGAGATAGCTCACGGTGCATTCCGGGGAGGAGATGAAGCAGTCGGCGCCGGGTTGCGGTCGCGGACGCCGTCCGGCCGGCGTCGAGGATGCGATAGTCACCCCAACACCACGCTGCTCGACCAGGTACATCGGCACCGCAGCACCGCAGCACCAGTTAATCGTCATCACACAGCAGGAGGCGTGGCAACACCGGCGACCTAGCAACGGCTAGGGTTGCCGTAAGGCACACGTGCGGGGAAGGGGCGGCGTCGAGGCAGCGGTAGATGGCAGGGAGATCCGTGGCAAAACCACGCCGGGGAGCAGCATCAGTGGAGGAGACCGGCTGGCGGCGATGCCAGAGGTGGCCAGCGAGCGGCCGAATCGGCGATCCGAGCCACGGCAAGGAATTGCTGCGAGGTCGTCGAAGCGGGGGTCGGCCGACCGCACCATGCTGCGAGAGGCCACGGTCAGCGAGCAGCAGCAACACCACACCACACCACACCATCAAACCACCATAGAATAGAGGAGGCCGACACAGCAAGGTCGAGCTGCGGCTCGAGGTGGAAGTCGAGGTAGCCGAGGAGGAACCATCCGGAGGCGCAGCGGCGCAGAATCACGCCGGCGGCGAGCCGAATCATGGCGGGCTAGGGTTAGCCTTGGGTGCACGAGAGACGGAGGAGAGGCGTCGCGGCGGCAGGGAGTCGAGGGAGGATACCCAGGCATATATGAATCGGAAAACAGTTGCGACGGATGCGGCCGGCGATGGCCGAGCAGCAAGCGGCGGCGGCGACATCGCGTACGGGAGAAGACAGGAGAAAAGGAGAGAGACGAGAGAGTGAGAGAGATGGGTCACGGTGGGGATTTGACCACAGCCAAATCTGGATCGGTTTGGTCCACTTAGACCAGCCCAAGAAATCATTTTGCCTATTTTTCTTTTAAAAAATAATAATAATATAGATTTGATAAATTAAAAGGATAAAATAAATCCCATCACACCATTTCCACTTGATAATAAGAAACTCCTAAAAATAGAAAAGTAAAATATTTACTAGTTCCAAACATATATATATATATACGTATAGGAAGTTTACTTTATTACATATATATATGTATATATAAAATTTCTCAAGTCCTAAATTATTACGGCTTAAATTCTAAAATGTATTTTTCCTCAATTAATTTAATACATAAAATCAAGTACAACTAAGTGCTAAACTAGGAACTTAATTCCTAACTTCTAACTAATATGTATGAATCACATTTCTATTACTATTCCTAATCTTCTTAAATTTTTGATTTCATGAATTATCTACTTAATATAAGACCTAAAAACATATAAAGATGTTAACTACGTTGATACTATTTTTTTCAAATGTTCCATGATTTTAATAAATAATTAAATATATGTTCATAATATTTTAAGATTTATAAACCTAAGAAAAATCTTAAACTATTTCCTTTATTTGAACCTAAAAGGATATTGATAGTGATTGCATTATCCTAAACAAGTAATTCTATCATCCTTAATAAACAAATCAAAATCATGATCATATTCTACTTATAAACCCTGCCAAGCAAATGAAATGCTTGTCCATGCCTTATTAGAATTATACAAGTTGTTTTTTGCCAATAAGGTAGTCATTTGATGCACTCATGTTGAGTTAGCCTTATATGATCATTTAAGAATAAACCTTAAATCTTTAATTTCATGTCATCAAACCTAATTCCACCATGTATTAAACCCTAATTCCATAATTTCAAATGTAGCCTAGTTTGCTTTCAACTCTAAAACCTTAGAAGCTTATAAAACTTAATGATATAAACTTAACCTTACTTATAGATACATATATGCAACAAATAAATGCATACACCTGTTCTACTAGAGTAGTACAAGTTCCACCTACAAATGGAGTTGACATTTCATCTCTTTCTAAACCCTTGGTAATCAAATGCCAATAAATAATAGTGAACTCTAATGATTAACTCATGACACCACCTTGATCACCATGCTTTGATATAATATCATATGGTTAACCATGGTAATAACCATATGTAGGAATTTACTTTGTGATCCATCTACTACTTACTCCAGAAACCAATTAGAACCATAGAAAACCATAGAACCCCACAAACCTAGATATCATACTTGTTCTTTATTAAAGAACATGTCCTTCAAAAATTATTCTTTTGAATTATATAATAAGTAATCATCAACCATGTATTATAGGACTTAAAATTGACAACTGCTCTTTACTTATTATACAGCTACTATTCCTGGTTGTGTATGATTGTTACTATTCATGTTGCCACCTGCTTATAATTCTAAAACAACACAACCCTGAATAAGAACCTTGTTTGTGAATCACTCTAAAAGTGTAACACACTCGAACCAATCATTACAACTCACCGATCCTAAATCATCGGGGTTAGATCACGCTTAGAGCGATTGCATCTCATACTTATGCATTACTTGCATCCTTGCCAATCTTTTAAACATCGTCCTTACCGGACGATGATGTTATTTCAGAATTTGGAGTTATCGCGTATCGAAGACCTTGTCCGCATAATCTTGCAGTCAAGAAAGGCAAGTTCATCACTTGCTCATGTCAATTGAGTATTTTTATCAAATTACTTGCAAAGTATTATGGTTATCACTATTGCACAAAAATCAAAACCACTACTTTCATAACTATGAATATGACTATGTGGTGGGCAATGGAACCATGGATTGTGTTGATATGGTGGAGGTTCCATTGCACGGGTTTATATCCATCTAGGAATAAACAACAAATATCGCCAAGTGATTCTTGTGCCGTAATACCCGTGTTAACCATAAGATCCGGAGTGGGACGGAGTAGTCAAAAGTGTTTCCACCTCTCGTTCATCAACGGATGCGCTTTACCGTAGTACACTTGTAATCCAAGGGGGCAAGCTGGTGAGGCTGGGGAGTCCTAAGTCCCCACGGCATAGTCCGTAGTACACTTGTCGCCCGAAGGAGCAAGATGGTGAGGCTGGGGAGTCCTAAGTCCCCACGGTATTGCGGTCTAGGATGGGTTGCAGCCACCGGCGTAGGAGTGTATGGTAGAGCCCAGAGCTCGTTGTCGTGGTCGGGGTCCACCTTGAAATCTACGGGAATAATGGGACCGACGTGGACCCAGGGTCGGCGCATGCAACAAAGGGTGGGTGTTCGAGGTAGCGGAGGAACATGATTGGCTAGACCTTATACCGGGCCTCACACCATAGGAAGTGTGGACGGGAAGATCACCCGGTTGGCACCAAGGTTAAGATCTCTTATGGGTAAAGCAACACACCTCTGCAGAGTGTAAAGAACCGTGACTCTGTCACTCCCTGTTTCGGGATATGGAAGCTGCGAACGCGGCCGGAAAGGAGCTCCATGAAGTTCTAGTAAACCGGTGAAGGGCTGACGGACATAGTTCTTCCGAATAAAAGCAACCTTTTGAAGAAATGGTTATGAAAACTTGCATTGGTATTAGACTTTCCGGTCTAATGCCGTAGCTAGTGCATTAAACACCTCTTTCCTATAATGAACTTGTTGAGTACGCTCGTACTCATCCCACTCTTAAATCCCCTGCTTAGATATGGAGGCATCGAAGGAGGATCTACAGTGCAACTCGAAGGCCGAGGAGTCAACAACCACTTCAAGAGACAGGAACCTTGTCAGAGGAGTCAAATACCGCATCCAACAAGGAGAAAACCTAGTTTAGCCATAGAAGGGAACTAGCTTCCTAAACTTAGCTCCTATTTAGCTAGAATCTATTCATAGCCCCTATAGCTAGTTAAATACTCTACAAATAGAGTTCGTGATAGGACTAGACTACGAGTCGTTCTTCTAGAGTTTATTTGCAGTTTTACCTCATTGTAAGTAGGAGGCTATGATGATCTTATGTAACAGAGTCAATGTTGTAATTCTATAGACATGCCTTGGACCCGCATATGTTTCTGTTGTACCACTCTGAGCGATATAATACTAGTGGAACGGTGTTTCATTGGTGTTATATCAGACTTGCATACTACACCATGCAGTGGTATGCCGGATCACCACAGTTGGTATCAGAGCAAATGCTTTGACCCTAGGATTAAAACCCTTTAAAGGAGACCTATAGGATTGGTAGTGTCTATAGGAAGTTATCTTACCTAAACCAAATATTTCTTATGACTTGAGATGGATATTCACTTGAGAATAATCCTGACACACTTGAGTCAACATTTCTTACCTATCCTTCCTAAGTAAAGTTAGTTAGTTAATCCCAAACATATAGTACCCCTAAAGTCTTAAAACAATAGATGAGTAGATCACAGTTGGTATACAATACATGGTAGTCCAAAGAAAGGATACAACCATAAGGAAGATATCCTATTGGAAGATGTGTACCAACACCTGTCATGAATAAATAAAAGTTATCCAGACCTGTAATAGGAGTAATATCAAGTGATGAAGATAATTAAGATATCCTAATAGAAGATGTAGACCCAGATAAATAATGAGTAAGTAAAATTATCTAGACATGTGAAACAACTAATAGTAAGTGATAACTATGAGTTAATTAAGGTAGCATAGACCATGATGAGTCAATCATGGGAGGTAAGGAAGAGAGATAGGAATAAAATATGCCTACTTACATGGTAGAGATAGAAATCATATATGATTCACCTGAGAATCGTTATGTGATGGACTAGAATATCATAAATACTTAGGAGGAGTTTGATAAGAAGTTAGACGTGAAACCATAGAGTAAGATTTGTGTTCCAAAACCAGGGGAACTGTGTCAAGTACATCAGAACCCTAGTTATATGGTAAGAACATATGGAAGTATATGAGCTATATTTACATAGTTATGTGTTTAGATTATCCATGTTAGAACCAAGAGATATCATAAGAGGTAGTCCTCAATAAAATGAAGGTTAAGTAGTACTTCCAAAGAAAATTAGGTTAACCTTAACCATCCCAAACCACTTTGTGTCAAGTTTATCTCATTGCAATTGTGCAATTAAGGTAAATGTTGAGACAAATAGTAGAATCCCATATACGCGTGCTAAGTATCACGATATAAACCTATCTTATGTGGTGTTATATACTACACATCTCAGCCTGATGTTTAGAGATGTTTTACTCAATTATTATATTCAGGCTTATGATGATGTGTACTATAAGCACAAAGCTGAATCTTCTTGGATTTTATTGGATTTTCATTATTTGACTAGATCCATACATGAAGTTTGACTTTGATATGCAAATGCATGTTGTAATATCAAGTCCTTACTTGGTGCTATAGATCTAGAGGGTAATAGTATTCATGTGAGGAAGCGACGTATTCTGGAGATTCTAAAGACAAGATGAAGGTTCATCAGAAAAAGGAAGTAAAGTTGTGGGAAGCAACCACAATATTCAGAAGGAAGTACCAATCAAAACTCATGCTTTACCTCAACAGAGGAGTAATTTAGTACGGGAGAAGCATGAGGGTGAGAAATCCGGTGATTATGGTGAAGCTCAAGCAGATCCATAATCAACATATAAGAGGGAATGCATGGGAAATCACTTAGGATACTATATTCATAGTGTCAGCTAGTGGTTTTCTTGCAACAATAAACCCTCAAAAAAAAGGAAGATGACCTATGAACCCATAGCAAATATAAGAAGACCATAGTTGATATCAGAATACCACAATTGATATAGGATCAATACTGGAAGATAGAGTAGAAGATATCTAGTCCAGTTGATCCGAACCTATAATAGAATCCATTTGTAGATGACAAATAGCCACAATTGGTATCAACTAGTCCACCAGTGGATTATTTGTACCAAGAAGTTGTGAACAAATAAAATTTTGTTAGCCAAATAACAATGACCTATAATCATTTAGTCGAAGGATTCACATTGGATGTCCACAAATTGAGTGGATACACCACAAACATTCTTCGCGAGACCTTAGAAGAGTACAACCCATAAACTAGACCTAGACCAATATTCCAACCATCAATCCAATGGTTGGAAGAAAAGGAGTTGAAGACCATAAGAAAAATTTAAGGGGTAGAGTAATGATTGAGTTGGATGTACAATAACTCAATATTTTGAGCAAGATTGATGAAGAAGGTCTGAACTGAGAGGAAGTTCGATCTTATTTTTATAAGATTGTTTGACACTACTTTCAGAAGGATGTCAGACCAGAAGCCGAGGTTCATACCTCGAGGAAGTAAGAAGTGGACTATAACTTGAGAAAGTGAGTAATATTTACTCAGAAGTACGGAAGGTCAAGTAAGCCAAGGATAATGAAGATGGATAAAGGAAATATCGGAGACCAAATACAACTCAAGATGGCCAAAGACTGAAGAAGATTGACCAGACCAAAAATTAAATACTATTTGAAAGATTCCTTTCACGGAACCTAAATACCCCAAAATAGTTACAGGTATCAACGATAAACTAGGATTGGATGGACTAAATGAGTCTATTCCATTTTTAGGGAAATAAACCATCACGACCATTTCCATGGTAAGTACCTTACCAAGTACCATTATTGCACTTTTGGTAGTAAGGGAAAACAAAGACATATTTATCAATTAGGAGTTTATTATCAAATTAGTCTTCAGTTAAGACTAGCAGCACCAGAAGAAGTCCCATCATTGAATCTTCAATGAGAAAGGAAACAAGATTATAATATTGAAAGAAATCATGGAATTGAAGTAAGAAGCCATGGTTCAGAGACAAACCCTAATGGATTCCAGGAAGAATCTGGACAAGGGATATATTCAATTATATCTAGTGAGATCACCACGGAGTTCGAGAGAAGTCGTAGTCGGCACAAGTCAGATCCACACTCCGGAAATGTGAGAGAGTTCAAACTTCGAGGACGAAGTTTAGTTTAAGGGGTAGAGACTGTAATATCCCAGGTAATGGGGTTACAAAAATAGAGGAAACGAGATGTGTGCATTGCATTCATGCATAGAAAATCCGGGGAATTTTCGCGTTTTTGTTTAAAACCATCAAAGTGATCGAGGTTTCTTACATCGAGGGAATTAAGTTAGTCATCGATGTGGGTGTGACAAATTTCGACATGACCTTTGTGAATTCATGTGTTTTGGGGAGAACAAATTTGAATCCAAATCAAATATGGTAATATGAATTCAAATAAGATATTGGGTTGAAATTTGAATTCTAGATTATAATATGAAATACAATATATAAGAGTTAACACATTTGATAATTCAAAGTAGATAAATAATTTGAATCTTATTCCAATTATCATAATTCAATTATTTACAAGCTACAAAAGAAATAGAAGATTACAAAGAAACAAAAAGAATCCCTAAATCTAATCTTGATATTCTTGTTCTACTTTTCCCCGCAAAACAAACAACAAAGACAAAGAAGATAATTTTGTTATGATTAAAATGTTGCCATCATCAAAGATGAGGCATCTTAATGTTTTAGAACTCAACTAGTAGACATTAGGAACTTGTCCTAATATCTAAGTGTCAGCTAGAGGGATCAATCTCAATCTATAAGCCACTTCGGATTATGGATCATCTTTGTATCATAAAAAGGGGCAAATGGATCATTAGGATCACGGGGCAACAAGGACAAGAGGCAACATTAAGATCCGATTCTATTAGGCGTCAAGGCAAATAATTAATCCCTCTAACTTAGTCAAGTTCTTGTTTTAAGAAAACCCACCAATTATTTTAAATGGATCATCTTTGACATAGCATAGTCAATATGATCCTAAGCCAACTAACCATAAACCACTTAATAATTAAGCAAAGCTTAATCATATTTTGGGGGCATACTGGAGGTATTTAGCTCACATAATAATATTAGCCAATAAGGATTAACCACTTGGCAGCACATAAAAAAAAGGTCTGGCAAGGGATAAAGATCAACCAGCCGTTGCTTGCAGCGAGGAGTAGAAGCAAACCAATTTGTCAACTCCGCACGGGAGGAGGGGCCACACAACGACAGCTCACACACACATGCAATCTGTTGTGCTGTCAACACAACAACAACAACAAAAAGTAGATAAAAGAAGCAAACCAGCCGCAGCGTGAGCTGCTAGAAACTCTTCACAGAGTTCTCCACAACAAACCGCACCATATCCACCCAAGAACACCATCAGCTCATCCATGGTTCCTCACCAAAAATTACACAACCATTATGGTTAGATAGATATAGTTCTGGTCAAGACAACAGCCGAGAAGAGGAGGAGTTCCAGAAGGGGAGCAAGATCAACTTGAGTAGATCAAGAAGTGGGAAGAGGAACATGCCAACAACCACAAGTAACAGCTGTTCAAGATTCACCATCGGGAAGCAAGTAAAGCCACAAGGAGGTGCAGGAACCCACAAGGAGATGCTTTATTTCAACAATCCAGAAGGTCAAACTTCTCTACAACAACAGGTTGAATCAGCAATCTCTTTAATAAAGCATCAAAAGGAGCTTGTTTGGGGCAGTTTTTAACATCATCCGACCATAGCTATGTTCGGATCCTATTTAAATCACCACACAAACACATGGAAAACCAAATCCTGCTATGCATGTTGTCACTCTGTGCACACTCGCATGAGGCACCACGAGAGAAACTACGATCTAACGAGATGGCACATGTGTTTATGCAAGCCAAATAAAAAGGAATCAATCATAAACTATAAAATCATCAGTTGAGTTCTGAGATAGATTTTTCTCTCAGTTTTGAATAGAAATGCTATTCAAGATCATCACAGAGAAATAAGAGCTATGCCATAATATATGTTCTTATCCAATATTTTTTTCCTCAGCCTATGCATCACAGGCTAAGCCAAGAAAGCAAGTCATATCTGTTCTTATCAGTTTATAATTAGACAGGGGGCACCAAGATCCACAAGTAAAATCCAACAACGCCAAAAATCATTTCTTAGTTGCTAATAAGCAACTATATCATATTCAAGAAACTCAAAGTCTCACTTTGTGCATTCCAAACCCACTTACTGTCCAGTATCATGTATGAACTTGATTTAGTCATCACCATAAGCAGCCAATAATACATAACCCACTCCAGGAACTACTTGGGGTCCAGAAAATAAGTTCCGGAGCCAACCAAATAGAACCTAAGCAGTAGTAGTATTTAACACGTCAAGTAAATCATGTATCTGCAAGGAGGGTAGTTGCATCTTGCAGGTCAAAGTCCATTAAAATAAAACACAGATGGATAACTAGAGTATTTCAGTTGGTTGAAGTTTCCAGGTTCAGTCAGTTAGGTAGCGACCAACCATCATGTCAAGAGATGGGCAAATTATTCAAATGGAGGCAACAACCATAGCACAGGGCAGTGTATATATGGATCAAAGCATTGCCAAATCAAGCCACACCTCACAGGGAATAATAATCCTTGCCTCCACTACATGGGCACAATTTATCTAGCCCCACTACACACGCATATATACCACCATGTAGCACAAATGGAGCAGTAGTAAGGATGCAGCCAAGCACTATGACCATAGGCAGAGGAGTAAGGAGGGAGATAGCTCACAGTGCATTCCAGGGAGGAGATGAAGCAGTCGGCGCCGGGGTTGCAGTCGCAGACGCCGTCCGGCCGGCGTCGAGGATGCAGTAGTCACCCCAACACCACGCTGCTCGACCAGTACATCAGCACCGCAGCACCGCAGCACCAGTTAATCGTCATCACACAGCAGGAGGCGTGGCAACACCGGCGACCTAGCAACGGCTAGGGTTGCCGTAAGGCACACGTGCGGGGAAGGGGCGGCGTCGAGGCAGCGGTAGATGGCAGGGAGATCCGTGGCAAAACCACGCCGGGGAGCAGCATCAGTGGAGGAGACCGGCTGGCGGCGATGCCAGAGGTGGCCAGCGAGCGGCCGAATCGGCGATCCGAGCCACGGCAAGGAATTGCTGCGAGGTCGTCGAAGCGGGGTCGGCCGACCGCACCATGCTTCGCGAGAGGCCACGGTCGGCGAGCAGCGAGCAACACCACACCACACCACACCATCAAACCACCATAGAATAGAGGAGGCCGACACAGCAAGGTCGAGCTGCGGCTCGAGGTGGAAGTCGAGGTAGCCGAGGAGGAACCATCCGGAGGCGCAGCGGCGCAGAATCACGCCGGCGGCGAGCCGAATCATGGCGGGCTAGGGTTAGCCTTGGGTGCACGAGAGACGGAGGAGAGGCGTCGCGGCGGCAGGGAGTCGAGGGAGGATACCCAGGCATATATGAATCGGAAAACAGTTGCGACGGATGCGGCCGGCAGTAGCCGGAGCAGCAAGCGGCGGCGGCGACATCGCGTACGGGAGAAGACAGGAGAAAAGGAGAGAGACGAGAGAGTGAGAGAGATGGGTCACGGTGGGGATTTGACCACAGCCAAATCTGGATCGGTTTGGTCCACTTAGACCAGCCCAAGAAATCATTTTGCCTATTTTTCTTTTAAAAAATAATAATAATATAGATTTGATAAATTAAAAGGATAAAATAAATCCCATCACACCATTTCCACTTGATAATAAGAAACTCCTAAAAATAGAAAAGTAAAATATTTACTAGTTCCAAACATATATATATATATACGTATAGGAAGTTTACTTTATTACATATATATATGTATATATAAAATTTCTCAAGTCCTAAATTATTACGGCTTAAATTCTAAAATGTATTTTTCCTCAATTAATTTAATACATAAAATCAAGTACAACTAAGTGCTAAACTAGGAACTTAATTCCTAACTTCTAACTAATATGTATGAATCACATTTCTATTACTATTCCTAATCTTCTTAAATTTTTGATTTCATGAATTATCTACTTAATATAAGACCTAAAAACATATAAAGATGTTAACTACGTTGATACTATTTTTTTCAAATGTTCCATGATTTTAATAAATAATTAAATATATGTTCATAATATTTTAAGATTTATAAACCTAAGAAAAATCTTAAACTATTTCCTTTATTTGAACCTAAAAGGATATTGATAGTGATTGCATTATCCTAAACAAGTAATTCTATCATCCTTAATAAACAAATCAAAATCATGATCATATTCTACTTATAAACCCTGCCAAGCAAATGAAATGCTTGTCCATGCCTTATTAGAATTATACAAGTTGTTTTTTGCCAATAAGGTAGTCATTTGATGCACTCATGTTGAGTTAGCCTTATATGATCATTTAAGAATAAACCTTAAATCTTTAATTTCATGTCATCAAACCTAATTCCACCATGTATTAAACCCTAATTCCATAATTTCAAATGTAGCCTAGTTTGCTTTCAACTCTAAAACCTTAGAAGCTTATAAAACTTAATGATATAAACTTAACCTTACTTATAGATACATATATGCAACAAATAAATGCATACACCTGTTCTACTAGAGTAGTACAAGTTCCACCTACAAATGGAGTTGACATTTCATCTCTTTCTAAACCCTTGGTAATCAAATGCCAATAAATAATAGTGAACTCTAATGATTAACTCATGACACCACCTTGATCACCATGCTTTGATATAATATCATATGGTTAACCATGGTAATAACCATATGTAGGAATTTACTTTGTGATCCATCTACTACTTACTCCAGAAACCAATTAGAACCATAGAAAACCATAGAACCCCACAAACCTAGATATCATACTTGTTCTTTATTAAAGAACATGTCCTTCAAAAATTATTCTTTTGAATTATATAATAAGTAATCATCAACCATGTATTATAGGACTTAAAATTGACAAGCTGCTCTTTACTTATTATACAGCTACTATTCCTGGTTGTGTATGATTGTTACTATTCATGTTGCCACCTGCTTATAATTCTAAAACAACACAACCCTGAATAAGAACCTTGTTTGTGAATCACTCTAAAAGTGTAACACACTCTGAACCAATCATTACAACTCACTGATCCTAAATCATCGGGGTTAGATCACGCTTAGAGCGATTGCATCTCATACTTATGCATTACTGCATCCTTGCCAATCTTTTAAACATCGTCCTTACCGGACGATGATGTTATTTCAGAATTTGGAGTTATCGCGTATCGAAGACCTTGTCTGCATAATCTTGCAGTCAAGAAAGGCAAGTTCATCACTTGCTCATGTCAATTGAGTATTTTTATCAAATTACTTGCAAAGTATTATGGTTATCACTATTGCACAAAAATCAAAACCACTACTTTCATAACTATGAATATGACTATGTGGTGGGCAATGGAACCATGGATTGTGTTGATATGGTGGAGGTTCCATTGCACGGGTTTATATCCATCTAGGAATAAACAACAAATATCGCCAGTGATTCTTGTGCCGTAATACCCGTGTTAACCATAAGATCCGGAGTGGGACGGAGTAGTCAAAAGTGTTTCCACCTCTCGTTCATCAACGGATGCGCTTTACCGTAGTACACTTGTAATCCAAGGGGCAAGCTGGTGAGGCTGGGGAGTCCTAAGTCCCCACGGCATAGTCCGTAGTACACTTGTCGCCCGAAGGAGCAAGATGGTGAGGCTGGGGAGTCCTAAGTCCCCACGGTATTGCGGTCTAGGATGGGTTGCAGCCACCGGCGTAGGAGTGTATGGTAGAGCCCAGCCATCGTTGTCGTGGTCGGGGTCCACCTTGAAATCTACGGGAATAATGGGACCGACGTGGACCCAGGGTCGGCGCATGCAACAAAGGGTGGGTGTTCGAGGTAGCGGAGGAACATGATTGGCTAGACCTTATACCGGGCCTCACACCATAGGAAGTGTGGACGGGAAGATCACCCGGTTGGCACCAAGGTTAAGATCTCTTATGGGTAAAGCAACACACCTCTGCAGAGTGTAAAGAACCGTGACCTGTCACTCCCTGTTTCGGGATATGGAAGCTGCGAACGCGGCCGGAAAGGAGCTCCATGAAGTTCTAGTAAACCGGTGAAGGCTGACGGACATAGTTCTTCCGAATAAAAGCAACCTTTTGAAGAAATGGTTATGAAAACTTGCATTGGTATTAGACTTTCACGGTCTAATGCCGTAGCTAGTGCATTAAACACCTCTTTCCTATAATGAACTTGTTGAGTACGCTCGTACTCATCCCACTCTTAAATCCCCAGCTAGATATGGAGGCATCGAAGGAGGATCTACGGTGCAACTCGAAGGCCGAGGAGTCAACAACCACTTCAAGAGACGAGAACCTTGTCGGAGGAGTCAAATACCGCATCCAACAAGGAGAAAACCTAGTTTAGCCATAGAAGGGAACTAGCTTCCTAAACTTAGCTCCTATTTAGCTAGAATCTATTCATAGCCCCTATAGCTAGTTAAATACTCTACAAATAGAGTTCGTGATAGGACTAGACTACGAGTCGTTCTTCTAGAGTTTATTTGCAGTTTTACCTCATTGTAAGTAGGAGGCTATGATGATCTTATGTAACAGAGTCAATGTTGTAATTCTATAGACATGCCTTGGACCCGCATATGTTTTCGTTGTACCACTCGAGCGATATAATACTAGTGGAACGGTGTTTCATTGGTGTTATATCGGACTTGCATACTACACCATGCAGTGGTATGCCGGATCACCACGAGGACGCACCGCAAAAGCGGACGGCCGCGGCGTCCGGAACGACGCAAACCCGGCCCAAATCTGGGCCGGGTTTGCGTGGCCGCGGACGACACGCGGCGTCCTCGCGTGTCCGCCCTGTCCACGTGGCTGGCCCACCTGTCGGTGCCCCAGTCCTATTAAATGTGGACTGGGGAAGGGGGGACTGTCCCTATCCAGTCCCCACTTCCCACTCCGGCCGCACGCGCGAGCTCGAAGCTTCCGCGCCGCCATGGCCCGAAGCGCGAGTTCGAGCCGTCCGCCAACGACCACGAGGCCGGCAGCAGCCGGCAAGTCGCGCCGCCGGCGTTCGCAATGGGGCCGCCGGCGCCTCCCGGACGCGAGCGGATCTACGTCACCGTAGCGGTGGCGCGGATGTTCAGGGACGCCGGCGTCCCAATGCCGTGGGGGACGTGCACCTCCCCCACGGCCGGCACTCGAGCCCGGATCGGGTTCCGGTGCCGCCCATCCCGGGCTCCGGCCGCGCCCGCTACGCCGAGATCCGGAGGCGCCGCGCTCAGCTGCCGGCGGACCTCCAGCATGACCCCGCGTACGGCGACGCAAGTCCCAACTGGGACTTGTGGTTCGACGTGGAGCACGATGCGCGCCGGCGCACATGCTTCACATCCGCGACGGCGCGGCCTCGCGGGCAGCCAGGCACAGCTGCTAGGCGGGCTGGCCGCCACCCCGGCGGCCTCTACATCAACGAGCCCGCGCCCCAGCCCCAGCCGCAGCCGCAGCCCCAGGAGTAGGAGAACGACCCGGAGCTACAGGCGGCGCTCGCGGCGTCCCGCGAGCAGCAGGACCTCGACGAGCTGGCCAAATGGCCGCACCTCGCCGAGGCGCTGCGCACCTCCGCGCTGGAGGAGGCGGCCAGGAAGGCCCAGGAGGACGCCCAGGCGGACGCGTGGGCCTTCCTCGAGCTGGCGCGCCGTCAGGAGGAGGCTACGCGTCAGGCGGCGCTCCGGGAGGAGGAGGAGCGCCGGGCGCGCGCCGGCGGAGGAGGAGCGCCGGCCACGCAGGCCGCAGCGGAGGAGGAGCGCCTGGCCACGCAGGCCGCAGCGGAGGAGCAGCTCCGACAGGAGTCCGCGCGGAGGGCACGGCTGCGCAGGCCGGCGAGCCCGCCGAACGCGCACTCCGCCTGGGAAAGGGCGCAGTGGGAGCCCTGGCCGGAGTCCCCGGTGCCCTCCGGCGTGTCGAGCCGGAACAGAGCGTCGCCGCCGGGGGGCGTCATCGTCATCGACGCCGACGATGACGACTACTACTGGGGGTAGTACTGCCGGCGGCCACCGTGCTCGCAAACCCCTGTCTAGGGTTTCTTTTTTTAGTTTAAAGCCCATATAGGGCTTTCTTTTGTGTAAAAATTGCCCAAAATAGGGCTAAGTTTAATTAACCACTAGTTTAATGTTATTTTTGGCTGTTTTCCTTTTTATTTTCATATGCGGTGCGTCCGCGCGTTGGGCGCAGCGTGCGACCCAAACGGACACGCGGACGCGGGGCGCTGTCCGGGTGTCCGTTCGGCCACCCAAACGGCCCAAAACGGACGGTCCAGCGCGTCCGTTTGGGTCGCCCGGTTGGAGATGCCCTAAGTACAAGGAAGAAGAAATAGGAGGCCCTAATATTTATTTCTAACCCCCTAAAAAAATTGAAATTTTAGAACAAAAAACGGACATGGAGCAATGGACAATCCCTAATTAGAAGGTGTCTTTGCTCACATAAGGGCTAAAACATTTGGCCCATGTAGTATTTCAATGTATTATTTCAGATTTTGACTAAATCTTAAAGCCCACATATGTGGTAGTCCATGTGAGTTTGAGACCAAGTTGATGGTAACTCATAATGGAGTGGCAAGAGGAGTGTGAGCTAAATTTAGTCCCGCATGGAAAATTAGGAGGAAGTTAGACCACCTTATAAGTTGGTTGTTCCACCAGTAATAAGTGGGTGAGAAGAAAAGTGGTACACGCGTGTTCCTCCTCCTTCCTATTCGCTCGTCTTGACACATCATGACGCGCCGTGATCGTGTTGAGTGGATCGAGCCTTGAGTTAAGACTTTCCTTTTATTGTTGAGAAAAATAAATAGAATCATAGACGGACGCATCACAATTAGTCGGTTCGGGTCGCCTGCTGCAGAAACACATCTGATACATGAGTTAGGGTTTTTCCACCACTTTCTACTTGCGACGCCACCGTAGCCTACTCCATTCCGCCTGCCGGCGTACACCGGCGAATGGGAGAGTAGATCTCCAGAACCACTCGCCTTTATGATCATGTATGGGAGGGGGAGAATCAGGTTTTTGGAAAAATGCTCTGCGCGAGTGCTCAAGTTGTTTATCACGAGTCGCCTACTGGACAGTTGGGCTGTGCGGCTGATACGCCTCCGACGTATCGATAATTTCTTATGTTCCATGCTACATTATTGATGATATCTACATGTTTTATACACGTTATATGTCGTATTTATGCATTTTCCGGCACTAACCTATTAACGAGATGCCGAAGAGCCGATTCTTGTTTTCTGCTGTTTTTGGTTTCAGAAATCCTAGTAAAGAAATATTCTCGGAATTGGACGAAATCAACGCCCGGGGTCCTATTTTGCCACGAAGCTTCCGGAAGACCGAGGAGAGTCGAAGTGGGGCCACGAGGTGGCGACACACCGGGCAGCGCGGCCCGGGCCACGGCCGCGCCGGCCTGTGGTGTGGGCCCCTCGTGCCGCCTCTTACCTGCCCTTCCGCCTACTTAAAGCCTCCGTCGCGAAACCCCCGATCCGAGAGCCACGATACGGAAAACCTTCCGGAGACGCCGCCGCCGCCAATCCCATCTCGGGGGATTACGGAGATCTCCTCCGGCACCCTGCCGGAGAGGGATTCATCTCCCGGAGGACTCTTCACCGCCATGGTCGCCTCCGGAGTGATGAGTGAGTAGTTCACCCCTGGACTATGGGTCCATAGCAGTAGCTAGATGGTTGTCTTCTCCTCATTGTGCTTCATTGTCGGATCTTGTGAGCTGCCTAACATGATCAAGATCATCTATCCGTAATACTATATGTTGTGTTTGTCGGGATCCGATGGATAGAGAATACTATGTTATGTTAATTATCAAGTTATTACCTATGTGTTGTTTATGATCTTGCATGCTCTCCGTTATTAGTAGAGGCTCTGGCCAAGTTTTTGCTCTTAACTCCAAGAGGGAGTATTTATGCTCGATAGTGGGTTCATGCCTCCATTAAATGCTGGGACGGTGACGAAAAGTTCTAAGGTTGTGGATGTGCTTGTTGCCACTAGGGATAAAACATTGATGCTATGTCTAAGGATGTAGTTATTGATTACATTACGCACCATACTTAATGCAATTGTACGTTGTTTTGCAACTTAATACTTGGAAGGGGTTCGGATGATAACCTCGAAGGTGGACTTTTTAGGCATAGATGCATGTTTGGATAGCGGTCTATGTACTTTGTCGTAATGCTCAATTAAATCTCACTATATTTATCATGTCATGTATGTGCATTGTTATGCCCTCTCTATTTGTCAATTGCCCGATCGTAATTTGTTCACCCAACATGCTTTTATCTTATGGGAGAGACACCTCTAGTGAGCTGTGGACCCCGGTCCTATTCTTTACATCTGAAATACAATCTACTGCAATACTTGTTCTTTACTGTTCTCTGCAAACAATCATCTTCCACACAATACGGTTAATCCTTTGTTACAGCAAGCCGGTGAGATTGACAACCTCCCTGTTTCGTTGGGGCAAAGTACTTTGGTTGTGTTGTGCAGGTTCCACGTTGGCGCCGGAATCCCTGGTGTTGCGCCGCATTACATTCCGCCACCATCAACTTTCAACGTGCTTCTTGGCTCCTCCTGGTTCGATAAACCTTGGTTTCTTTCTGAGGGAAAACTTGCTACTGTCTGCATCACACCTTCCTCTTGGGGTTCCCAACGGACGTGTGTCAACCGCACGCATCAAGGCTGTTTTACGGCGCCGTTGCCGGGGAGATCAAGACACGCTGCAAGGGGAGTCTCCACTTCCCAATCTCTTTACTTTGTTTTTGTCTTGCTTTATTTTATTTACTACTTTGTTTGCTGCATTATATCAAAACACAAAAAAATTAGTTGCTAGCTTTACTTTATTTACTGTCTTGCTTTCTATATCAAAAACACAAAAAAATTAGTTACTTGCATTTACTTTATCTAGTTTGCTTTATTTACTACTGCTAAAATGGCCAATCCTGAAAATACTAAGTTGTGTGACTTCACAACCACAAATAATAATGATTTCCTATGCACACCTATTGCTCCACCTGCTACTACAGCAGAATTATTTGAAATTAAACCTGCTTTACTGAATCTTGTTATGCGAGAGCAATTTTCCAGTGTTAGTTCGATGATGCTGCTGCCCATCTCAATAATTTTGTTGAATTGTGTGAAATGCAAAAGTATAAAGATGTAGATGGTGATATTATTAAATTGAAATTGTTTCCTTTCTCATTAAGAGGAAGAGCTAAAGATTGGTTGCTATCTCTGCCTAAGAATAGTATTGATTCCTGGACTAAATGCAATGATGCTTTTATTGGTAGATATTATCCCCCTGCTAAAATTATATCTTTGAGAAGTAGCATAATGAATTTTAAACAATTGGATAATGAACATGTTGCTCAAGCTTGGGAAAGAATGAAATCTTTGGTTAAAAATTGCCCAACCCATGGATCGACTACTTGGATGATCATCCAAACCTTTTATGCAGGACTAAATTTTTCTTCGCGGAATTTATTAGATTCAGCTGCTGGAGGTACCTTTATGTCCATCACTTTGGGGGCGGCTACAAAGCTTCTTGATAATATGATGATTAATTACTCTGAATGGCACACGGAAAGAGCTCCACAAGGTAAGAAGGTACATTCTGTTGAAGAATCCTCTTCCTTGAATGATAAGATTGATGCTATTATGTCTATGCTTGTGAATGATAGGACTAATGTTGATCCTAATAATGTTCCGTTAGCTTCATTGGTTGCCCAAGAAGAACATGTTGATGTAAACTTCATTAAAAATAATAATTTCAACAACAATGCTTATCGGAACAATTCTAGTAATAACTATAGGCCATATCCTTATAATAATGGTAACGGTTATGCTAATTCTTATGGGAATTCTTACAATAATAATAGGAACACACCCCCTGGACTTGAAGCCATTCTTAAAGAATTTATTAGTACACAAACTGCCTTTAACAAATCTGTTGAGGAAAAACTCAATAAAATTGATATTCTCGCTTCTAAGGTTGATAGTCTTGCCTCTGATGTTGATCTTTTGAAATCGAAAGTTATGCCTAATAGGGATATTGAAAATAAAATTGTTACTACAGCAAATGTCATCCAAGTTAGAATTAATGAGAATATAAGATTAATGGCTGAATTGCGTGCTAGGTGGGATAGAGAAGAAAATGAAAAACTAGCTGAAGAGAATAATGTAGCTAAAGTTTGGACTATTACCACCACTAGTAATGCTAATGCTCCACATGTTGCTGCACCTCCTACTATCAATGGTAAAATAATTGGTATTGGCAATGTTTCTGCTCCTAGTGCAAAGTGTACAAAACTGCCTGAAATTGCTAAAACTGCTGAAATTGCTTGTGATAAAACTGCTGAAATTTTTTCCAACCTTGGGGACAATGATCCCATTGCTGTAGCTCATAATGATTTAGATTTTGATGATTGCCACATCTCTGAAGTTATAAAGTTCTTACAAAAACTTGCTAAGAGTCCCAATGCTAGCGCTTGTAAACTTGGCTTTCACAAAACATATTACAAATGCTCTCATAAAAGCTAGAGAAGAGAAACTAAAACTTGAAACTTCTATTCCTAGAAAGCTAGAAGATGGTTGGGAGCCCATCATTAAAATGAGGGTCAATGATTTTGATTGTAATGCTTTATGTGATCTTGGTGCAAGTATTTCTGTTATGCCTAAGAAAGTCTATGATATGCTTGACTTGCCACCATTGAAAAATTGTTATTTGGATATTAATCTCGCTGATAATGCTAAAAAGAAACCTTTGGGGAGAGTTGATAATGTTCATATTATGGTTAACAATAACCTTGTCCTCGTTGATTTTGTTGTCTTGGATATTGAATGCAATGCATCTTGCCCCATTATATTGGGAAGACCTTTTCTTCGAACCGTTGGTGCTACTATTGATATGAAGGAAGGTAATATCAAATATCAATTTCCTCTCAAGAAAGGTATGGAACACTTCCCTAGAAAAAGAATGAAGTTACCTTTTGATTCTATTATTAGAACAAATTATGATGTTGATGCTTCGTCTCTTGATGTTACTTGATATACACTTTACTGCGCCTAGGCTGAAAGGCGTTAAAGAAAAGCGCTTATGGGAGACAACCCATGTTTTTACTACAGTATTTTTGTTTTGAATTTGAGTCTTGGAAGTTGTTTACTACTGTAGCAACCTCTCCTTATCTTAGTTTTGTGTTTTGTTGTGCCAAGTAAAGTCTTTGATAGTAAGGTTCATACTAGATTTGGATTACTGCGCAGAAACAGATTTCTTTGCTGTCACGAATCTGGGCCTAATTCTCTGTAGGTAACTCAGAAAATTATGCCAATTTACGTGAGTGATCCTCAGATATGTACGCAACTTTCATTCAATTTGGGCATTTTCGTTTGAGCAAGCCTGGTGCCTCAATAAAATCTATCTTTACGGACTGTTCTGTTTTGACAGATTCTGCCTTTTATTTCGCATTGCCTCTTTTGTTATGTTGGATGAATTTCTTTGATCCATTAATGTCCAGTAGATTTATGCAATGTCCAGAAGTGTTAAGAATGATTGTGTCACCTCTGAACATGTTAATTTTTATTGTCCACTAACCCTCTAATGAGTTGTTTCGAGTTTGGTGTGGAGGAAGTTTTCAAGGATCAAGAGAGGAGAATGATACAATATGATCAAGGAGAGTGAAAGCTCTAAGCTTGGGGATGCCCCGGTGGTTCACCCCTGCATATTCTAAGAAGACTCAAGCATCTAAGCTTGGGGATGCCCAAGGCATCCCCTTCTTCATCGACAACATTATCAGGTTCCTCCCCTGAAACTATATTTTTATTCCGTCACATCTTATGTACTTTGCTTGGAGCGTCGGTTTGTTTTTGTTTTTATTTTTGTTTGAATAAAATGGATCCTAGCATTCACTGTATGGGAGAGAGACACGCTCCGCTGTTGCATATGGACAAGTATGTCCTTAGGCTTTACTCATAGTATTCATGGCGAAGGTTGAATCTTCTTCGTTAAATTGTTATATGGTTGGAATCGGGAAATGCTACATGTAGTAGTTCTAAAATGTCTTGAATAATTTGATACTTGGCAATTGTTGTGCTCATGTTTAAGCTCTTGCATCATATACTTTGCACCCATTAATGAAGAAACACATAGAGCTTGCTAATTTGGTTTGCATATTTGGTCTCTCTAAAGTCTAGATAATATCTAGTATTGCGTTTTGAACAACAAGAAAGACGGTGTAGAGTCTTATAATGTTTTCAATATGTCTTTTATGTGAGTTTTGCTGCACCGTTCATCCTTGTGTTTGTTTCAAATAAACCTTGCTAGCCTAAACCTTGTATCGAGAGGGAATACTTCTCATGCATCCAAAATCCTTGAGCCAACCACTATGCCATTTGTGTCCACCATACCTACCTACTACATGGTATTTCTCCGCCATTCCAAAGTAAATTGCTTGAGTGCTACCTTTAAAATTCCATCATTCGCCTTTACAATATATAGCTCATGGGACAAATAGCTTAAAAACTATTGTGGTATTGAATATGTACTTATGCACTTTATCTCTTATTAAGTTGCTTGTTGTGCGATAACCATGTTTCAGGGACGCCATCAACTATTCTTTGTTGAATATCATGTGAGTTGCTATGCATGTCCGTCTTGTACTGAAGTAAGAGAGATCTACCACCTTAATGGTTGGAGCATACATATTGTTAGAGAAGAACATTGGGCCGCTAACTAAAGCCATGAATCATGGTGGAAGTTTCAGTTTTGGACATATATCCTCAATCTCATATGAGAACACTAATTGTTGCCACATGCTTATGCATTAAAGAGGAGTCCATTATCTGTTGTCCATGTTGTCCCGGTATGGATGTCTAAGTTGAGAATAATCAAAAGCGAGAAATCAAAAATGCGAGCTTTCTCCTTAGACCTTTGTACGAGGCGGCATGGAGGTACCCCATTGTGACACTTGGTTAAAACATGTGTATTGTGATGATCCGGTAGTCCAAGCTAATTAGGACAAGGTGCGGGCACTATTAGTATACTATGCATGAGGCTTGCAACTTGTAAGATATAATTTACATAACTCATATGCTTTATTACTACCGTTGACAAAATTGTTTCATGTTTTCAAAATAAAAGCTCTAGCACAAATATAGCAATCGATGCTTTCCTTTTTGAAGGACCATTCTTTTACTTTTATGTTGAGTCGAGTTCACCTATCTCTCTCCACCTCAAGAAGCAAACACTTGTGTGAACTGTGCATTGATTCCTACATACTTGCATATTGCACTTGTTATATTACTTTACATTGACAATATCCATGAGATATACATGTTATAAGTTGAAAGCAACCGCTGAAAGTTAATCTTCCTTTGTGTTGCTTCAATACCTTTACTATGAATTTATTGCTTTATGAGTTACCTCTTATACAAGACTTATTGATGCTTGTCTTGAAGTACTATTCATGAAAAGTCTTTGCTTTATGATTCAGTTGTTTACTCATGTCATTACCATTGTTTTGATCGCTGCATTCATTACATATACTTACAATAGTATGATCAAGGTTATGATGGCATGTCACTTCAGAAATTATCTTTGTTATCGTTTACACTGCTCGGGACGAGCGAGAACTAAGCTTGGGGATGCTGATACGCCTCCGACGTATCGATAATTTCTTATGTTCCATGCTACATTATTGATGATATCTACATGTTTTATACACGTTATATGTCGTATTTATGCATTTTCCGGCACTAACCTATTAACGAGATGCCGAAGAGCCGATTCTTTGTTTCTGCTGTTTTTTGTTTCAGAAATCCTAGTAAAGAAATATTCTCGGAATTGGACGAAATCAACGCCCAGGGTCCTATTTTGCCGCGAAGCTTCCAGAAGACCGAGGGAGAGTCGAAGTGGGGCCACGAGGTGGCGACACACCAGGGCAGCGCGGCCCAGGCCCTGGCCGCGCCGGCCTGTGGTGTGGGCCCCTCGTGCCGCCTCTTTACCTGCCCTTCCGCCTACTTAAAGCATCCGTCGCGAAACCCCCAGTACCGAGAGCCACGATACGGAAAACCTTCCAGAGACGCCGCCGCCGCCAGTCCCATCTCGGGGGATTCTGGAGATCTCCTCCGGCACCCTGCCGGAGAGGGGATTCATCTCCCGGAGGACTCTTCACCGCCATGGTCGCCTCCGGAGTGATGAGTGAGTAGTTCACCCCTGGACTATGGGTCCATAGCAGTAGCTAGATGGTTGTCTTCTCCTCATTGTGCTTCATTGTCGGATCTTGTGAGCTGCCTAACATGATCAAGATCATCTATCTGTAATACTATATGTTGTGTTTGTCGGGATCCGATGGATAGAGAATACTATGTTATGTTAATTATCAAGTTATTACCTCTGGCCAAGTTTTTGCTCTTAACTCCAAGAGGGAGTATTTATGCTCGATAGTGGGTTCATGCCTCCATTAAATCTGGGACAGTGACAGAAAGTTCTAAGGTTGTGGATGTGCTGTTGCCACTAGGGATAAAACATTGATGCTATGTCTAAGGATGTAGTTATTGATTACATTACGCACCATACTTAATGCAATTGTCTGTTGTTTTGCAACTTAATGCTGGAAGGGGTTCGGATGATAACTCGAAGGTGGACTTTTTAGGCATAGATGCATGCTTGGATAGCGGTCTATGTACTTTGTCGTAATGCCCAATTAAATCTCACTATATTTATCATGTCATGTATGTGCATTGTTATGCCCTCTCTATTTGTCAATTGCCCGACTGTAATTTGTTCACCCAACATGCTTTTATCTTATGGGAGAGACACCTCTAGTGAGCTGTGGACCCCGGTCCTATTCTTTACATCTGAAATACAATCTACTCGCAATACTTGTTCTTTACTTGTTCTCTGCAAACAATCATCTTCCACACAATACGGTTAATCCTTTGTTACAGACAAGCCGGTGAGATTGACAACCTTCTTGTTTCGTTGGGGCAAAGTACTTTGGTTGTGTTGTGCGGGTTCCACGTTGGCGCCGGAATCCCTGGTGTTGCGCCGCATTACATTCCGCCACCATCAACCTTCAACGTGCTTCTTGGCTCCTCCTGGTTCGATAAACCTTGGTTTCTTTCTGAGGGAAAACTTGCTACTGTCTGCATCACACCTTCCTCTTGGGGTTCCCAACGGACGTGTGTCAACTGCACGCATCAGCGGCCTACCGTCGTATTCAACGCCGTCTACTTCGACTTGTATTCGCCAACTTTATCGTTAATAGTGTTACTGCTGCGTCGATGACTGCTACATCTCTACCTGATTGTATATGTCACGTGATCCAATCTTTTTAGCAACGGTTAGTGCTACTGTTCATGTTGCTTAATACATCTAGTATGTTTGATTTTCACATGTTAGTAATTGTTGTAGTCATGTTTTATATCCTAGCATTACTAATTATCCAACAATCTTGATTTGTCACTATGCTAACTTGCTAACCTAGCTAGCAAGCCATAATGACAAGCACTATTGACCTAGCCAGAGGACCCCTGAATTCCGGACTATAGCTACTTGTGCAAGCTAATGGATGCAACAGTAGACACCTCGATGGCTCGATCCATCTGCCGGCCGCGGACATCAAACTAATCCTTAAACCTCTCCTCCTCCTCCGCGACAAGGGCAATGTCTCATGCTGGCTACAGTTAGCTCCATGTGACCATGACATTTCCTTGCAATTGTCCAACGAGTCGCGGACACAATATTTAAGCCATCGCTTTGTTTTTTTTTTCAGGGTGCCGGCCCATGACATTTCAGAAGTAAAAAAGTTTTTCCGGGCCCGCAATGATTAGCTAGCAACCAATGGGCCGACACACGACTGCTAACTATGCCAATTAATGGGAAATTAAGACGTGGCCGGACGTTAAACAAATCCGTGTACATGTTGCTCAGTTGCTGGATACTCAGCTAACTAGAACAGACACGCAAAGAAGAAAAAAGTAGTGGATTATAATGGATGGTGTGCACGGTGTACGTGTTCCTTTCAGGAAGAAAAAGATAGAGAGGGTGGAGTGTCTTGTAAGGCATTCTACCTGGAAGCATCACGATTTTAGTTGAGAACTTGGCAAAGTTGTTGATCATCAGGTGTAAGTGTAACCTCCCACACTGCCCATGTAGCTGCTAGCTACAGTCTACGGATGATGAGTGTGCATCATATCATGATTCATTTTTTTTTCATGGTTTCATTTCAATTTTTTTGAATAATTTTGGGAGTTCTGGTCGGTATATCTTACTCTAATCCACCCGTCCATAAAAAGGTGTCGAAGATTTTCCTAAATTCAAATGTATCTATACATTAAAAAGTGTCTAGATACATATAAATTTAGACAAATTTGCTATATCATTTTATGGATAGATGTAGCATTTAATGAAGAATTGAAAAACAGTCTCTTGAAGTAGTTAGAAGAAGAAAAACATCAGAGTTTCCTCCAAAAATGCATTAGTATCTCATGATGTCAAACAGGACTAACCAGCAAGATTTGAACTATAGTGATTATGCGGCCTCTTTGCCCCTCTTCGATGACTTTTGCACGTTCGTGCTCGTCCTCGTCGATTAACTGATGGATATCGTCTCATGCATGCATGTGGGCTAACAGCACTTTAGGGGACCAAATCAATAAGGTGTGCGAGTACAATACTATCGAAAGAGGGCTCCTGCAGTCCTGTTGCGATCTCCCAAAGTGGGATCCATCTACTATATTTATATTCTCGTAAATTCTTCTAAGAACCTTCTCATAATCTACTAGTAGCCCAAAGTGCCAAATGCCAATGAGTCCTTGATCATATAAACAACTGAATCTTTCTGTCCATCCATGGCATCGAGGAACACACATGTCGGCATGTACGTATGCGCTATCGTATTTGCGACTTGTTTCATCGTCATTGGCTAGCCATATTTATGCCTATTCACCACGTTGTAAAGCTCAGGCATGTTTGAAAATTGCAGTCGGTTATTAGGAACAGACGAGGAGCGCTTTACCGGTCAGTTGCGTGTGCATGGACCTATCTGTATCTCCTTCATCTTCTTCTTCTTTTGTGTGGGGAGTTAACCTTTTTGGTCTGCATGGGCTCTAGTTTCTTGCATGGTGAGAGGGACATGGTGTTAGGTTTTGGAAGGACGTAGTGTAATGTTAGTTTGCTTCCTTCCTTGTCATGGTGCACGAGCTCCACATGGACAATGCCATGTGAAAAGTGGCGCTGTCCCAAAAAGAGGAAAGTGAAAGCATGGCCATAGTTTGTTGGGATAATCTTAACTTTCTTCTTGATGCTTGTAGTTTGACCTTGTAAAAAAAGGATGATTAAACACCACAAGTTCACCATGAGTTAGTCTAGATTTATGGCTATGGTTACCTGCTTCCATTGAAATTAAACTGGAATTAAGCTACGTTTTGGCCGATTCGGTGATCCATACCTTCATGTATTCATTTCATGCTAGCATGTGCGGAAAGATACACACATTTTATATATAGCCAACAAGAGTGATTTTGGTTGCAGACTTCCATTCCAAGCATACACACACACTAATCGTATTCCATATTTTTTGTGAAAGGAAATCATGCATATTCCACTTCATTGTTCTTGTAGGATCAACACATGATTACTTCCTCCGACTTGTGATGTTATCGGATCCTATATTAGATCGGACCGCCAAACGTCCATGTGGGAAAATTTCCATGCACGCTCTGACATGCTTACTCTATCACACACATATGCGTGTGATGTATATATACATTGTTCAAACTGAATTAAAGAGTATCCACGCCCGGTATGGCTGCAAATGATAAGTCGTTTCAGAATCTAGAGTTGTTAAACATTCTTAAGGTTTGACTATCTGTAAGGGTATATTGCCCCTATGTGTGGTTTTGGTAATTAATGACAACTCCTATGGACTAATGTTTTCATTGAGTTTATATGAAGGAATATTCCATAGGTACTACTTGTACTCCATGTGTTGGATTCAAGTATGGATGCCATAAAGATAAAGATATACCTTGTGTATTGGCATCAAGATCATCGATTTGAACATATATATGTGATATGATCAAGAAGAAGAAATGAAGATGGAGTTCTTATGTGGAACTCAATATTAGCCATGCTCTA